>NC_134531.1:36934772-37237803 GCF_050624435.1 Tenrec ecaudatus | reverse complement strand
CCAACTCCTAGAGACCCTGGAGGACAGAGCAGACCTGCCCCCATGAGCTTCCAAGACTGTGAATCTATGGGAGGGGTAGAAAGCCTCATCGTTCTCCCAGGCGTGGTGGGTGGTTTCGAACTGCTGGCCTTGTGGTTATCAGTGAACGAATAATCCACGACACTGCCAGTAGGAGGCAGCCCTGCTACTATTTCCCTTCGTGGGTTAGTGTGTGCAGGTACGACGCTGTCGAATGACTCCCCCCTTTCCATGTTGAGACACAGGTCTGTGGGAGTGGGTTCGGGTATCGATTTCATAGTGAAAGGATTGCCAAACTCTTCCCCTGGAGTTTCCTTGGTGGCTGTGATTAGGGGTTAGCCAGTCAGTCTGACTCTTATGGGCCCCTAGAACCCTCTAGGACATCACTTTATGACAGAGGATTGGCAGTCATGGACGCTGACCCTGGGCCCCAGTGGGGTGGGGACACCAAGGTAGGGGCCCCAATGAGCAGTTTCTATTGGTCACTGTGCTTTCCATTGCCAGCTGGGAGCAAGTGTGGAGCAATGTAGAAGGAATTGCCCTAGGGACTATTTTCCATAGATGCCTCTGTAGCTAGTTTCCCCTCCAGGTCAGCAGAGTTCTGCGTGGCTTCAGGTCCCCAGCCTTTCAGTCAGCAGCCGACTGCTTCCCCAGTGCCCCGATCGGGAGAGACGGTTTCTGCCCTTGGATAACTGACTACACCCTTCTCAGTGTAGGGTCTGGAATGTGGCAGTGTGTCCCTGAATCCCCAACTCCATCTGCAAGGGCCGCTGCTTGTCCCTGACCCGGGCAGGGGCTGGAAGGGGCAGTGGAAGGGATGGGAAGCAGCGAATGCCTTGGCCAGGCCCCTCTCCCGGCGCCCTGTCTTTCCGAGAGCTGGACTTCTCTGCCTGTCCTCTCCCGGCAGCTGGCCCTCTGCAGGCTGCCCAGAAGGACCTTCCGGGGCAGGGTGGGGGTGGCCCTCAGGGGTCTGAGAGGGGCTAGAGCCCCTCCCGCTCCCTATTCATCTTCCTTTGGGAACTTGCTGTGCTAAAAACAAGCATTCTGAGAACCATATTTTTTCTGGGTTAAAGGTGAAAAATGCAGCGTTTCCTCCAAGTGGAAAGCGCTGGGCCTGCCAGCTCCAGGCACGTTCTGCGATCCTTCCTCCCGCCCAGGACGGGTCCACAGAGGAGGAGGGTGAGCCCAGGCCGGGGTGGGGGGGGGGGACACTTTGGCAGGAAAGCACTTGCCCATCGCTCAGAAATCAAGATAGTGAGTGTGTGGAGCCCCCAGGGCTGTTTGCATTGCAGAGAGCCACGGGGATCAGAGACTGGCTGGGACTGTACTCGGTCAGGAATGAACAGTGAGCAAGTGCGGGCAACCAGGGCTGCCCTTGACTGGGGCCACCAGGCTTCTGGGGTTGTACCGGGGATACAGTAGACACCCCACAGGCCTTCCTGGAGGCCCTGGGCATACCTGCAGGGGTGTGGGAGACTGCCTGCTGAATAGAAACAGGGGCTTCCCTCACCCCACACAGCCAGCCTTGCTTACCAGATGGTGGGAAGTCCAGGGGGAATTTTCCCAGACCTGGGCTGTGATCAAAGCTTTTCAGGAACACAGGCTGCACAATCTCCTTCCTCTCTTGGCAGGAAAAGCCTGGGCGGCGTCTCCCAGCTCCCTGGCTACCTCCCACGCTCTCAGGAGCTAGGAGCCCAGCCCGCCTCCACCAGCCTAGCCTGCCTTTCACCAGAGCGGCTACCCGAAGCCATGGCACCGAGCCCACTTTTCTGCTCGCCCCCCTTCTCAGAACAACCCCCCGCCCCACCAGCTGCCAGAAGCCAGGCAACAGGTGGAGGAGCCAAGGAAGCAGGGCCAGGGACCAGAGGAAGCAGGGCTGCCTGGCCGGCGAGGCTAGTCACTGCTAGCCTGGGCCTCTTCCACACCCCAGGGCCCCTGCAGATTCCCCTCGCCTCTGTCTAGTCCCTTAGTGCCACTTCTCTCCAGAACATGGCTGGGCTCAGGAGGATCGACGGTGTTCGTGGCCCTGGTTCTTCCCTGCCCTGGGTCAGGAGACTCCGTGGCTCCTCTCCCTGTGGACGAGGCGCAGCTGTCTTCTTCATGACTTCAGTCCGCCTATTGACTGTCCACTTGATTCGGACTCTGCGCAGGACTGTGCTCCCTGAGCTGGTTTGTTGAAGTAAATGGCCAGGTTTTCCTTCGGAGGCACCCCTGGATGGATTCAAACCCCCAGCCTTTCCTGCGAAGCGTTTGCACCCTTCGACGGACACAGTGAAGCCCGTGAGAGCCAGTCCGCAACGGGACAGCTTTGCTTTTTATTCTGATCTCTCAAGTTGGCTGCCTTTGACAGGTCGCATCTCACTCCCTCCTCCCAGTTGAGAATATCTGGTGGTGGTGGTGGTGGTGGAGGAGGAGGTGGTGGTGGTGGTGGTGGTGGTGGTGGTGGTGGTGGTGGTGGTGGTGGTGGAGGAGGAGGTGGTGGTGGTGGTGGTGGTGGTGGTGGTGGTGGTGGTGGAGGAGGAGGTGGTGGTGGTGGTGGTGGTGGTGGTGGTGGTGGTGGTGGTGGTGGTGGAGGAGGTGGTGGTGGTGGTGGTGGTGGTGGTGGTGGAGGTGGTGGTGGTGGTGGTGGTGGTGGTGGTGGTGGTGGTGGAGGTGGTGGTGGTGGAGGTGTTGGAGGTGGTGGTGGTGGTGGTGGTGGTGGTTAGGTGCTGTCGAGTCAGTTCTGGCACACAGCAACCCTGTGTTCGACAGAACGCAACACTGCCCGGTCCCGTCCATGCCCTCCCCATGGTTCTGACGGTTGAGGCCGTGGTTGCAGCCCCTGTGTCAGTCCATCTTATAGAAGGTCTTCTTTTTTGCTGCCTGGCTACTTTACCAAGCGTGCCGTCCTTCTCCCGGACATGAGCCAGGTCCCAGGGTGGGAGCAAACCCAGCCGAGACCGGAGAGTGGAGACCAGCGAAAACGGAAGCCCGAGACCTGTGAGCCATCCTTGCTGGGTGCCAGTGAGATCTCGTGGTGCCTTGTGATGCAGCACGAGACTCGAGTGACATCAGTTATGCTCCCAGAGACAGCTGGGCCCTCACTAAGCTATCCCTGCCCATTGGAACCCAGGCCTCACCCCTCAACCTTAGGACAAAGAGGTATTCTCACAACCACCTCTGCTATGCAAGCGTCCAAGTTCCTCCTGGCTTTTGTCCAGCGAGAGTCATGCAAGACTTTGCTCCTCACTTGGGGGATTCTCATCTCTTACTCAGCTCTCATCCTGAGCCTCCCAAGCTCACAGTCCCTCTTGGGGCTTCCCAGGTCTGCTGCCCTCTCACCTGCAGGAGCCCTTGGGGTGACAGCCCTCCATCTGCAGCCCACCCAGAAGGCAGGCAGCTCTGAATCCTCTTCGGGCTCAGCGCACGCTCCCAGGCTCCCCCTTCTGTGGGTCACTGCGTGTGTCTCCGGATAACTCGCCTGGAACAACCGCTCCCCAGCAACGGGTCTGGCATCGGCTCAGTTGGCGACTTTGCTAAACTCACAGGGAATGTTTTTTGGGGCCGGAGGCCATCTATTTAAAGGGTGCTGTGCAAGTAACTCCCTTCTGTCGTGGGAAGCTCCGGCCCAGCAGTTTCTAAGGAAGGAGTGTGGAGGCAAAGGTCTGGGGAGAGGAGAGGAAACGACCCACTTTTTACCAGGGGGCTCGTTGGTACCCGTGAGACACCCATGGGTGGACGTGCAGGAGAGGATGCGTGCGCGCTTCTCTTGATTTCTCTGAGCAGGAGTCTGGCTCTTCTTCCTCTGGTTAGAAGACTCACGGAGTCCCAGAGGCTGGCAGCCAAAGGTAGGAGACAAGAGGAAGCTCTCTAGTTCATGGCTTCGTCTTTTGGGATCCTTCGCATGCCTGAAATTGGGCTTTTCCCACAGCTCAGAAGTCTTGGCTGCAAGACTGTGCCCCCCCAAACGAAAGTAGAGGCCTCGCTGGGTCCACAGATTGTCTCATCGGTCTTAGATCTGATGTCTCTCCTCTTGGAGGGTCGCCATCATCTCACCTTGTCCCGAGTCACTCATGCCATGTGGACCTGCCAGAAAGCCAGCTGACCCCAGGGTCACACGCATGAACGGAAAAGGGATGCAGCTGATGATTCCAAAAGAAGGCCCCCTTTTCCAGTTCTTGCCCGTGTGCCCGGATCATGCTGAGGGCTTCCCCCAGTGGGGCGCCAAGTCCCGTGAGGGAAGACGTACTTGGAAACTCAGCGGATTGCCTGGGGCCCATTTAGTGACACGGCTCTGCAGGATCAGTAGCACCTTCAGGAGGGAAGGGAGGATAGGAACTTTCGAGCCTTTTTCCTCCCCTTAGTGCAGGTTGTCACCCAAATTGTCCTCCTCTCTTCGAATAAAGATGACAGTGACCCACCTCCATGACACACGTTCCTTTTAATCTACTTGTTCTGGAAAGTGTTATATTCGTCTCCTGGAGCCCCCAACATAACCATCCCCATATTGAGCTGCGGGCCCAGCCCCCTCTCCCACATCACTGACACCAAACTGTCCCCAACCACAAGTCCCCTCCCCCCCAAAAGGAAAGTGTGCAAAGGCAGGGACACACACACACACACACACACACACACACACACACACCCTTCCAAAGCACACTGTGGACGGGCTGCAGCTAGAAAAATAGAGATGTACAAAAGGAGAGCTGCAAACTCAGGGCGGCCCTCATTACAAACAGGACCACAGGTCTAGCGATCCACTTTGTGGGGCGCCCTCTGATTACATTTAGCCTCCCCCACCCTCATTTCCCCGGAACAGTCAGCACAAGGAGCGGTGAGGCGCTGAAAGGGTAGGTCTGAACCAGTCCGTGGGCCGTGGTGGGAAGTGAACTTGGAGGGGCTAGGTCACCCAGTCAGTCTGCTGTCAGCAAGAGGGCCGTGAGTCAGGCGAATCAAGAAGTAGTTTCAGACTGCCCTTTGGGTTGCTGTCTCTCGTTTCTCTTTTGAAGCACTCTGCGTCACAAGGCAGTCATGGGCTACAGCACACGGACTCTGGAATCTGCGTGGAAGCGTGATCTCTGGCAGCCATGATACGTGGGATGGCTAACCTCCAATGCTTGCTACGCAGCGTGCCCTGCTTGGCTGGGTCCACAGAGTGTCGGTGGAGAAGGCCACCGGGGACTGCCGTCTCAGCTCTCCGCCTCTCCTCAAGGTATCCTTGCTCTAGGAGGAGGGGAAACACACCTGGTCCCAGTGCCTGTGGCTGTGGCGTCAGGCAGGGTCTCCGGGCCCCAGGGTGTCTCAGGAGAGTAGGCTCTGTCCCTTGGGCGAGGCCAGCTGGTGTTACTTGGATCCACACGTATGGATGTTTTTCCCATCCTTGGCATCTTCCACAAGGGAAATGTGATAATCGGTGGACAGGGTGAAATGGGAGACACAGCCCACCAGGCCTCTCATGTACTGTCGGTTCGTGTGCAGAGCGATTTCCTTCATGCCACCTGCCAGGAATCAAGAGGGACACTGGGGGGTCAAAGGGGGGTCTTGCACAGTAAAGTGGGTCAAAGGGGGTTCTTGCACAGTAAAGGAGGACATGGGCTTTCTCAGTGGCATGTGAACAGAGGCATCCCTTGGCTGGCAGAACACGTGAGGGCCATGGGCTCCCGGAACTGCTCAGGCCATCCCATAGGACTATTTTAGAGTGATCCCCGAAGGGGCTGGTTGGCGTGGATCCACTGAAGCATTAAGTTCACATGTCACAGGTGATCTCTGGCCGAGTGGACTCTAGTGAATGTTGAAATGCTGGGTGAGTGCCCACAAGATGTAATGTGTTGGTAGACTAGAGGGGGCATGTGTCACCTTCAACCAAGTGAGGCGCAGCGGTCTTTCAAAAGGATGCAGACGCTCTCGCTGAAATTCAGGAAGCACTGCGTGGCCCTGTCACACGAATAGCTGTTCATCTGGACGTGCCCACACATAACGTTATGGAAATACCATTCACTTCTGTCTGAGAGGGCTAGGCAGACAGCCCCACCCCCCTCCACAAGAGGTATATTTAGGAATTCCTGGCTCTAGAAACAGGGAAAACATGGTCTTCCAGGTGGATTTGGCCAATGCACTAAAGTAACTCAGCGATTTCCTTCCTGCCTTCAGCCGTGAATGATTAGCGCAGGAAGTGGAGGAAGGGGCAAGCGGGACAGCGCCCCAACTTCTAGGAATATGCCTGACTCCACGAGGGGAATTGTGACAAATGGACCGGGTATCATTTCTGCGAGGTCCGAAGCCACTCACCCACATACAGCTCTCCATTGATGTTGAGCTGCCTCATCATGCCCGGCGACTTGCCTGTTCTGGCGCCGTAGTCGTCCACAGTGATCTTTCCCGATGGGCCATCCCTGTAAACGGCAACACCTGGTCTGCCCCAGCCCATCAGGCATCTCAGTAAAAATGGACTGGCATTCTTGTGTACATGAACAAGAACGGCCATAAAGGCGCAAGAGTCCTGAGGGGAGGGGGAGTGGGGGTTGTAGCAGGCTATGCATTAGGCTGCTCACCACAAGGCGCCATCTGTTACCCCATGCGGATACAATGAGGCTGTCCACTCTCAGAAAGATTCAGAGTCTTGGGAAACCGCAAGAGGCAGGTCACTTTGTCCTATAGACTGGCTGCTATGCGTTGGAATTGACTCAGTAGCAGTGGGTTTGGTATTTTGTTGTTTGTGTGTGTGTGTGTGTGCACATGTGCATGCTTAAGGCAACAAAGGTTATATATATATATAATATCCTGGACCTCAGTGAGCTTCTGGTCTACTGAGGATGGCTCAAAAACGCACTGATATCAAGTCACTTTTGATGCATAGAGACCATATAGGTCAGGAAAGAACTGGCTTCTGAGACTATCACTCTTTATGGGAGTAGTATAACTCTTTATTGGCACCTGACCGAGGCCAGGTTCTCGAAGCAACTTGGCTGAGATGAGTTTTGAAGATGAGGGAAATCAGGGCAGGGCAGGCTATAGCTAGAAGCAGCAGGGAAATGAGCAAAGGGGGACGAGCAGAATGAACATGGCACATTATGGGGCGGTGTCTGCGTGTGTGCGTGCGTGCATGTGGGAGGAGTCTCAAACCAAGAAGCCCTGGGGGCATTGCCGGGTAAGCCTCAGACAGCTAACCACGACGAGGTTGCTGGTTCCAACCCACCAGCCCCTCCGTAGGAGAAGGATGGGGCTTCCTGCTCCGGTGAAGAGTGACATTCTCAGACCCTCACAGAGCAGTGCTAACCTGTCCCACAGGATCGCTGGGAGTCAGGTCGACTCAGTGGCAGTGGGTTTGGTTGGTGTATGCATTGGCGGTGGGTCTGGTCTGGTGAAAATCAAGGCGAAGCAAGGCAACCTCCTGGGAGGTTTAGGATTTATCCTGAAGGAGAGGGAGCCAGGGAAGACTTTTAAGGCAAAGCCAAGAGGAAGAATGGAGGTTGGATGGCATGATGGACTGTAATTTTAATTTCTAAACTAGAGCACATATTATATGCCTGCTGCTGTTCAGAATTTACATCATCCAATATGTATCTCTGTCCAGCTCAGCAGCGGCGCCGGCTGCCTTCTTTGAGTCTCCAGACCTATGCGCTCACCCTCCTTTTCCCACTGGTTCCTCCCTCATTACCATCAACTCACTGCCCACCCCTGCCCCCAGCTTCCTGTCTAGCCCTTCCTGCTGCTGCTGTCCATTTGAGCTCACCTAGGGAGACCTCAGAGGAATACATGCTCAAAGGAGTCATTCCCTGCTAGTTAAGCGGCACGGAACTGTGGCTTGCTTTTTTTTTTTTCCTTTTCATTTAACCCAAAGAAACATTCATTTATTTATTATTATTTTAAAATAGAAATACATTTATTACATAAGATCAGCATATTTTACTTTTTTACATTGCTTTTTGATAACTTAAATAACCTATAGTAATTTAAATACTCAAGAGATGCAGTATGCCCAAATAAATGGCACGCAATTTGGCAGACGAGTCAGCAGATCTAGCTTAGCAGGCATTTGGTGCTTTTAGTGACATCCCGGCTATTTTCCAGCTATTTATTGTTTATTTCTGGCCACCAGGCAAAACAGACACATTTTGATTCATCGTTTCACAAGATAAGGAAACAGCTAGCTTACATTGATTCTGATTATTTTTATTATTTTTTTGGCTGTGGCTTGCTTTTAAGGAGGCTTCAGAGGCATATCATTTTCTTTTTAAGAAAATCAGTTTCACTGCCATCTGGAGAGTGGGATTCGGAAGGCAGATGGGAGGGTAGGAGACCTGGGGCAGGGACAGCGTCTGGGGAGAGATGAGGCTGAGTGGGAGGGAGCCGACATGTGAGCTGAGTGGGCAGTGACCAGATGCTCTGAGCAGGGTGAGCCCCGTGTCTGCTGGGACTGACTCAGGACCTCATCTATCAAGTTCTCCTGAAGCCAAACCCCAACCAGCTGCTGCTGATACTCGCCGATTCCAACTCTTGGTGACCCCTCGAGTTTCAGAGTGGAACTGTACCCCATGTGTCAGAGGGTTTGGGGGAGAGAGACTGCCAGGCTTTTCTCCTGAGGCATCTCTGGGTGGATCTGAACGGCTGGCCACCCATTTGGTTTGGTGAGTAGCCAGCTATGCGTGTAAATGTTTGTGCCACCAGGGAATCCTACTCAGAAACAACAGAACACAAACTATAACAACATTGCTCCCTTCAATTTGGACTCACGTGAACCGTTTAGGACAGAACAGAACTGCTCACATGTGTGTCCTAGAGTGGACAGAGTGGACAGCCTTGGCATTCTCTGGAGGAACCGTGGGTAGATTTGAACCATTGACTGCGGTCAGCAGCCCCTACTTTACCCACTGTGCCACCAGGGCGCTTTCTACTAGGGGAAGGCGAAGGAAAATTCTCAGGGACTCTGATGTGATCCTAGGGCTCTGTCTGATGTACTGACATTTCCTGAACTTTGAAATTGCTACTCTGTTTCTCTGAATACACACGGTTGAGAAATATGGACAGAGAGCTAAAGCTAGAAAGAAGACTACCGGAGTGAATAGTGCCACGCTCAGGGTAGCCATTGCCCCTGGGGGTGAGGGCTAGGTCATGTGGACAGAGCAAATACGGTTTCTGAAGTTCAGGTTGGTGGTGTCGCGGGTTACATGTTGGGCTGCTAACCCCAAAGTTAGCACTTCCAAACCACCCGCTGCTCTGGAGGTGAGGGGGGAGAGGAGGCTTTCCACTGCCTCACAGATTTATAGCCTTGGAACTCACAGGGCCAGCTCTTCTTCATATTATAGGGTCGCCATGAGTTACAGTAGACTCAATGGTAGGGAGTGGATGAGAGAGAGACAGAGACAGAGAGAGAAAGCTCAGGTAACGCAATGGCACCATCAAAGGAGGAGCCAATTGCTTATACACTGAGATATGAAGAGTTCCTAATGTCCACATGCCCTGAAATTGCACCTCACCTAGAGAGCAGACCCTTCTCTGGGGTAGCCATCAGTGAAGACCTGGCGTCCACTCTCTCGGGCCAGTCAATGTCCTTGGAGAGCACATGTGGTTAGGAGAAGGCTCTGCATGGCCTGGAACAGGGTGCTGGGAGGCCAGGCTGGGGCTGGAAAGTGGGACGATGTGGAGGGTGGGGTGGGGAGCGACAGGGGAGTTGGTCTGCAGGCCCACCTTTGCTTTGAGACCACTCACCTCACAGCTTTGACTCGGTGCCACCTGCCATCGTTGAAGGAGCCATTCACAGTGATGGATGCCACTCCACTGCCCAGGTTATAGCTACAGACGCCGGCGGACCACAAGAAGGGGAAGAGAAGAAAACCGTGAGGGGCAGGCAGCACCATCCACAAGGGACTCTCACAGCACATGTGCTTCGCACCTTCAGGTGGATGTCGTTTCCTTTACACAAAACACTAGGGTGTGAAGCGTGGGCAATGCCCAGGCTGGCCCAGCATGATTATTTTATGTCCTATGTGGGAAACCCCAGTACAAGAGTCTGGGGGACAACAGGGAGGGCTTGACCATGAGGAATGAGGTGTCTAGATCCCTTTGACACCCCATCGCCATGGAGGATGAGCCCCAAAGAGATGCAGGGAACTTGCCTAAAAGACCCACGCTAATGAGCAGCAGACGGAGACCTTGAATGTGGTCTATTGTCTCCCCCATATTTTACTTTGATCTGAGGCCTATTCGGGAGCCCGCGTGCCGTAGTGGTTACGTGTTAGGTTGCCAATCACAAGGTCAGCAGTTCCAATCCCCCAGGTGCTCCATGGGAGAAATGCAAGTTCAGTGTCAGAAACCAGCAGGGGCAGTTTTCCTCTGCCGTATCGTCGTATGAATCAGAATCCACTCCATGGCAGTGAGTATGTCTCTTTTGTTTGTTTGTTTTGGTTTCGAGGTCTGCCCAAATGATGTGGCAAAGACTATCAAAAGGACCACAGACTTCCAAATGAACACACAGGTCTGTCTTGGAAGAAGTACAGCCAAAATGCTCCTCAGAGGCAAGAAGCATGTTTTCAGGAGAGACCAGTCCCTGGAGAAGGGCATCCTGCTTGGCGAAGCAGCAGCCCAATAAAAACGTGGACGACCTTGGGCAAGGTGGATGGGCACAGTGGCTGCATCGATGGGCTGAAACCTGAAAACAATCGTTTTCACATGGGGTCGCTATGAATCCAGAGCTGCTGGACGGCATCTGACAACATCAGGAGCTTTCTTCTTTCTGTTACTAGGTGCCAGACGCTGTCAGAGGACACAGATATGTTGGTTACCAGAGAGAAACATCCTTCTAATCCAGTGTTCATTTGATTATTGGAATTTAATTCAATTCAAGAAATATTTATTGAGTGAGTGTTCTGTGCCGGGCACTGAGCCAGCCGCCTAAACCTCTTTTGATAATAAAATAAAGTCAGTAGTATGCTGCTCTGGAAGGAAAATATGTTCATTTACCTGGGGACAACTCCCCTCACCTTGTAAGAGGGGTGCCTCTCCTTGCCCTCTCAAGCTGAAACCAGAATCACTGACGAGTAGAGACCCTACAGCACAGGGTGGAACGGCCCCTGTGGGTGTCCGCGCTCGAGACCGTAACTCCTCATGGGAGGAGAGAGCCTCGGCCTTCTCCCAGGGAGCAGGTGCTGATTTCAAACCTTGAGGGCAGCAGCCCAAGCGGTAAGCCCTCCGCAGCCAGGGCGCATTGCCCAAGCAACGGGGCTGGCTGCTGAGCCATCTGTATCCATTCACTTTGAGCCAAGGGCCAGCCCAGAAACCCCTCGGTTCCCCAGGGAAATCACCAGGGGTTGCTTCTTGAATAATTGAGGCTCAGAAATGAAGCCATACAGCTCTCGAACGTGTAAGCCAAGAATAGAATGTGGGTGAGTTGACAAACCATGGGACAGAGCTGCCACTATGCCCCTAGAAGCACACAGTCTCCTAGCGAATGTCCCCACATCAATTGCCTCCTTGTGCACAGCAGCCTGGAGGTGGGGCTTTCGGCTTGCATTCTCTGGTGGCCACATGCTTGTTGAAGAGGTGAAGGAGGAGGAGGCAGGGCTGCAGGCTGGGGGTGTTGCTGGCAGAAACAGGCCCTGCATTACGAATCCATGGCCCTGAAAGGCAGTGCAGGGGCACAGGGTGGAGAAAGAGCAGGGACTCTCAGATTCCCCCAGGCCAGTGTACTAGCTCCGTGACCTTGCAAACTTGGCTTCTTCTCTCTGAGCCAAAGTCTTTTCATCTGTAAAACAGGGTTAGGAATACCTTCCCTGAAGAAGAGCCAGGCAAGCTCGCTCAGGGACCACACGGACAGAGCGTGGCACCGTAAACCAAACCCACAGCCACAGACTCCATTCTGACTCATGGCATCGAGCCTGTCAGGCACAGGGCCCATCTTCCCCGTAGGCTTTTCTTGACGGGAATCCTTAGGAAAGCAGATAACCAGCTCTTTCCTCCTCAGAGGTGCCGAGTAGGTTTGAACTGGCAATCTTTAGGAGAGCAGTCGATTGCAAATCACTCCCTCCAGGCAGCACAGGGGGGCACCGGTCCCTGGGGAAGGACGTCATGCTCGGTCAAGTGGAAGAGCGGCGAAAAGAGGAAGTCCTTCAACGAGATGGGTTGACACAGGGGCTGCACGATGGGCTCAAGCACAGAAACCATTGTGAGGATGGGGAAGTGTTGTGTTCTGTCGCGCACAGATAGGGTCGCTAGGGGTTGGAACCGAATTGGAGGCACCTGACAACAGCAGTGCAGATGCATACAGGTTGACAAAGTGTCCACGGAATAAGCAGGAAGGTGAATGTGGGAGGCAGAATTAAACCTGTCCAGCCATGTGTGTGAGTGAACCAGGTGATGGTCGATATGAAATTAGAGTCAAGGAGACTGGAGAGAGTGACACTAGGGAGCCTGCAGGAGTTTGAGTCTCAAGGACTAAGCCAGGGAATGACAACCTTTGTCATTGTGCTCAGACAGAGGTTCCTGTGAGCGCTCTCTCCATGCAGGCATGCTTGCAGTTTCCCAGGAGAGTCCCCCTGCCCTGGGTTGCATCTGATGGAAGTCCCAAATGCCAGCGATGGATGTCACCGCAGGGAGGCCCCTTGCATGTCAGTGCAGTCCTGTGCTTCAGGGGCTTCCCAGTGCTGGTTGTTTTCAGGAGCAGGTCACCAGGCCTTCCTTCCAAGGCACTTTGAGGCACTGCCAACCTTTCAAATAGCAGTGACGTTTCAAATAAGTGTTTGCATTGCTCACAGACTCCTGATGGAAGGTAGACCTCAGTAATAACAGAACAAAGGAAGCAGAAGAACACAATGAAGGGAGGCACGCCTGGCTTTGATAGCAATGTCTTGTGAGGCTTGTTATCCTGATCTGCAAGACCCCTGAGTCTAAGCACCAGGCTGGGCCACCCAGGTAAGGCCCAAACGCCTCAGTCACCTCCATTTGATGGCCCTTCTGTCATTATAGAAAAGTCCCCCTCCAACTGCAGCATTGGGCACTTCACAAACATCGAAGCTCTTCTTCTCTGCGGCAGGAACATAGTCTCAAGGGGACACGGAGAGTTGGTGGTAGCAATCGCCGGTTCAGACATGAGGAGTTGGCACTGCCTGGAGGACAGCGCCCAACAGCAGGAGCCGGGGACGAGTCCTCGGTCGCACAGAGAGAGCTTGTGTGCAGCGGACCACTGAGTGACCACTGAGTGCCAAGACCTGTTTCCACGTGTTTTGTTTGGAAGAAAGCCAGTGTCTGTCCCGACTGGGACCCTAGAAGCCACCCTTTGTGACTCCAGCCTCGTGTTAGCTCATTGGCTCCACACAAGCGACCTTTCTTCCTACTAACGAGGCAAAGGAGCCTCAGGAGGTGACAGAACTTTGGACACATCCCTGCCCCAGGAAGCAGGCCAGGCTGGCTGCAGAATTTATGCGTTTTCTCTCTTCAGATGCAAGTGCTTCTCAAAGGTCTGAAGCCCCAGCCCCAGGACCGCTCAGGATGATTTGCTCCAGTCAGATTGGTGTCTTGCTCCAGACCTCTCTCTGGGGACAGGCAGACCCTGGAAGCTACCTTGTCACGAACGGCTGTGCGCCAGCATTTTCAAACCCCTGCCCCCCACTCCTACCTTCACATCTGTCTGGGTGAGTGGATGTGTGGCAGTCACTGGTCAGATGAAAGAGATGAGGTTCAAGTAAAAATATCCGGGCTGCAGACCAGACCGGGGAATGGGGCAGACGTCCACCTTGGCCTAAGCTGAGTGGCTGATCTTTTTCCACAGAACACAAACACAACCTCCCCCCCACCCAGTTTAAAAGACAAACACAGGGCCTACTTTCAGAAACATGAGGAAGAAGTAATGAAGGAAGGAAACTGCCTGGACGTGGCAAAGCTGTTAGAAGGCCGCCGAGGGAGGGGGTGAGCTAGTGGGGGGGTCTCGCGGAGCCAGGGGTGACAGCCATGGGAGCTGCAGGCGGCTCTGAGCAGATGGAATCTCCCTGCCTGGCGGGAGCAGATGGGGAGCAGGTTTGAGCTGGAGGTGTTGGGAGGGGGACGGGGGGGGCTGTGCTTGACTCCCCTCGTGGGTGACTCCGGTTTCAATCCCCTCTTCTGGGCACACTTGAGGCTTCAGTGAGGTTAGCCACAGGAAAACCACAGGAAAATGGCTTCGGCAGCCTGCCCAAAAGCAGGGTGTGAGGGGTTCCGTGGTGAAGGTACAGGCCAAAGGGGAAGGACGCAAACGGTGGTGAGGAGGCTTGCAGCTGCCAGCTGAGGGCCTCACCCCCAGACCGTGTCTCTGCCAGCTCTGCACGGAGAGGGGCCCACTGAGAGGCATGCAGGAGGTTGAATAAGCAACGTGCCCCCCCCCCCAACTGCCTTTAGATCCAAGGTTTTCGTTCCCCTGCTCAGGCGGTGGGGACCCCTGACTATTAGCTGAGCGGCTGGCTGTTCAATCTCAACCAAGACAGGTCTGGTAATGGGCTTCTCAAAGTTGGGCACGTTCCCCAAGCTACGAGGAGCGGCTCTGTCCTGAACACAAGGGGTCGCCGGCAGTCGGAGTCTCCTGACCAAAAGGGAAGACAGTGACAATAAACCTGGCCACCAGCCTTTCCCTCCCATCAATCTCGCGCCACCATCTATTTGATTCTACCAATTCCTTTCATGTTGGAAAGTCAGTCAAGGCTGACTCCCAGTGAGAACAGAGGTGGTTTTCTTTTGTTTGTGTTTTGGTTAGGCTTTTATAAGGGCTAATCACACAGAAGTTGAGGAAGGACCAGGCTACGAACCAGAAGAATCTGGGATGGTGCATATCCTTTGAATTCCTGAGCCCAGAAACTTGCAGACCAGCAGTTCTCAATCTGTGGGTCGCAACCCCTTTGGGGGGTCAAACGACCCTCTCACAGGGGGCGCCTAATATATCCTGCATGTCAGATACTTACATAACGATTCATAACAGTATCAAAATTACCATTATGAAGTAGCAACGAAAATAATTTGATGGTTTGGGGGGGTCACCACAACATGAGGAACTGTATGAAAGGGCCGTGACATTAAGAAGGTGGCAAACTACTGCTCTAGATCCAGAAGAGACAGCTGTCACATGGGCGATGATGTGGGGCAGTGAGGTATGGTAAGAAACAGCGACAAGCACGGAGAAGCCAGTGGCAGAGAAAGGGTGGTAGCGGTCTGAGCAGTGGAGGCCAGGAAGCATGGCAGCACAGGATGGCACAGTGAGGCCTCAGGTTTACTGTCTGCAGGAGACAGGGCTGAGCACTTGTGGGCAGGAGGCTGGCGGGCAGAGCGGGGTCTTGTTAAGGGCCATCAAGTCGGCTCCTACCCACAGCGACCCTATGCACAACAGAACGAAACACTGCCCAGTCCTGGGCCATCCTCACCATTGTTCCTGTGCCTGAGACCATTGCTGCAGCCGCAGTGCCAGTCTGTCTCCTGGAGGGCCTTCCTCGTTTTACCACCCCTCCACTTTACCCAGCCTGATGTCCCTCTGCAGGGACGGGGCTCTCCTGACAACAGGTCCCAAGTATGGAAGCCAAAGGATCCTGATCACAGAGCCCAAATAGCTGAAACGCTTGCTCAAGCAGGTCAGAGGGCAAGCGGGCTGAGAAAAAGCCAGGAGCCGTCTTGATGGGAAGTGTCCTGGAAGAACCGTCTCCTGTCTTCTGAGGAGTTCTTGTTACGCCCATGTCGATTTTGACCCTGAGTGTAGCCTGCTACTCCCCTCTTAGGTCACGGATAGCTGTGAGGGTGGCCCGTGAGTCCTGTGGGGCTGTGGCCATGCTTCGCCCAACCCAGCAGAGAGCAAAGTGCCCTGGTTGGAGGGAGGGGTGGTGGTGGCTGGTATCAGAGAGCAGTTGACAAAGTTGGAGAGTGGAGGCATGCCTGAGCTCCACTTTATAGGAATCAGATTGGGGTGGGTCCCGATTCTTAACCCTCCGAAAGGAGGCAAGTTCAGACCCCACTGTGGGGCAGGATCTCAGAAAACGCAGCTGGTGATGGGATTACCTGAGCACCAGCACTCCCTCCTGAAGGCCCAGGGAAATGAAGTCGCTGTTGGGCCTCATAGGGCTGTCTCCCCTCCACAGCAACAGGCCGTCCTTGGCAGTTGTCTTAAACCTCATGAAGGCATTTGTCCTTGATCCTGACACCCTGGAGGAAGGAAGCACACCGAGAATCACACTGAATTCGCCAGCACGCAGCATCTGTCAGGTACCATGTCGGTCTGCTGGCCAAGAGGGGCCAGCTATCAAGGTCATCTGGCGTTGTTTTCACTTGCTGTTAGGAGATAAGAAAAGAATCCCGCCCCGGGGGGCGCGGGGGGGGGTCACAGTCTGGCTTGCTCACTGGGCAGCAGCACATCCTCCTTGCATCTGTGTCTGAAAGTTTGACTTTCTATGTCAGCCTTGGGCCAACTTCCTGGTCCTAGGCTGTTGCATCCTCATCTGCCCCCGTCTTCCCCCTTTCCTGTCCTGTCGCTCAAAGGGCCCTTGGAAAACGACTCTCCAAGCCTCAACCAAAAGTTGGTTTCCTAATTCTCAGGAAGTCCAAGTTAGCAACTGCTCTGAGTTGTGATCATGCCAGTGGATGGCCCATTCTGATGGGGACTGCCCATTCTGATGGGGACTAGATGGGACGTCTGAGCCTCAAAGAAAGAACACGGCTTGGGGGGATGGTGGTCTCAGGGAGCAACGGGGCAGAGGGTAAGGGTGAAGAGGAACGGGTCTGGGAGCAAGGGGTGACTCAGGGAGGTCAGGCATTGGGCTCTGTAGTCAAGGCTGGAGTAGACTCCTGTGCTTCAGCTTTGGGCTGATGTTGATGGTATTCCCCCCCAGCCATGAGGATTCACTCATCACTCTCATTCTCTCTCCCTCATCATTCTCACAAGAGGTCAGGACTGAGCAGGGAAGGGCTGAGTCTCTTTGGCCCGTGGGGAAACTGCACTTTGTCCTTTTGCTTCGGGCCCCGGGCAGAGTTGCAGACAGTGGCCACAGGGCACCCTGACTCTTGCTCAGTGCCTTGCTGGGAGAATCCCACTCAGCACTTGAGCTCCCTGCCTATCAAATTCTCTGCACTTCCCAGAGCCTGGCTCTGAAGCGCCCTACCTGGGCTGATCTGTCTGCTAGCAACATTTTTTTTTCCAATGAAAAATCGAGTGTGTTTTTGTTTTGTTCCCATTTCTGTGTTTATTTGTATTGTATGACTTGTTTTTCCTCCTTGAAAGGCTGTGATGGAAGGGCCTTCTTTTGGAATTCTCTTCTGGCATGGGAAATGAGAAAAAGTCCTCAGACACGCACGGAGACATCGCCCGCCCCTGCCACCTCCCCCCCCACCCCCCACCCCGTCCCCAAGATGAGGACGTGTATTACCTTTTAAGGATGTCTGGGTTGTCATATAGCAGGTAACTGCGGCCCATAAACTGTGGGACTTCAATGGCTTCTGTGATGGCTGGGATAGAACAGAGAACAGAGAAGTGACTCTTGGACTCCGGACTCCATCACACCGCAGGACTACAGAAACAAAGTCGGGTCACGGCGCAAGGCCACGTGACAACTTGTCTGCCCCTCATGGTGCACATGCAGTTGGCCAAGTTCAGAGCTGCCCAGCTTGACAGGAGGGAGGGAGTTGGGGTCCCTGTCTCTCCATCCCCGAGAGTGGCGTCAGCACTACTGGGAAGGCCTCGTAATTCGTTGTGACTTGAACTGCTCCCAATTATTCTTGGAAGCTGGAGAGCAGGCCAGGGGCCATCTGGGGAACATGTGGAGGTCCCCAAGGTGTCCTTCGAGGGAGGGAGGCAGGCAAGGAGCCCAGCCAGACACCCCAGGGGCACCTATTCAAAGCTCATCTGTCCCAGTGTCCCCCCCTCCCCCCAAGCATGGGGATCGGCACAGCATGAGGGGTGACACTCTGGCCCTTGCTTTGACAATTCACCATCCAGTTTTGCTCGCTCTCTCCTGGGGCCTCATGGAGTCACTGTAGCCGCTGAGTCCCACCTTAGGGGGGAGGACCTCAAGGCATTGGAAGCTTCACGGATTCACCCAGGATCGCACAGCTGAGAGAGCCACAGATCCTGCGCCAGACTCAGTCACTCACTCACCGCTATCAAGTTGACCCGACTCAGAGTGACCCTACAGGACAGGGCACAACTGCCCCTGGGAGCTTCCCGCCTGTGACTCAGGTGTAGAAAGCATTTCTGCCTTTCTCCGTGCAGCAGCCAGTGGTTTCAGGCATCGAACCTTCTGGGTTGCAGCTCAGCACGCAACACCCCGGGTGCCCAGTTCTCCCTCTCGATGCTTCCTGATACATTCTTTGCCTTTCCGTATTTAGAAAGAGCACTTTTCTTCCCAAGGTTTCATCATTCTCGTGCCCAAGCTGTCTGACACCCTGTTCGCCAAGGGCTCGGCTAAGTAACTGGGTTGCCTACGAGGGAGAGGCGAGAGGGTGTCTATGAAGGCGTCAACAGCAAACCCCGTGGCCTTGGCCCTCACTCAGTTCCTATGTGCCCAAAAGCATGCAAGGAAGAGGAATCAGCACTGTAAAGATCATGCTTGGGGTGACGATCTGAGAACCTGCCTTACCCCCCACTGGAGCAGGGCAGCCCTGGATAAAGGCTGCCCACCAAGACCTTTTCAGGGCCGAGATGGAGAGTTCTAGGGCAACGTGAGTGCAAACGGATTGCTACAAAATCATGGTGGTGTGGGCAGGAGCCATCCAGGTAGCTCCAACTCATAGTGACCACCGTGCGCAGCAGAATGAAGCCCTGCTGGGTCCCGCCCTCTTCACAACTGCCGTCATGTCTGAGCCCACGGTGGCTCTCATGGCCCATCCATCTCATGAAAGGGCTTCCTCTTTCTCTGCCCCTCTGCTTTACCAAGCAGGGTGTCCTTCTCCAGGGACTAGGCTCTCCGGACAACATGTGCTAACTCAGAGAAACATTTAATAAACCAAAACACCCACATGTGAAGCTCTTGGTTCCTGACTCATCTCTCATCTAGGCCTGGGCTCTGCCGAAGGAAACTCAGGAGGCAGTTCTACCCTGTTTTATAGGGTCGCTGCAAATCTGAATCAACTCCATGGCAGTGTGTGTGTGTGTGTGTGTGTGTGTGTGTGTGTGTGTGTGAGAGAGAGAGAGAGAGAGAGAGAGAGAGAGAGAGAGAGAGAGAGAGAGAGAGAGATAGATCCCTTCCCTAAAGAATCCCGCGCTCACCCATTCACAGTGTATGGAACGGCAGTTGTAGCTTCCTCGAAGGCAGCAGTCCTCAACCTGTGGGTTGAGACCCCTTTTGGGATCAAATGACCTTTTCACAGGGGTCACCCGATTCAGAACAGTAGCAAAATTACAGTTATGAAGTAACAACGAAATAATTTTATGGCTCAGGTACAAGGGAAAAACAAGTGAACTAAGTCGGTGGTGAGCAGGGTGTAGGAGGTCTGGTAGTGTATGATCAAGGGTACTGTAACCGAGAAGAATCACTAAAACCCAAATGAAGGCTGAGCACGATGGTGGGACAAGAGGAAAGTAAAGGGAAATAGAGGAAAGAGCTAGCAGGCAAAGGGCATTTATAGAGGTCTAAATACAGGCATGTACATATGTAAATATATTGATATATGAGGAAGTAGAAATAGATCTATGTGTATATATGTATAAGTTTAGTATTAAGGTAGCAGGTGGATATTGGGCCTCCACTCAAGTACTCCCTCAATGCAAGAATACAATGCAATAACTGGCATTCCATGATGCTCATCTTCCAGAAACAATCACTGAAGACAAATGGGTGCATAAGCAAATGTGGTGAAGAAAGCTGATGTTGCCCAGCTATCAAAAGATATAGCATCTAGGGTCTTAAAGGTTTGAAGGTAAATAAGTAGCCATCTAGCTCAGAAGCCACAAAGTCCACATGGAAGAAGCACACCACCCTGTGCGATCACGAGGTTTCGAAGATATCAAGTATCAGGCATCAAAGGAAAAAAAAAACATATCATTGTGAATGAGGGGGAATGTGGAGTGGAGACCCAAAGCCCATCTGTAGGCAACTAGACATCGCCTTACAGAACGCTTGCAGAGAGGCGATGAGTTAGTCAGGGTGCAGTGTAGCAATGATGAAACATACAACTTTCCTCTAGTCCCAATTCTACCTTACAAATCTGGCTAGACCAGAGGATGTACACTGGTACAGATAGGAACCGGAAACACGGGGAATCCAGGATGGATGATCCGCTCAGGATCAGAGGTGAGAGTGGCGATACCGGGAGGATAGAGGGAGGGGAAAAAAGGAAAATAGTTTTATGGTTGAGGCGTGGGATGGTCACCTCACCATGAGGAACTGTATGAAAGGCTCATAGCAGCATGAGGAAGGTTGCGAACACTGCTCCGGGGACCCAGGTCCTGCTCCTTCACATCTTTTCTGAGTTTGGGGAACAAGACGTCAGAAAGGGCACGCTAAGGGCTGTAGGGTGGCTGGGCGAAGGTTTCCCCAGAACCTTCTCCCATTCTCCTGGTAGGAAATAAATCAATAAATTCCACAGCAACAACTTTTCTGATCTTTTCCTCATAAATGCACTTTCTGAATTTCTTCAGCCTTCTTCACCGTAAGCCCGCGGGATCGTCCCAGACGAAGCCTTGGTGGTGGCGTGGTTCTGCTTTGGGCTGCGTGATTGGCAGTTTGAGACCACTGGCTGATCTGCAGGAGAAAGACGGGCTTTCTACTCCCGTAAAGAGTCATGGTCTCGGAAACTCACGGGGGACGTTCCACTCTGTGGGGTCACTCTGAGTGGGAATCGGCTCGATGACTGTGAAGGAGAGAGAGTGATCATTGTCATATATCCTTCAAGAAACTCTCTCAAGAGGATTGCTTTGAACTCCCCCAAAGAGTCACCATGGTCTTCTGAGCTGCTCTCTGCTTTGAAGCCACTGTTTCGAATGCACTATTTTGTGGGGGGTGGGGGGTGTTGAGAGGTGCCCCCAAAGAGCCTGAGACCAGCGTCTGACGGAGAGGACGTGTCTGTAGCCGTCCACGGATCCCAGTCATGTTTACACTCGCTTGCTTGCCATCCATCTGTGCGTGTTTGAACGAGCGCCCTAGCGGCAGTCCATTCTGGTGGACACCCGCCTGAATCTGGACTTCGCCCACCCGGTACCTGAGCAGGAAGAGAAACCTCAAAGTCAAACTCGGCACCACGGGGTCAGCCCCCACTTACTGCATGGGTGAAGGGGAGTCAGGGACAGGCGGAGCCGTCCACTGGCAGGGAACGGGGTGGGGGGACACCAGGGGGCAAAGAGCGGGGAGAAGGAACCTGATGGGAAGAGCGTTACCTGAAGGGGTGGAGACATGGCGCAGGGCAGGGACATGCGTGCCCCTGAGGCAAAGAAGTCCTGAGACAGAGGAAGGAAGCGGGAGTACGACCGACGGGCAAGGGAATGGGAAGAAGCCAAGGAAGGGGTAAAAGGAGAATCGAAATCAACACAAGCGAACAGAAAGCACACAGTGCCTGCCTCACGGGAGTCGAAACCCTGCTCCCCAAATCAGTGCCCTGAACTGGGAGAGACCAGCACCTGGAGAGGGGCAGAGGGCTTGTTTTTTTTTTTTATTAAAAAAGGGGGCGCAACAAGAGAGGAAGGCCCTCAAGGAGATGGGTTGACGCCGTGGCCACATCCATGGGCTGGCTCGGGGACACTGTGAGGATGGTGCAGGACCGGGCAGCGTTTCCTTCGGTCGAGCACGGGGTCGCTGTAGGTTGGAGCCAACTCGGTGGCATCTAACCACAACCACCACCATAAGTAAAAGGAGGAGATCGATGGGAACTCTTCCCTGGGACAGTGGCCTCGGCTTCGGGACATGAGCGCTGAGAGCGGAGCAGGACCAGACAGGTCACTCAAGTGGAAGAGGTGTCCTCTCCAAAGCCAAACTTCACCACAGCACCCAGAGCAGGTTTGGCTGAGACCCGGGGTGAGAGGTGCAGCAGCGGGGCAAGGACAAGGGCCTCTCTTCTGTGGCCAACAGCCACGAGTCCCCTGGACACCTTCCGGTGGGGAGGACGTGCTTGTCCTGGGTCAGCTCTGCCCATGGGGCCTCTAGAGGGGTCTGTCGGAACCCAGCCAGCTGCTTGCTAGCTCCACCTGAGCGCAGGCCCGACCACGGTCCAGTTGGGAAGCCAGTGTTTCTCAGGCCCCTGGGGCAGTCATGGCCCTGTGCCTGGACCATCTACCCTGGCTCCCCGCAGCGTGTGGCCCCAGGCCAGAGGACTTCATGGGCTCGAAGAGGACTCACTGTACTTACTGTTGAGGCAGTAGTCCCCACACTCTGCCCAGTGCCAGCGTGAAACAGAACAGGGAGAGACAGAATTTCACAGTCATTGTCAAATCCCGGGAGCCTGGGTGACCTCAGGAAGTCCTGCCCAACCCTGAGTGCCCGCCAAGGAATGCGACCTTGAGTCCCAGTTGGGTCCCTAAAACGCTTTCCCAGTAAGCGGCCTCTCCTCTCCCATCTCAGTGCAACAGAGGGGGAGGGGGTTAGGGGCGGGTAGGGAGCAGGCTGTGATTAGTAAGTCAGGGAATACTCCGGACACTGCCTAACCTGGCTGGCACCATCCACATCCGTAGCAATCATTAACCCCAAACTGGGGGAAACGGTTCTTGGCTAAAGAGTTACTTACCTTAGCCGAGGCGATGATTTCCCTCAGCAGGCTGCATGAGGGAGTGGGGGTGGGGCGGGGATAGGAATGACCAGCCAGCCAGCCAGCCCACTCTTTCTTCCCTCCACTGTGGAAACAATGATGCCAAGTCCCCCCTTCCTTGGCCAATCCCACAGATCTGGTTATTTGGTGATTCACATGGCGAAACATCACCCTCCCAAAATGTCACCACAGACAGCAGGGTGGTGAAAGTGATACTCGGTTGAGTTGTGACGTGGGACGACGGTAGTGTCCATCTGGAAACACTTTCTGGTGGTACTGTGTGTGCTTGATTATTTCTATACACGATTATGTGTCCAGCTCACCCTTTATGCGCCCCCCCCTGCACTGTCTACCCCACGGCAGCACCCCAGAAACATGTTTTCACCATGCCTGCCCATGGACAGCCAAGAGTGTGGGTCGTGCGGCAGGGAAAGCACAGTAATATTTCCATGGGAGGGGCTTGAAATTCCCTGCTGGCCTGGATCACAGGTCCCCAGAGAAAGCAAGGAGCCAGGGGTCACGCTGCTCACCACAAGGTCGCAGGCTCAGGCCCACCAGCCCTCTGTGAGAGACCGATGGCGCTGTCTGCTCTTGAGAAGATTTACAGCTTGGAAACCAACTCTGCTGGGTTTGGTTTGGTTTTGGGGGCTGGGGTGGGGGATGAGGTTGGGGGCTGGGGGCTAGCTTCTCCTCCCTCCGATGCCTTCGCACTATCATCCTGAAGAATCCCTTGGCACGATGGGAGTTCTTTCATCCACAGTACATTACTCTGAAGCTTGCAGCCACAAAGTTGAAATAAGCAGAACATTTCCTGGATTTCCAACCCTTTGCCACCCAGAGACCATATCTCAGGTCCTTGCTCTTCAACGACTTAATGGAGCTCTGTCCCAACGAAAGAAATCCCTTGTAGTTTGCATAATTAATATATTTTATTCATTTGTGTCTTTATAGACCGAGGAGGAGGAGGGTAGTTCGTTGTTTGTTTGCTTTAAAAGTAGAGCTTCGATTGAAGGAGTCTCTGAGTGGTATATAGGGTTAAACTCTCGACTGTCAGTCCAAAATGTGACAGTTTGAATTCAACGCAGGAAATTGACTGAGGCTATTTAAAAATGTATATGTGTGCTAGGACCAAACAAAACCCCAAATCAATCCCAGCAATCAAATGTGATTCCGCTAATAAGTACAACTCAAAATACTCTTGTAGAGCTCATGGTGAATCAGCCCTGAGTGGACAGGATCTGATGCTTGGGGTGCATCCGGGAGGAATGTGTGCCCCAAAGCCAACGCAGTAGTGAGCAGGCCACCGGCTACGGAGGGACACCGCCATCTTGTGGCCGGCAGGGGTCTGCGCAGTCTGAGCGTCCCCTCCTGTCATGCAGGCGCTGCAGAGAATCCCACTGGGTGGACTAGGAGACCTGTCCACCATTGATGGGAAGAGCCTCAGGGAAAGTGGCTGCGTTCTGCACGCCCTTCTCGGGCCCACGAAGCATAGCACTGGCTCTGACAAGTCCGGCAGGAGAGCAAGCTACGTACCTGTTGTTATTCAAACATCAGAGTCTGTGTGTGTGTGTGATACTGTATGCATGTGTGTCAATGTTTGTGTGAAAAGCGGCCATCGATATTCCCCAGAGCAAAGGGTTTTGCATGTGGCATGTGAAACTCTTTCTGGGCTCCTAGTGATTTAGTTAGTTGTGACGAGCAAAGACACACGATAGGCACGCTTTCATGAGAGGAAGGGGGAAGAGATGGGGAGTGGACTTTTTGAGAAGGGATCTCTGTAAGGCCAAATGCATTTCACTTCACGGCACCTAGATCGGCAGCAGCGTGGGATGAGAAAGGGGGTGAGGTAATGGGGTGCCGGAGGTTTGAGGTGAAAGAATTGCACCCTCAAATGGAAAGGCAGGGGGACATCCAGTCAGCTTGATGATTCCTGTGGGCATGTGGCATGGCTGTGAGTTAGAAGAGTCCGAGGTTCTGACCCACAGAGACCCTATACACAACCGAACAGAACCGTCCCAGTCCCGCACCATCCTCACCGTTGTCTTGATGGTCCAGCTCACTAATGCAGCCACTGCGTCAATCCATCTTGTCGAAAGCCTTCCTCTCATTTACTGCCCTGCTGCTTGACCAAGCGTGGCATGTTTCTCCCAGGACTGGTCTCTCCTGACCGCACGTCCAAAGTAAGCGAGATATCTCGCCATCCTTGCCTTTAAGGAGCAATCTGGCCATACTTCTCCCCAGACAGATTTGCTTGTCCTTTTTGGCATTCTGGGGTGCTTTCAATATTCTTCGCCGGCCCCAGAATTCAAACGGATCCCTCTTCTTCGGTCTGCCTTATTCAATGTCCAACTTTCACATGCAGAGGAGGCAACTGAACAGACTGTGGCTTGGATCAGGCGCACCTCCATCCTCACAGTGACATCCTTGCTTTTCAACACTTTAAAGCAGCCTTGTGAAGATTTACCCAATGCGATGCATTACTTGTGGGTGTGTGCTCGTTCGATGACTCCCCATCTTGCTTTGAAGGAGTGGCTAGATAGAAGAAATACTGGTGTGTCTTCAAGCGAGAAAAGTTGCTATCTCACAGATGGACCAGGACTTCTGTTAAACAGTAGCTTCTGCTATGATTCCACACCCCCAACTCTCTAAATGCCACCTGTGCCAGTTACATCATCTCCTGTCAACTTAAGGAAGGGGTGGAGTCTAGCCTGTCAATCAGGCTGCAGCTTGATGACCTCATTTGGAGGTGCCACAGAGAGAAAGCGCTCACAGGAGGCCAGCTACATTCTCTCCATGCGAGACATTCCTGTTGACAAGCCACATGGAGCTACACTGATGGAGCCAGAGCCCTGGAGCTGGAGGAGCCATATCCAGACCCATACCAGCACTGAGATGCTTCTACTCCACTGGATCCACAGACTTTCCAATCACAGGCCTGTGATCTTCCTGCATTCAGCATCATCGCATGCACTGCTTGAGCCTGAAGAGGAATTTACAGACTGGTATCGGACACATGGGCTAATATCAGACAATCACATGGCAGATAGTCTTCCATGAGGGTCCCTCACTCGCTGCCAACAGTCAGTGCTGAGACCACCGGTGGGATTCTGAGACTCTCGCTGTTGATGTGAGTAGAAAGCCCAGTCTTTCTCCTGCGGAGCTGCTAGTGGTTTCCACCTCTGAACCAGGAAGGTCACAGGCCAACATGCAAACACACGACCACCTAATGCCTTTAAAGACAGAATCAGGAGCCAGGAGCCAAAAGGAGAGAGTGCACATATCCCTTAACTTGGGCTGGCTGCTTATTTCCTTCCAACCGGCCTGCCCTTTCACCCTGAGTACCTGGCAGGTGAGCGCCTCCATGGGCATACAGAGACTGGAAGGTCTAGTAGGGAGGGGTCCATGGGGACATGGTTATGAGAACACCAGCTCAGTGGCCTCAGGGGTCCCCGGAGCAGCTCAGCGGAAGTCAGACCAGCAGGCAGCTGAGGTGTACACCCACCCACGCTTCCAGTGTGGTGCCGTCCAAGTTCTGTTTATAAGCATAACAACAACAACAACAACAGCAGTAACAGCAGCAGCAGCACCACAACAACTTGCTGCTATCGATGAGCCAATTCTGTCTCACAGAGACCCTACAGGACAGGGTCGAACTGCGCCTGGGGGTTTCTGAGACTGTCACTCTTGACAGGAGGAGAAAGCCTCACCTTTCTCCTGAGCAGTGGGGCTGGTGGTTCAAAGCAATGACCTTGAGGTGAACAAGCAGCTCATAACCTGCTGGGCGACCAGAAGCCAAGACTTTACAAGCATCTCCTTATTTCATCCACGCCACAGCCCTCAGTGTCCCATACCGTTGCTAGTATTCTTCCCATTGTACTCATGAGGAAATGGAGACACGGATGTTGAGGTAGGATGGAAAAAATGAGGTTTGTCCATGAGTTGATGTGTAAATCATTGTGATGGCTACATGACTCTGGATCACTGTAAAGGGCAGGGGTGGGGTCTAGCCTGTCAATCAGGTCACAGCCTGAGGGTGCCTCCTTGTAGGTGGGACCTCCTCATAAGGAGGATCCTGGAACCACACCATTTTGCCCCTCCTTCCCCTCCCCTCCCCTTTGCTTTCCTGTGGAGGAGCCACGCTGAGACTTTCCAGAGCCTTGTGATGTTTCTACCACCATCACCATTGGACCCATAAGACTCGCCACCCGCCGGCTTGTGATCTTCCTGCGTTCTGCTTCATTGCATGAGGCTGCATGAGTCTGAAGCAGGACTTATGGACTAGTATGGGACTTGCAGACTTGATCTGGGCTGGGCTGGGCTGTTTTCTTGATAGACAATACTTTTTGACATAAAGCCTTCTTACCCATCTCCGTCCCTGGATTTGTTTCTGTAGCCAGCCTGGCCCAACACAGCCATCATCAACTAATTTATCAAAACCATTAATAAAAACAAGCAGAGTGTCTGGAACTGCTGTTACCCAATCTTCCTTCAGCACAGCAGCAGCCCCCACCCCACCCCAGAAGAAGTGGGGGAAGATGCTTGGGGGAGGGGCCTACCTTTCTGGCAGTGAAGCCCCTCGAAGCCCAGGGGGCAGTCACACTCATAGCCCTCCTTCCTAGGCCGGCAGCTGCCACCGTGGATGCAGGGGCTCCCCACGCAGGGATGGGCTGCATTCTCCACATTCACCCCAGCTGTGAAGTCGTGCTTCAGGTGAATGGTCCGGTCATTCAGGATGATCTTGGGGACAGAAAAAAGTGAAGACATTCAGGGACTCAGAGAACATCTTTCTAGTCTTCCCAAGCTCCCGAGACCCCTCACTCATCATCCAAAATAGAAGCCCACGGTTGTCTTTCGCCTGCTGAGCAGATTCACAGGGCAGAGAGCATCTCTCTCACCCTCCTTTCCCTGAATGGGGCCCTGGCAGAACTGAGGCATGACAGAGGGGCTCAGTGGTGGCCGCTCCCTGCCATCACATCGGCCCTGGGTCCTGGGCGACACCAAGCACAGCGGAAGCAAACCACTGCAATCCATAGGACTTTTGCTGGATGATTTTTCAATGCACAGCACCAGGTCTTTCTTCCTAGTCTGTCTTGGTAGTGAAGCTTGTTGTCATCATGTGCAAAGCCTCCCTGGACGATTCTGGCTGTGTTGGACATGCGTTGGCCAGGAGCGGAACCTGGTTCTTTCTTATAAAAGGCAGGGATGGTACGCTGAACCACCATTCAGACCCAACAGGGGTCAAGCCCACTGCCGTCAAGCTGACTTGGACTCAGAGTTCTAATAGGACAGAGAACCACTCCATGGGGTTTCTAAGGCTAGAAAGCGTGGAAGCGGGCTGCCTCATTTTCTTACTTCAGAGCGGCTGCGGGGTTTGAACTGCAGACCTTTGAAACAGCAGCAGAGTGTTTTAAGCAGTACTCCTAGGGAGGGGTTACCCAGACTCGAATAAGTTGACCTAGGTTTTTCTAGTCCTTGGTCTGGTGTATCTGTTGACTCAACTGTGGGCATGTAGAGGGCACCTCGCAACACTCCCAGGCTTGTGACCCCCGCCCAGGAGCCCCGTGAAGCAGAGGCTCCAAGGGCACTTCTGTCCACGGACTCCTAACAACAGGGAAATCCTTCCCCACCCCACCCTGCATCCCAGAAGCTGCAGGAGAGTAGCTGGAACCTGTCACAATCTCCCCTCTCGTGACACTGGCGAGGGACTTCAAAAACCACGTGCCTGGGGCAAGCCAAGCTGGCGCCAGCATGGTGGATTAGGACACAGCCTGCCGCTGTCCCTGGGAATGGGGGGCCGACAGATGTGCGGAGATGGAGGGTGCCTTCTAGAATCCCTAGTTCCTCCCTGAGGAGTCAGGTCGCCCACCAGCAGCTGCCTTTGAGTGGATGCTGGCTCACAGGGCCCTCAAGTGTGCAAGGGTTGGGTTCTCTTCAGAAGCCCAATGACCACCAATGGGCCTTTCTTTCAAAAAGCACCTGTGAAGACTTGAACCGCAAGCATGTGGTTGTTAGCCCAGGAGGTTAGGCTAATTGGGTGCATAGCCCAGACACTCCAAGAATTTCAAAGAGCAGATTAAACACGGCCAGTCCCACTCCTGGGAGATGATGGTCTGACCAGACTGGCCATGGGCATCAGAGGTCAGGAGCAAAGGGAAGCCCAATAGCCAGTCAAAATTCAGGTACACTTCCTCTGGACCTGGCCCATGGAAAATGGCCACAAGAATGGCCTCCTCCGCCACAGGGTCTCTCTTGTTCCCCTCAGCTCTGGGAAGGATTCATGATCCCCACACCACCAAAGGCCACTGAAGGAAAGCCTTCTGAGGCCCCATTGGGGGAACAGAATGAGGTTTCTCCAGATGCCTGGGGTGCCTGAGCTGTGAACCCAGCAGGTGGATGATATTCTTCTAATCTACAGGGATCCGGTGGCCCCAAGGAAGAACTGAGGCATGCATGCATGGGGTCGGGCCCTGTACATTTTCCCTGGTTGAGTGGTTTCTTTTCTGAGCCTTCGATGGAAGGATTCTTTCCTCTGTGCTCGTGGGAATGTGCTTGCGTGATTGGTAAGCAGCAGCTGGTCAGCCGTGGGGCGGGCTGGGCATCAGAGCTGGCTGACTTCTGCTTCAAGGAAACGTCAGTCACTCTGAAGCCAAGCCAAGAGCCAAGACTACCGGCAGTTCCTGTGTCACCAACACCCAAGGTGCATGTAAGCATCATTCTCTGCCAGCCCCCCAGAGAGCCTGCACTAGAGTACAAGGTGGATACAATGACATTTGATAACTAGCAGGTGCTGCTTGGTGAGGGGGAGCCAAACATTAATATTATTGTTATACTAGAGTCTTTTTGATGTACCCAAGTACACTACCTACAAAGACAAACGTTTGACTGACTGATTATCCAACACACACATACATTCTAATTAAAGACAGACTTCAGGAGGGAGCCAATTGTAATCAAAGGTGGCCTTTGTTGCTATCAGACTCACTAGTTGTAGTTACATAGTCTGGTGTCTATTTGAGGATTAAGAGTGTAGGCGTGGGATCTAGCCTGTCAAGCAGGATGTAGCCAATGAGGCTTCTGTGTAGGCATGGCCTTCTCCTGAGGATTCTGGGAACTCTGACATTTCCTCCTTGGATGCGGGAGACACACACACACACACACACACACTCCCTCTCTGCCCACTCCCTGTGAGACTTCCTTGAGGAGAAGCCACGTGGACCTACCCTGATGCAACCAGAGCCCTGGGAGCTGGAGAAGCTACATAGAGACCCCTGTCAGTGCTTCCACCGCCACTGGAGCCACCAGACTTCCCACCCACCGGCCTGTGATCTTCCTGCACTCGGCATCATTGCCTGCATTTCATGAGTCTGAAGAGGAATTTGTAGATTGGTATTGGACATATGGGCTAATATTGGGTTTATGGACTTGATCTGGACTGGGGTGGGATGTTTACTCAATATTCAACGGCTCTTGTATATAAAGCTCTTTCTGATACACAAAAAAAGCATCTCTATGAAGTTGTTTCTCTAGTCAACCCTGACTAACACACTAGTCTCCTTCCCCCCAGAGGTATCTATGGGGGACCTTCTGCCATTTGCCACACTCAGCAGCCCCTGCATATTTGGGCGGGTGTGCTGTAAGAATGCATCTTCACTGAGTATCAGTCCAGGAGTCGTGGTGGTGTAGCTATATGCTGGTTACATGCTGGGCTGGTAACTTTGAGGTCAGCAGTTCAAGACCACCAGCCACTTGGTGGCCAAAAGATAAGGCTTTCTACTCCGGTAAAGATTTACAGCCTCAGAACTCCACAGGGAGCAGTCACAGCCCGCCCTATGGGGCCGCTCCGAGTTGGAACCTACTTGGTGGCACTGAGGGCTACTCTCATAGACTGCCTCCTCCACGTGGACCAAGAACGGGTGTTGAGGAATGTGGTGATGGGAAGCTATATTGTTGTATGAAACCATGAAATCTGGAACACTTGACAAACATTCTCAAAGATTCCGGTTAGGTTCGGTGGTTACCCTGTGTCCCAGGTGGAAACCGCGATCGGGTCACACCATCACACCAGAGCATACGAAGGCTGTACCTTCTGGATGCTCCCACTGAATGGTCCAAGGATGCCCGAGTTCTTCTTCACGTCATCGTAACTGGGGACGCCACCGATGAATATGTCTGTGTTGCATTTAATCTGGGTGAAGCCGCCCTGCCGACAGGGAAAACACAAGAAACAGGGTCATTTTGGAATAGGCTCTCACTACGTCTAGTGCCTACCTGGGAACGTGGGAGAGCCAACCTCCTGACCCAGCACAAAGCTACGCTGACATGGTTGCTGAATGTCTCTGTTTCTCCTTATCACATGTTTTAATGGTAGCAAATTCCTTACGCTCTCTGAGATTGTCTCAACATCTGTACAATGGGAATCACTGTGTCCACCTCCTTTGCACGTGGTGAAGAAAGTGGGAGACCGGCTTCCCATTTACCAGGGTTGGGGGTCCTCTTCCTGCAGGATAATTTTCTCCAACCTGTTCATTTCAGGTGTAGTTATATGATTTGATTTGTCCAATAAAAATGGACAGGAAAGACACGAGTCACTTCTAGACAGGGGCTTTCAGTCAGAGAGTGGCTGACCTGTCCCTTTTCTCCGTCTTCTAAGATGATGAGGCAGGGACTATTTCTTCAGTCTCAGAGTAAAGCTGCAATTAACCATTGGTGGACAAGCAATGAGGAGGGAAAAAAACGCTTTATTGAGATCTGTCATCTAGTCAGCCCTAACTCAAGGGGACTCAAAGCGATAGTTAGGTTTTGTGTCAACTTGGTTGGACTCCCCTCTGTTGTTTGGCAGTAATTTCCCATGATGGGATCTAACATAATGTAATCAACTCCATGATAGGATCTAGTATAATGTAATCAACTCTGTGAGCAGCAATCAGCTGTGGTCGAGTGCATCCCCCTCCTTGATGAAGTCACAGACAACCTTGATGCCATTGGATGAAACATTCCCCAGGGGTGTGGCCAGTTCCTTTTGAAGCAGATTCCACGGGAAAGCTTCACTTCTGTTGGATCTGGATCCTGCATCGAGTTTGTTGACCTCCTGCCACAACGCCTGATGATCCCAGGAACCATCAGCAGGCTGCTGACATTGGATACATTTGACTTTGCATCCACCAGCCTGTCTGTGGTTTCCCCGTTTCCTCTTTCTGCTTTCTGGTCCATATGAGTCAGGAGAGGACTCCAGCTTAGCTTTTGACCCACAGACTTGAACTGGCACTTGACATACTCACTTCTACAACTGTGTGAGCAACTTTTTTAATATAAATCTCTATAGCCAGACTTGCTTCTCTAGAGAATCTACCTGAACACACTACTTATACAACAGAACAAAATGCTACCTGGTAGGTGCTTTCCCAATGGCCTGTTGCAGATCAGCCTCTTGGGATCCATAGGGCTTTCAGAAGTCGATTGTGGGGCCTTTCTTCTTAGTTCAACTCAATCTGGAAGCACTGCTGAAACCTGGCGGGCATCACAGCAACACACACTGCCCCACTGACTGGTAGGTGGTGGAGGTACATGAGGAAGCATTAGCCTGAGGCAAACCTGGGTCTGCTGAGGGGGAGGTGAGAATCCTACACGGAACCACCAGTGCCCCCAAACCTTGATTAGTACCTGCTGCTATTGGGAGTTGTGTGAAATCAACCACAGGAGATTGCTGGCATAGAGGTTATGCGTTGATCTTCTAACCTCAAGGTCAGCTGTTCAAAACCACCAGCCACTCTGTGAGAGAAAATGAGACTTTCTATTCCTGTAAAAAATTTCAGGTGGGGAAACCCACAGGTGTAGTTCTCCCCTGTCCTATGGAGTCACTGTGAGTGGCCATCCGCTCCATGGATGTAAGGGTGACTGACTACCATAGGTGGCAAGGAGGGAGCACAGCATGATTTCCATCACGCTGCTCTGTGCAGAGCTGAGGACTTGTCAGCGTTCCGCTATGTCCAGGTATTGTCCTGTTCCATAGCAGTGAACATGGACCCCCCCGGAGGCCAAGAGACAGGGAGAGAGGCCTGTAGGTGGGAACCGTCTTTGTTATCATGTCCAAAGGAAGAGAAAGTCCCCCGTCGCTTATTTTTTTTAATACACTTTGTCAGTTTTCAAGGCATTTCCCCTACTTCTCATTTGAGTAGCCTAAACTCCAGTGGGTGGGCCAGGTAACAAGCCGAGAATAACACGTAAAGTTACAGTCGTTCAAACAAGAGCCTTAAGCAGCAAGCTGAAATATATGATAATGTTGCTAGGTGTTATGGTAGTTAGGTGTTCTTTTGTGTCAATGTGGTACCTGTAAGAAGATATGGGTGGAGTTTAGCCTATCAGGTCACAGCCTGATGACCTCCCTTGGAGAGATGCTACCAAGATAGATAGCTCTCTGGAGGCCAGTCTCTCTCTCACCCTGTCTCCTTCTGCCTTGACCTTCCTGCTTGCTGACCCTGACAGCTGCTGGAGCCCTGCCATGCTTCCGCCAACATTGGATCCACAAGACTTTGCACCCACCGGCCTGTGATCTTCCTGCATTCTGTGTCACTGCATGTGGTTGTGTGAGTCTGAAGAGGGACTTATGGACTAGTATTAGACTTAGGGACCTGAGTCGGACTGGGCTGGGATGTTTTCTTGATATATATAATGACCTCTTGATATAAAGCTCTTTCTTACATATATCTGCTTGTCACTGGATTAGTTTCTCTAGTCAACCCAGTCTAGCACCAGTGTATCATTGAGTCAGTTCTGATGCAAAATGACCCTATGTGCAACAGAACAATACGCCACCTGGTCTGGCACCATCTTCACAATCATTGCTATTATTCCAATTGTTAAAGCCACTTTGTCAATCTATCAGGTTGAGGTAGTTAGTTTATTGTGCCAACCTGGCCGATAAACACATGTGGGGTTAATTGAAGGGCGGAGGGATAAATGGCTCAGTGAGCCTCGCCTTTCTAGTTCTCAGGTCTCTTGCTTTGTGATGGTCAGACCAGGGTGCAGCTGCCTTAGCCAGTTCCCTCCTTCAACTGACAAGGCTCACTTCTTGCAAGACATCCCTGAGAAGCCACATAGACCTCCCCCGATGCAGCCCTGGGTGCCAGCGCTGAGATGTTTACGCATTCACTGACTCGGCTTTCCTCCTGCAGTCGGCATCATTGCGTCCATTTTGTGAGATGGAGGAGGACTTTGTGGGCTGGTGTTGGACATATGGGCTAATGTTGGACTTGTGGGCTTGGGCAGAACTGGGTTGGGATGTTTTCTTGATGTGCACTTAACCTTTATATAAAACTCTTTCTTATACACGAGTTTCTGTGGATTTGTTTCTCTAAAGTTCCCAGACTAACATAAGGGTCTTCTTTTTTGCTGATTCTCTAGCAAGCATGGCTTCCTTTTCCAGGGCTTGGTCCCTGCTGATCATCTGTCCAAAGTACGTGAGACATCCTCTCCTGTAAGGAGCTTTTGGCTGTATTTCTTCCAAGCCTTTCCATTGTTCTCCATGGAATAGTTGATGATGTTTGTCAATGCTACAATCCAAAGTCACCCATTCTTCTTCAGTCTTCCTTATGCCTTGTCTAGCTTCCACAGGCACAGGAGGAAACTGAAAATACCACAAGCTAACACAGAGGGAGAGATAAAATTTTGAGATGGCAGGCAATAAACACACTTCGGGTAACATAAATTCCTGCTTTCATTGCTTTATGGGAAAAGAAAGACAGTTTACAAATTAGATATTACCTATTAAGAGAACCTAGCCTAAGACCACACTTAATAACAACAACAACCAAATAGCTGACACCCATCTTAAATATTTCACACCACCGTGCACCTCAGACAATTAATTCAATAATCAAAACCTTGTCTTAGGGACCCAACTATTCATCTTCATGGAAGAGAGACCATTAAAAACCAAACCAAACAGCTCTGGCAGCCCCATAACTTCACCCCTTCACCTTAGCTCTTCTTTGGTCTCAGGTAACTTTTCCTTCCAGTTTGTGGAAGGCTCTATTAGCAGAAAATAGTCTCTAATGTCTAGAAAGGTTTCAGATTAATAGACGGCATTTGTCCTGTGGGTGGGTAGCTACCGTGGGCTGGTTGGCCAGAGGCAGCTGGAGCCACAGACACCTGGGGCAGGGCAGCAGGCAGGTAGGGGAGGGAGGCAGCAGGAGAAGAAGGTTGGAAGTCAGGGAAGGGGCTCTTAGACACAGTTTCAGCTTTAACCTGCTCAGTGGTCTCTCTCAACTGGTAATGTAAATGACAGTGGCTGTTCGGCACCCCCCACCCGTCCCCATTGGTATGTATCCAGGGCACCTGCCACAGCTTAGATATGCCTTCGAGTCTACTCTCCCACTCTCCATCAATGGTGGAGTGGGGGTGTTCTTGTCACAGACTCGCCACCCAGGCACCCTTGGCCCACCCTCAGAGTCTGCACTCTTAGCATGTCCTACAAGGGTCCAGGAGATGTGGCGTTGTGTGTGTGGCAGGTGACTTTTTAGTGCTCTACTTGCATTAACTCACTGAACCCTTACTAAGGCCCCGTGAGGCCGGGACTATGATCACCCCTAGTATCCACTGATCGTTAATTGATTTTCTGAATGGAAAGATGGGGTTTCGGCATTGGAGTCCATCAGACAGAAAACCGTTACCAAACTCACACCAAGCAGCCAGGGAGAAGATGTGTCCTTACCGCGGCCATTCCCTCCACGACCTTCTGCTTATCCACCTGCAAGATGCCGTTCTTGGCCGTGCGTGAGACGCGCAGCTCATGCCAGTGGCCCAGGGAGAGGGGTTCTTCACTCCTGTGGCAAGAAAGAAGTTGAGCACATTGGGTGTACGCACTGGGAGCATTAGTCTCCTCCTGATCAACCCGACAGCAGCCAGGAGCGCCGCACGTTGCAATCTAGCCTGCAAACAGAAAAGGATACGCCATGCCTGCTTAGATGCAAAGGCAAGACTCCGCAGCTGCTGCCGGGCAGATGCCAACTCCTAGAGATCCTAGAGGACAGAGGGGGTCTGCCCCCGGGTTCCCACAGAAGAACATCTCCATGGAAACAGATGGCCCCAGCGTTCCCCCAGTAGCGGTGGAGAGGTTTGAACAGTCTCACCTTGGGTTAGCAGTCAGCTTAAACCACTGAGAGACCAGGACACCCTCCAGGCTACAAAGACTACTTTAAAAAAAAATTCCTAACAGCAAGCCTAGACCGTGGGCATGGTGGCAGATAACGTGAAGCTCAAAAGTAGCCCTAACTTTACAAAAGCTTTAAAAAAGGAGAGCACCATTGTATGGGCAATGATGTAAAGCAAAACCAAACAACAGGTTCTTTGGTGTCCTGATGCCCGATGTCTGCAGACCTCCTTTGAATTTTTAAAAATAAAGAAGTGCATAAAAGACAGATGGAGAGAAGGATGTGAGGAAGAATACTGATGTGACACAGCAAATATAGCAAGATGCTGATGATGGAAAAACTCGAAACCAAACTCATTGCTGTCGAATTGATTCCGAATCATAACAACCCTGTAAGACAGAGCAGAACCATCCTGGGGATTTCTGGGGCTGTAAACTTTTACAGGAGCAGAAAGCCTCAGCTTTCTCCCACGGAGCAGCTAGTGGTTTCAAACTGCAAACCTTGTGGTTAACAGCACAAAGTGTAGCCCACAAACCAATAGAAAGCAGGTGGTAAGTATAAGGGTGCTTATTATATATTCCTATTAACATTTCTACATGTCCGAAATGTCTCATGATAAAATGCCAAGGGGGAATCAGATTGCATGACTTCTGGTATGGTGACAGGGATTAAGACCATATTAAAATTCAAAGATTCATTCATGGTGGAAGCGTGTGAAATTCAAAGACATTGATGGCACTACACCTGCTACCTCTCATCTCTTGGAGGTGTGGGATGTAGGATGCATTTGTCTGTCTAACAGGGTCCTATTTCTGGCCCACACTAAGCTTCCCAATATGTGTTGATCTTGAATCCTCTTCAGAAAGCCTTCATGAATATCGATGGGAACAATTATCGAAAGGTCATCGCCCCCCTTGCTTGAGTTTTGGCTCTGGTAAATGCTTTTGTAATTTGTCCTTAGCAATTAGAATTTAATCACCTTGACTAAATCAATATGCAATAAAGAAGCTGGCTGCACGTTGGAAGTGGTTGGAAGTAGTCTGTCTCCAGGAGCAGGGTCAGGGTGGTAGCTGTGTTCTGGTCCAGCCCAGGTCACTCTGGGTCAATATGCGCCTTCCTTGGTGCAATACTATGGAGTAGGGGCAGCAGCTGCTCATTTCAATGTCTTGATTTTTTTTTTTTTTGCAATCCAGTACAACAACAACATACAGGCTACAGTACCACGACAGAGGTACACAGTCCTTAGAATAATCACTCATGGGATGGAAGGCGGCATTTGAACCCAGGACAAACTTCAGAAGGTGAGAAGGGTTAGGAACGGGGTCAAGGAACTGGGAAACGCAGAGGATGCGGGATGGGCGCTGTTACATTGTGGGGAGGGCAATCAATGACACGTAACAAACTGGGTGTAAAATGTGGAGTGGGAAACCGATTTACTCAGTCCATTCTCGCCCAATTGACAAGATGGTTTGGATTATGACCCCAGGGGGTTGCCGTGTGTCCAAATGGACTCAACAGCAACTGGAGAAAAAAAAAACACTCAAAAATTCTTCTTCCGGTTACCTTCCCTGATAGGTAAGGAAACAATAACTTTTTAAAAAAAATTAAAACTACCTCTTGTCAAAAATAGGCACAGAGTTTGGGAGGGAGGAGGGAAGGTGAGGGGAAAAGGGGGAACAGATTACAAGGATCTAGATATAACCTCCTCCCTGGGGGATGGACAGTGGAGAAGTTGGTGAAGGAGACATTGGACAGTATAAAACATGGCAAAATAATAAGTTATACATTATCAAGGGTTCATGGGGGAGGGGGAGCTGGGCGGGGGGAAGGAGGAGCTGATTCCAAGGGCTCAAGTAGAAAGCAAATGTTTTGAGAATTTTGAGGCCACAAGTATACAGATGTGCTTGACATAATGGATGTATGTGTGGATTGTGATCAGAGCTGTCCAAGCCCCCAATAAAATGATTTAATTATTTATAAAAATAGGCACAGTTACCAACGAGGGAATAGCTGCACTACCAAGGAGGCTGTGGACCCCGCAGCCAGAGCTGCCACTGCCGAGATGAGCGTAGAGGGAACCATCTGTCAGGGAGGAGTGCTGATTCCGGCTCTGTGCCCCCCTCCACACCCCCGCACCTACACGACTTCCAGAAGAAGCCGCTTGAAAGTGCAAGATGAGGCTCAAGAGGTTTTCCTTTTTCAAACTGACTAGCAGTGCCTAATGAGTTGCCAAGAGTGTTTTGCATAATCATATGTAAATGGACTCACATGACTCACCAAAGTTGTGTTGAGATGTAGGTCGTGTTTCCATAAACACACACACAAAACAAAAACACACTGCCATCCCGTGGAGTCCCACTTGCAGTGACCCTATGCTGTGGGCTTTCTGAAGCTGCAAGAACAGACAGCCCCCACTTTATCTGGGAGTGACTGGTGGGTTTGAACTGCCCACCTTGTGGTTAGCTGTCTGACCATACGAAAATGTGTGTCCATTCCCCCAGGTGGGAGGTGCCATTGCTGTGTGACAAAGCAGCTGGGGACAGAAAAGAGTAGTTCCTTTTAAAAACTGTTGAAACCGGATGCTGTGAGCAAGGAGTCCGGCTGAAGCTGTGGATGAAGTGCCATTTGCTACTTACCGAAAGGTTGGCAGTTCAAACTCACCACCTGCTCTGTGGGAGAAAGACGAGGCTGTCTGCTCCCATAAAGACGGAGGACCTCAGAAACCCCCGTTCAGGTGCTCTGTTGGAACCAACTCCACAGCAGGGGTTTAATTTGAAGAGCACTTCCCAGAGACCATGGGAAATGGCCTTGGGGAAGTCTGCTGCACAGACCTCTTTAAAGTGCTAGGGACAAGGCGTGATGGCCACATCTCACCCACACTCGCTTTCTAGAAACGGCAGGCCAGTTGTTGAAAACATGATTAGAGTAGAGCTCATCATTCTCTGAGAACAAAACCCAAACCCACAAAACACCAAAATGACCCAGTTCTGGCTGTTGGCCACTACTGAGAAAAACATGTGCTCCGGCCTCCAGAGAGAAGAATTGGATGTGTGTATGAACACGGAGCACGTCTGCAGGAGCTGGGTGGACTGCAGGCTGCCAGTTAAAACCACCGTGGAGGAAACCCAGTGAGAGGCAGGAAGTCCTGAGAAATAAGGCAAATATCAGTCCCACCAACTGCAGGCGGCAGGGCATCCCACAGACGCTGCCTCACGGGTGGGAGCGATGGATCTGCTCGGTGCATTAGAAGTACAAACTAGACAATAGGAGAAAAGTTATATGGCTGTTCAGAACCAGTTCTGCAAACAGCAGCCAATGCTTTAAACGCGGGAGGGGGCCCCGGTTAGCTCATTGCTGCCGACCAAGTGTGATCTACTCTGGAACATCTCAGGAGCTCTACTTCTGGAAAACCCTGCCATTTTCCTCTAACCCATGGTGCAGGGTGGGGGGCGGTAGCAGGGTCTGCTGATCTGCAGCTGGGTCATTTTACAAGGAGGGGAGCCCTGAACCACTCATAAAGAACACAAATATGCAGCCGGCTTAGCTCTTGCCAGGGGCAGGGGCTGCCTCCCTGACAAGGGACTGTCAGGCTCCCTAACAGAGGAAATCGTCAGGGAGACATGTGGGTGCTTTGCATGCACTGTTGCTAAATAACTCAAACAAACAAATAAACTAAACAACCCACTGCTGTGGAGTCCTCTGGGTCTAGTGACCCTAAAGGGCAGGGTAGACCTGCTTCTTGGGGTTTCCCGAGACTGCAACTTCAGGAGGACAGGCAGCCTTCTCTTGCCCCCAGGAAGGGCTGGTAGCTTCAAAGCGCAGATGTTGTGGCTAGCAGCATGGTGCACAGCCCACTATGCTACACTATCAGAGGTCCCAGCAAATACCTGTCACTGTTGGGAGCCACTGAGTCATTTCTGACTCGCCGCACCCCGAAGTACAATAGAACGAAACCGCCCTGTCCCGCGCCACCCTCTCAACTGTTCTTCTGTTTGAGCCCATTGTCGCAGCCACCAGATCAGTCCACCTTGTTGAGGACCTGCCTCTCGTTCACTGCCCTTCTGCTTCACCAAGCACGAGGTCCTTCTCCAAGGACTGCTCTCTCCTGACAACACGTCCAAAGTACATGAGACGGAGCCTGGCCATCCTTGCCTTTAAGGAACATTCTGGCTGTACTTCTTCCAAGACAGGTCTCTTTGTTCCTTTGGCAGTCCGCGGGACTTCTTTATTATTCTCCAGCACCATCATACCAAGGCGTTGCTTCTTCGTTGGGCTTCGTCACTCATTGCCCAACTTCCACCTGCAGAGGAGGTGACTGAGCATGCCAGGCCTGGGCCAGGGGCATCTTAGTTCGCAAAGTCACAGCCTCCTTTGTCAACACTTTAAAGAGATCTTGTGCAGCAGACTTACCTGAGGACAGTAACTAAATACCCAGTTCCTATCAAGTAAAAATAGGAGGACAGTGAAAGGGGGTGGGAGACCTCAGCGACATGGATTGGCACAGTGGCTGCAGAGATGGCTTCACACATGGCAGCGACTGAGAGGGTGGCACAGGACCTGCGATGTTCCAATCTGCTGGGAGCAGTGTTGCTATCAGTTGGCACCTACGCCACAACACTCAACACCAACATCAAAGAAACGGAGTCCCCTGGTGGCAGACTGGGGGAAGTGCAGGGGTGTGGGCGTGGCTCCGGGGTGTGTGAGTGGCTCCGGGGTGTGGGCAGGGCAGGGGTGTGGGCGTGGCTCAGAGGAAACATGGCATCCCTGTCATCTATAATTCCCAACCTACTCAGTGAGGGGCCACAGGATCGGTGTGGATTTATGCAAGAAGAGAGGACAAGGGGAAAGTTAAAAATCTAAAGTGTGGCCCCCAAGGGCCTTTCTGGTTAATGGCTAAAAAGCAAAGAATGCTTTGGAACTAGTGACTTCTATTTGTGGAAGCACCTGCCCTGTGAAGTTTTGATCGGTAAATTGCGATAGATCTAGTTTCTCCACATTACAACACCTCGAGGCCCTGTCCCCACTGGAAACAAGCCCGTTTTCCATGACTTAAAGCGGAGACAATTACCCGCTGGGTAAAATTACCTGAAAACAAAAAGAAACGTTTGCCTGAAAGCACACATGGTGTTGGAATCAAGACAGGTTTCAGAAAAGATGAAGGCAGAGCAACAATAGAAAGAGGGAGAGCTGGGGGGAGGCAGATGGGTTTTTTTGTTTTGTTTTTTGCAAAGTGCCCACTGTTTGGCTTTTAGAAGTTTCTGGAATGCATTAGCCTCACCTGAGCACTCCGGTTCCCGAGCCACAGTCAAAGCGGAACTCCACATGGCTCCCGGCCATGTTGATGGACAGGAAGTCTTTGCTGCCCGTGTCGTAGCTGTAGAGGATGACGCCTTCTCCCGAGTCGGGCCGGAATGTGATCTCAAACTCCATGAAGGAGAGGTAGTGCTGAGGCTCCAGGGGCCAGGGGGTCGCTGCGTAGGATCTCAGGGATGCTCTGAATTGAGGAACGGCCAGGGTGAAAGCTGAGGAGACAAGTGTGCGTCAGTCATCGCTCTGGCAGACACTGGCTAGTTGTGCACCTGCAGCCACATGGCTTTCCTTGTGGGTCCAGAGATAATCTCCATTCTCTAGCTGCCCCATGACTTAAGCACTCAGCTGGCTACCAATCACAAGGCTGGCAGTTTACATCCTCCCCATGGAAGCAAGGCCTGGGGACCTGTTCCGTAGCTAAGATTATAGCCAAGAAAACCCTAACAGGTAGTTCTCCTCTGTCGCTGGGGGTCACTTTGCGTCAGAGTCAACTCAACAACACCCACCAACAAGGACCATTTTGTGGTAACGGGACAGAATGCAGGCCAAAGGCATGTGGACTGGCACAGCCTCACTCCACGCTCCATGTCTCTGTAAGCGGCGTTGGCATACTGTGCCTTCTAGACATTTTACTAGGTCCTTTGAAATTTGAGATGACACAATGGTTTTGAAAGCATGACGCGTGTCACATCCACGTTTAATCGCTAGGGGAGGGGGGGGGGTCGGTTGAGCTTGGCCTTTCTTAGCAATAGTTCTCTTTTGGTTTTGGTTTCAGAGTTCCCGAAGAGGTCAAGCATGCTCAGCCCCTAGATTTTCAGTGACTGTGTGTGTCCTTCCATCATCAAGGTACGGGCCCCACTGAGTGGACGTGGGGGGTGAGGGTAGGGATGGACAATTCAGCAGGCCAGCTGGAAGAAGACAAATGACCCTGTGAGTGCCATCACTGGGTGAATATTTCTCTTGATCCTTTAAGATCGGCTCGTATTGCTTATTTAACCACTTGATGTGGTTCTATCTGTCGATGTGAGTTTGGTGAGTCACCACTATGGGAAATTCTCTGTAAGGTGCTGGTCTCGGTCCCCTGGTAGCACCACACAGTCTCGGGGGGGGGGGGTGGGGGTGTCAACGAAAGCCTTTACACCACTTCCCAAGCTCTTCTCCAAATCTGTCAGCTCCCCTAAGACCAGAGGCTTGGCATGCTTCTTCACTCAGTTTCACACAAACCTCACCAGTGAGTTTGAAAGTTATCGGAGGACCAGCAAGTCCCTGTACTTGCTAAGCTTGAGTGCATGTTAAACCAACTGCATTTGGAGTTCAATGCTTTGGCATTAGAAACCCTCCAACCCAGTCAAAGGGATTCTCCTGTCCCTTTCGGCAAAGTGACATCAGTCCCACCACACTGCATAACCTCAGCCTCACTGACACTGAGTGGACTCTGACTCACAGTGACCCTAGAGGACAGACCAGAACTGCCCCTGAGGGTTTCCCAGGCTGTAATCTTCACAGGAACACAAAGCCTCATCTTTCTCGCACAGAGTGGCTGATGGGTTACAACCACCAACCTAGTAACCCAAATCTTACCACCAAGATCCCCTCAAAATGTACAGGGCTTTCCTAATGCAGCAGAAATTAAAAAAAAAAAAAAAAAGATCCACCCAGCCTCCCTGCCATTGAGTTGATTCCAACTCGTAGTGAGCCCATAAGACAGAGAACTATCCTTGTGTCTTTCTGAGGCTGAAAATCGTTATGGGAGTAGAAAGCCTCATCTTTCTCCCCGGGAGCAGCTGGTGGCTTCGAATGGCTGGCCTTGTAGTTAGCAGCCCCCACGGGTAACCCACTATGCTGCACTGATGGGAAATGTCCTCCAGGTGGAAGGGTCCCGCAGACAGGAATGACCAGACCTTGCATGCTGCTCACCGTCTTCACAGTGCCGCCCCCTGAAGCCGAGGGGACAGAGGCAAATGTAGGAGTCCGCGTTGACTGCCGTGCAGGTGCCGCCGTTGATGCACAAGGCTTCATCGCAGACGCCACTGCTGCACTCCCCTAAACACAGAGCGGGGACAGCAAGCCGCTCACCAGAGCATCCGCAGATGATGGGCCAGCCCCTCCCCCGCTCCCTCTGCCACAGGCATATAGGTAGGCTGGCTGGCACCCGAGGGCACAACTGTGAGCCTGCCTGCAGGATAAGTGACCCTGTTTTCCTTTGCATTTGATTCGGGGTCCTTTCAAGGAGAGCCACCTAGACTTGTCAAAACATGGCAGACCCCAGAAATCCAGCAGAGAGTGGGGCCACCGATGGGATGGCTCGGTTGCTTCCCCTTTTGTTCACCCTCTCTTGATCCCCGAGATTGTCGCTGCGATCTCTCTGATGTCACCAGAGTGCTTAAAGTGCTCCACTGGGTGCCAGCCCAATTAGCTTCAGTGTGGCCGCTGTGCCTGTGCGTCCAGAGTTGAGGCCAGCAAGATAAGCCCTGTCAGAACTGAGCAGCCTTGTCTAAGCTGATTAAGTGGCCCAAGCGACTGACTTCCCTGTCTGGAGTGGGAGGGGCAGGAGAGGGCTCCGTAATATCTTAGCGTGTGGGTTCCATCGGCCCTCTTGTTACACTTTAGGAGGGACCCTGAGGTTCATGTGGTGAAAGGGCCCCACATCAGATTGGTTAGCTTTCTTTGTCAAACACACCAGAGAAGGCCCAGGAGGCCCTTGTCAGTGCCGAGCACATCTCATAACATGAAACAAAGCAAAACAGAGAACAAAACAGTCTTTTCCTGCATGGTTGGTCTTCTGCTCCCATGATCTTCCGGTCCCGAACTGTGTCTCAAACTGGATTAGACACAATCTGGCCCAGTACCGCCCGAGGGAGTAAGGGAGTATAAAACGCTTCTTCTGGGAAGGAAGCTCAAGGGAAGGGGAGAGGCCAGAGCTACGAACAGGCTAAAGCAAGAGTGGGGTTAGGCAGCCCGGAGGAAGGGAAGTGCCCTCTGAGAACTAACCCCACGTTTGGCAGGGATGGTGAGATGTGGAAGAGAAAACGTGGCTGCAGGTGGTAATATCACCTGCCAGGTGTCGCATGGAGGAACCATGATTCGGAAACCCTTGTCACCCTCTCGTGGAAGCCTGCAGCTTCATTTGAGACCCACCGTTGTTTGCCTGAACCCAGAGATCGCCTTTCTCCTTGGAGAGCTTGGCAGCTCAGGGGGACGAAGACAAAGGAGGGGGCAGTGCAGGGTGCTCTACCTGGTGGCTGAGTGGTAGGATTCTCACCTTCTGTCTGGGGGACCTGGGTTCAATCCCCAGACATCACAGCTCATGCACAACCATCACCCATTTGTCAGTGGTGGGTTGCACGTTTCTATGGCTGAGCGGGAATTAAAACGGGATGGTGTACTTCTGGAAATCAGCTGAAGAAAACACTAGGGAACACAATTGTCTGATGGCGGCCTCTTGTGGGGATGGTGCAGAAGCAGGCAGGGGCACATGGTGTGTGCCTGAGTCAGGGGCCGACTCCTGGGGGGCTAGCAGCAACAGTACGGAGGGAGGTCAATGGGAAGGTGGAGGAAGGTTAACCGGTGCCATTCTTATAGCCCAGGGGGAAGGACAAAGGCAGGTGACCAGCACCCACCATGAAAGCACACAGGGAGAGATGGAATGACCCGATCACTGCATCCGGGTGCCATCGGCTTCACGGAGTGTTTTTTATTCCACTGTGCTAGAATTTTAACCAACCGGCAGGAATCAGTTCTAACTCAACTCTGAGACATCTGATCTACCTTCGTAAGTGACCATAAAGCCTTGAAATGACCAGATCGATCTTGTAGGTCAATCTCCTGAATAGATGTTTGTGGAAAGACTCACTGCCCCATCAGGTCATTGGAAAGAGAAGAAACCATCTGTCCCCTGCCTTGCAGGGAGAGTCCAGAACTTAACCATACCGATAGCACATATTTACATCACTGCAACCATGTGCAAGAGCCTATTCTACGCCAAAATGCGTTCTCACAAAACTCTCCTACAGGGCAGGTACTATTTATAGATAGTTGTAAGGAAGCTGAATGGTGACTTGACTTGCCAAATCCAGGTAGCCTGCCTTCAGAGTTCGGATTCTTAACTACCGGATGAGACTCTTGGTGAAACTGCTGGTTTGGGTGTTCTGATTCATCATAGACATTCCAGAAGAAGGACTTTGGAGACATCGTCTGACCACAGGGGGCCATTGGTTTATCTGTGCTGTTCTCAGTTGCGTTGGCTACATGATCCAGTTGAGAGAGAAAACATTATCCCAGGGAATAAGATACAGATACAGTGACCTTTATCTGCCGTACTTCCAACAATACCTGTAGGAATGGGCAAGGCGTAGGGACGCCATCAGAGGCCAACTTGGGAGCCTTAGATGCAGCAGATGCGATGGTGAGAACGGCAGGCTGCGGGCTGTGGGCGTACCGTTTACTGCCTGAGTGCTCTTGGACAAGTCCCTTAAATGTTCTGTTTTGAGGGTTCTCATCAGTAACACACAGCTAGGCAGAGTACCCATTTCATAGGATTCTTGGAAAGTTTAACGTAGTAAGTGATTGGACTGCTGTCTGCATATGGTAGCGGTTCAACTGATATCAGCTAGTCAGTGAACCAGACCAAAAGGTAGGTGAGACCATGAGGCCTAAACCCCGGGTCTGAGGGCAGAGTGGCGAGCAGACTGGATTGAAATGTGAGAAAACAGAGGCAAACATGCTAAGGAGAGAATTGAGGCAGCGGGTGACTGCCAGCCTTTCGAAATAACATTTTGGGCATGGAGTGGTGGGTAAAGAAACTCCAGAAGGAGTCTTGCCTTATTTTTGTCATTTTTTGCCAAGAATCATGCCATGCGAGGCTGAGACATTCAGGGGTGCGATGCCATTGATTCGTGATGATGAGCGAGAATAAAGGCAATGGCAAAGACATCAACCAAGAGGTCTGCTGCCAGTGGGCCCCCAAAGTAGCCGACCCTGGAACGATGCACTGCCTTAAGTGAGCAACTAACATCCTTAAGGATTGAACCACACTCTGAGCTCTGCCTGCCGTTAAAAGCTTTCACCATGCCTGTTTCTTCACCTGCTAACTGGGGGTAAGAATACTGGAAACCTCCTAGATTCCATGTAACAGCTTGAGAAGGGGGCATGTGAGAAAGCCTTTGGCACCCAGGCCAGAAATGTGAGTTCAGCCATTTCTTTCAGAAGCGGGGCACATATGAAAGCTCCATGCATTACTGGGTTGACGTTCCTTAGAGAAGGTCTACGGGTGAACTTGCTTATGGTTTTGTCCCATGAGACCATGTGTTTCTCATGGAGAGATTCAAGGCTGCTGCAGGATACAGCCAAGGGTCATAGGCACACCTTCGTCTTCAGACCAAGGGTCATCAGGTCTGCAGAGGACCAACCTCGCCACTTGCGTCCACTCCTTCCTGGAATTCTACATTAAGCAGCCACTTGGGTTTGCCCTCATCTGAGCAAGAGATCCCATCCCAGTCCACTGTGTGGCCACTTACCCACGTCGGCCCCACTGAGCCCTTTGCCCAGGGGCCAGGGCCGCAGGTCGATTCTCTTGCCATTAACTGTGAGCGACTGAACACACCCCCGAAAGCCTTGGTTCGTTCCCGTTGCTCTGACCAACCAGTAAGCGCTGGGAGTGCCACCAAGATAGAGAGGCGTCCGGAAGGTGATTTTACTGTACTCGCCCTTGAAGAGAGAGGAAAACCGATCTGCATTATACACAAGCAAAGCCAAAGGAGACCAAATTTTGCCAAGGGACACGATTAGGCTGTAGGGTCGAGTGCTAGCGGTTGCTGTCCAGCCATACTTTTCTTTAAGACATTGTCCCACTGGCACTTCAAACCCCTGGTTACCATGGACTGTGTTTTCCAGAGGGAGGATTTTGGAATGTCTACAAGTGAAAAGGAGGTAGCCAATGCGAACCCAGCAGGCAGCGCACCCTACTGGGCACCCAATAACTTTCTCTTTCCAGCCCTGACCAACAGATGACGCAGCTTGAACTGGACATGAGATGCGTTTGGGGCTTCAAAAGTGATTCCACTGATGTGTGGGGATGTGGGCTAGCCTTTACCCCGTCCCTGTCCTGCTCACCTGTCTACTTGCAAGGAACTACCTGGGGACATTTCCAGTCTTAGACCAAGCTACAACTTGGATTGCGACGTGGGTTTTAGAGGTAAAATACAAGGCTGAAACCCTATTGCCACTGAGCCGGTTTCAACTCACAGTGATCTAATAGGACACACTACAATTGCCCGTTCCAATGCTGCAGCTCTATGCAAGCAGACTGCCACCTCTTTCTCTCGCAGTTGATGCTAATGCTCAGGCTTGCAGTTAGCAACTGAGTACTTTAACCACTGTGTTCCCAGGGCTGCTCCTGGCTAGACACTACGGGAAATGAAATTAAGACACCCTTGCTCATTCTTTATTTTTTAATTACCGAAATAGCTCATTCCTTTGGATAGAAGGGTTGAGGAAAGGCATTCTGCCAGAATTATAAAATGCCCAGAATGTAATCCACTGAGATGTAATCCTTAAAATTTTTTATTACCAACAAGCAGAACATGTCATCAATGTTTTATCATTTCTAATGAATAGAAGCAAATCAGGGGTAAGTAAGAGGTGGGGCTTCAGCTCAGCAACGTTCCAGGGCTTGCAGGATGTTTCATGGAGCAGTTAGATCATTTGCCACCATTGTACATGCTCGTTCTCTGTTAATAGATGTTAAGGATGGGGCTTTCTCCTGCGGTAAACATGTACCGTCTTGGAACCCCACAGAGGCAGTTCTGTCCCATCCGATAGGGTCGCTAGGAGTCAGCATCGACTTGATGGCAGTGCAGTTCACTTTTCTTTTCTGAGTGCTGTTGTTGGCTAAGCGTTGGCCTGCTAACTGCGAGGTCGGCGGTTCAAACCGGCCAGCGGCTCTTCAGGAGAACGACAAGGCTCTCTGTTCCCGAAAAAAACTGACAGCTTTGGAAAATGTATATTGGGCAGCTATGGGTCACAATGGCCTGGATGGAAGTGGGTTTGGTTGAAGGTTGACTTATGAAAACCCTCGGGTGGCCAACATGGTTTGTACTCTGCTGTGAACCAAAAGATGAGTGGTTCAAACATAGCCAGGGGTGCTGTGGAAGAAAGACCTGGAGAATAGTTTCCACAAAGATTATGCCCAAGAAACCCCAGGGGAGCAAAGAGCTACTCTACAACACAAGGGCCACCCTGAGTGTGAATCAAATTGGTGGCAGCAGGGATCCCACCCTCCCTATCTCTTACGCTATTCACTGACCCAGGACCCCAGCAAAGGGCCTGACAGCTCAGCCCTGCTCAGTCTGAGTGCCTAAAGATTGACAGCATTGAGCACACGGGCGGGCTGGATGACCCCTCTGTGAGGTTCCTCACAATGCCCAGACCAGCTTTACCTGCCTCTGAGGAGGAGGTGTGTGGCAGTGCTAGTGTGCCTTGCTTTCGACAGCAGCATCTTGGCCTTTTGTTCTTCCATTGTCTGGGGTTCCTGGAGCCTGCTTTGCCTGCCTGTGCAGAGATGTGGATGTTCCAGGGGGTTTGCCTTCCCCTGGGCACCTTCACCAGTTATCGACGGTACAGACGTTCGAAAGGCCGGTTGCTTTGCTTCGGGTCGAAGGAACTCAGTGTAGTTAAACCGGCCACTCCGGAGCACCCACCGAAGTCATCTCCTGCAGGACTTTCGCCTGACCACTGCTGCTTCCCTGCCCACTAGGTGCCCCCGGGAGGACTTCCTTCACACATCAGATGGGCAGGACTCTAAGGCCGTTCAGACTCTGTTTCTGGAGCGCCCCACTTAGGTAGAGCCACCCCTCCCCGGCAGTTTATTACACATTCTGCGTCTGTGGTCCTGCGTCCGCAATTTGTTTAGTAAGTGCCAGTAATGTAGATGCCAACTCTACCCTGAGTATGCAGATAATTAAATGATTCATGAAACTCATCACTGGAAGCATTAAAATCACAGACTCGAGAGATGGGAAAAATATGAAAATATATCATCTGAGCTTCCGTTAACTGGTGGACCCCTTCCCCATCCCTTGCTCCCCAAAGGTTCAGCTCTATTCCTTTTGTACACTGCCAAGGGCAGAGAACCATCTCCGGGATAATCGGATGCACCTCTTTGTACAATGGGATGGCGGCGACCCAGGCTTCCTCCATTCCGCTTCAGCCTCGGGAAGGCGCAGGCTAAAGGCTTCTCACTCCCAAGATTCTCTTGTTGGTTCTAGAATGAAAAGCCACGGCCCATATTTTGTCTTCTCTTCTCCAAACTTACGAGTCCTCCTTCCATCAATCTTTCCAGGGACTTCAAATCCTCCTCCTAGCTGGTGGCTGCTCTTAATCTGCTCCAGATTGTCCAGGGGCCTCTTAGCGTATGAGCCCAGAGCGGGATGCGGTCCTCGGGGAGAATGAGTTGCTATCGGGTAGAACAGGATTGCGATCTCCCTATTTCAGGGCACTGTGCCTCTGCCAGGAATCCCGGGGTGATGCATATGGTCAAACACTCATCTACCAGCCTCCAGGCAAGCAGTTCAAACCCAAGCAAGGCATCTCAGAAGACAAGCCTGGAGGCCTACGTCAGAGAGGGCAACAGGCTTCACAGCCTCATGCAGCACAGGTCGCCTTTGAGACGCACCGGGTTGCCATGAAGTGGGATGAACTCAGTGCCAACTCACCACACCATGCCTCTCTGCATGCAGCCAGCAGTGGCGTTAGCTGGCTGCTACCACAGGGCAGTGTGCTGGCCTTTATTAAACTCCGTGTTGAAGCAGATGGCACGCTCACACGTGCTGCTTCCACTTGTGATGTGGCTTCTCCAACCTGTCTTCCGGTTAGCGATTTGGATCCAACGTCAGGCCTCTTTTTCCTCTTAGACCTCACGTCTGTACATTAGAGCCATGGTTCTGCCCTGTGTGTGGCCCTCTAGTGCCTTTGCTCGCTTTTCCTTCCCTCCCACTATGGACATAAGCAAGCTCCCTGCATCCACACTCACTATATTTGGATTCGGGTTCCTTTTGAACCACTGGGGTCCCAACTAATGAGATTTCACTCTGTTTTGTTTTTTGGGGATCAGCGCAGCCTGGCTCTTTATATAATACGTGCTGCCAGCGGCGTGTGGAGCAGGGTGCGGGCTGGGAGGAAGCTGTTCGGTACACACGCAGGGCTTCTTGCTACAGTTTTTCCTCCGAGAATACAGACACCTGCCTGGTTATAATTACAGGCTCGCTTCCTTGGCAGTGGCTAATTCTACACTGTTTATTCTAAACACAGTCCTCAAATTGCCCGGAGCATGGCAAACATGCGAATACCTAGGTGATTTCTGAGTGGGCCAACAGTTCCATTATTTTGCCACTTCCTACAGCCATGGTGCCCCTCAATGGGGGAGTTGAACGGATGATGCCTGAATATCGAGCCAAGTAACCTTTTGGGGCAGTTTTCTCAAGCCGCAGGACTGCAGCCCCCCCCCCCACCTCTGACAAAGCTAGCTTGGTGTTTGCAGTCCCCATAGGGGTACAAACCACTGGAACACAGAGGGCTGGCAGTTCACACCCATCTGTTAGGGCCTCAGAAGAAAGCTCTGGCAATCAGTTTCCACAAAAATGACGAAAAACCCATGGGGCTCGGTTCTTCTGGAACACATGAGGTGGTCAGGTGAGATGCAGGTGACGACTTCATGTGGCCCTGTTAGCTATGATCTGTTCTGCCAGAAGCCGTTTTGTGACGTGTTCTAGACCCTAGCCTCTGTGCAGGCGGTGAGTCTCTTGGTCCAAAGAGAGTTCTGGGGTACATTTTAGACCCTCCTTGCCTGGATGAGACTTCAGGTATCATCCTCTGTTTCCCCAAAGTGGATGGATGGTCTACTGAAAGACAGAAGCCACATCTCTATTGGAGTCTCCCTTTGATGTGACCTCTGTTTCATGCCGGAACATTGGTAGAGGCAAGAAGACCAGCATTGACTTGGGGGCATTTGGGGCCTCTGGCTCTGAACCCTGTGTCCGGTTTGCCATTGCCTAACCTGCTGATAGGGACCCAGCAGCCCCCAGAACCATGTGGCAGATCTCCCTAAAGTTTCTCTCAAGCGTCACAGGGATTCAGAGACCCCGGGGGCTTGAGGGGTATGCTCAGGGGAGGAGTGGAAGTGGGGTGGAGGGTGAAGCAAAGGATGGGTCAGATAACATCTTGGAAGAGCTGGACTTTGGGGACATCTCTAATCTCCAACCCCTTGGACTACAAAAACCAAACCCACTGCCATGACATACGTTGATTCTGCCTCACAGTGAGTTAGAGGACAGTCGGTATGCCTGGAGACGGTAACTCTTTATGGAAGCAGAAAGCCTCCTCCTTCTCCTGAGGTGCAGCTCACCCAACTCAGAACCACTAACGCCACCTGAGTCAATGCCAAATCATAGCGATCCTCGAGGACAGGGCAGAACTTTCTGAAACTGTCACTCTTTCCCGAAGTAGAAAGCCCTGTCTCTCTCCCTTGAAGGCGCTGGTGGTTTCAAACGACTGACCTTTTGGATCACAGCCCAGTGTGTCACCAGTACACCACTGGGGCTCATTGAGACTGAACTGGTATTCACTAAAAAGAAATGACTCTCACATCGGGAGTCAGCATTGACCCCACGGCAATATATGTTTGTTTGTTTCCCGGTTCTCCCTCCTTGTCCCTCAGCTGTGGTGTCCTTGTGGAAAGAGAGCATGTCTTGGGGTGCAAGGTCCATGGATCTGTCCGCTCCCCACATAGATGCTTACAAACCCCATGTTTCTCTCGGGTGGCGGTGGGATGGATGTGGGTCCGGGAAGCCCAAGTGTCAAGCCCAAGCAGGCGCAGATCCCGGCTGAGTTGCGTGGGGTTTTGCCCTGAAAAACAGGCCTCCACCAAGCGCATCCAGCTCTCCGCAGAGTGGCCCTCGGTGCCTTGGTGGATGCTAAGTGATGTGTGTCAGGGGCGGGGGGAGGGGAGGCTCCGGCACTCACCTGGGACTGGCCCGTCACCGGAGTGCCATTGTTCACCTGCAGCAGTCCGTTCAGCCCGTCCCTGTAGAGCAGGACTGTGTGCCAGGCCCCCAGCTTGATTTTGGTCTTGCTGGTGAGGATGGCCACCCCGGTTCCACAATTAAACCTGCACAGGAGGCAAATAACAGGAAGGCTCTTTGGTCAACTGGGTTCCAACGCCATCAGCATCGCTTTTGAGAGAGGCGGCTGCTTTCTGGGCCAATCTGTTCAGAGTTCCAGGGTCTGATACCCGGCGTTGTTGGATTTTGGTACCTGGTAGGACTAGCCCCGTCTTCACGGAGGTAGTCACCACCTCAACATGACAATCCGCGCATAAAATCTCTCAACATCATAGCCATCAGGTCAACTCTGACTCACAGCGCTCCTATAGGAGAGTGGAAGTACTCTGATGGGTTTCGGAGCCTGTAAATCTTTATGGGAGGAGAAAGTCTCTTTTTTGTCCCTGGGAGCAGCTGGGGGTTTCAAACTGCTGACTTTGCAATGAGCATCCCAATGTGGAACTCAGTACACCCACCACCATAGCGCTTCAGAATCTTCCCCTGTGGGGCCTTCTTTAACCTCATTTTCTCAGCGGCTTAGAAAATGATCAGCGACCCTGGCCCTCCCTCTCCCTTTCTACAATGATCAGATTCTTGAAGCGGTTCCAAGTTGCAACAGATTTGATCACACGTCACTCTGCTCCCAGGGAGTTCTCTGGGGACGTCCCCCAACTCCCAAGTGGTCGGCTTAGCGATATTAATAAAACGTGAAAAGCCCAGGGTTCGCGCTCCTCTTGGCAAGCCGGGGGAACTGCCATCTGGGCTCCGCTGGGCCCAGATGCAGCATGTGGTCTCCTCGGGGAGCTGGGGGTGGGGTACCAGAGGCATACTTTCATACGGTGGCACTGCCCTAGTTTATTTCCAACTTCGGGACAGCCCAGAGGTGCCTACTGCTCACTGTGTCTGACCGGGGACCTTCTATCTTTCCAGTCAGCTTTCCAACAGCCTCCACACCACTTCCCCATGGAGTCTGTGGGGAAGGACTCATGGATGGAACAATCCTTCTAAGCGTCTGCATCGTCTGCTGCCCACTGTGGAGGGGCTGCCTGTCTTGCCTGCAGGCCCCTCATTGGGGTTAGAATCCCTCCTCGGCCACTGAAAGGTCCTAGAGGTCAAAGGGTTATGCGCTTGGTTGGTATGGCAGCTCCAGCCCACCCAGTGCCTCTCGGGGGACAGATCTGGAGGCGGCAGCCTAGAAAACCGTACAGGCAGCTCTACTCTCTCCTCGGCTCTCTGGCATCACGACGGACCGGAATGCTCAGCGTTAAACAACAGCAGCAGCCAGCCCCTTCCTGACATGGCCGCGGTGGGATCCTTCAGAAGGTTGGAGCCACGGCCCCGGGTCCTGATGGCCAGGATACAATGTCCAGAAATCAAAGAACTGAGCCAAGAATGGGGGTGTCGTTTCGAGGCCAAGGAAGCTGGTCAATAGTCTTCTTCAACTTAGCCAAAAGCACCTGATGTGTGTGTGCTGGAATGACCATGGTCATGGCAATCATAATCAAAGGGCAGTCAGTAAGGCCCATGCGGACTGAGTGCATACTGTGGGTCAGGCTCTGCTCTCAGCATTTCTTTTTGTTTATCATTAACTCATACAGGAACTCTGGCAGAGCCTTGGTTCACCAGCTCCCAGTTGAGACCCACTAGACACTCCCAGGGAGACAGATGTGATTGTGTGTCTCCATCCGCTTCTGAGCCTTGGAAACTCTGAGGGGCAATGTAACTCTCACCTATACAGTTATAATAAGTTAGAATCAACTAATGGCAGGGATTTTAATGAACTAACTTAACTCCCACAGCATCCCTCTGAAGAACAGCAGGGGAAGGGAGGGGAGGGACAGGGAGGCGAGGGGCTTTGCAAAAGGCCAGGCAGCGGCTGAATGCTTCCATTGGTACAGCACGGAGAAAGACACGGCTGGTCTTGACTTGTTGTTCTCGACTACCTATGCCTCAGGTCTGGCATCACAATGGTTAAGCACATGACTGTTTAACCGAAAGGTTGAGGGTTTGAATCCTCTCAGTGGCTCCTCAAGAAGAACACCAAGAAACCAACCTCGCCTGCCATTGAGTCAAGGCAGACAAACAGCACTCCTATAGAGCTAGGTGAAAGCTGCCCCGTGGGTTTCTGAGACTATAACTCTTTACAGGAGTGGAAAGCCTCATCTAGTGGTTTCAAACTTCTGACCTTGAGACTAGCAGCCCAGTAGAGACTGCAGCCTAGAAAGCTCCACAGGGCAGCACTACCAGGTCACATGGAGTCTACATGTCACTATCAAACAAAACAACACCCACCACCACCACCAAATCTGCCTGGTGGTAACTAGAACACAGGCTCTTTGCTTCCAGAAGCACACCAAGAAGCTATGGGTGGTCTCTAGTACTGTGCGGGGGAGAACTGACCAGGGCAGAGAGAATGAGACCAATCTTCCCTACATACTCAAGGGGAGAGAGGATGGAGACCGAGTCTCTGCCACCCCTTCCCCTCTGTCCTCCAGGGCTGTCTTTGCACAAGGGTTGAGGGGAGGTCCCCAACCCTTTTCCTGTCACATCCACTACACGGCCAGGAGAGAAGAGATGTTATCTCTTTGCTTTGGTGCTGCATCCCCAGCCCCTAGAACACTGCAATACACCATGGAAGAAACCCCCATAGACACATTTGCTGCTGAGTATTTTCAGAGGGCACCGCTATCTGGAAGGGTGAGAGTTGGTGTCTGCCAGGTGCTCTGTGGAATAAAGATGAGTCTTTCTCCTCCGGTCAATGAAGAGTGCCCGTCTCAGAAACCCCCTCTGCCCTGGAGGGTCGCCAGGAGTCGGAATGGACTAGATGGTAGTAAGTTGGGTTTGACATGTGGCAACGCCATGTGGCACAGGGTAGTAGACTCTGCAGGGCTCTCATGGCTGTGACCGTTCAAAACCAGATCACCACACCTTGCTTCCAAGACGCTTCTGGGGCAGATCAATATCACCAACCTTTGGAGTACCAGCGCAGTCCAGTGCTTAACTGTTGTGCCACCTCAAATCAGTAAACCAAACACATGCCACCAGTTCATTCCCGCTCCTAGTGACCCTATCTAGCATTCCTGGGGCTGAAAACCTTTATGGGAGCAGGACAGTCTCATCTTTATCCCTCGGAGCTGCTGGCTGGTTTGAACCTCCAACTGTGGGGTTAGCAGTCCCAACAATATCCCAGAGCTCCACCCAAGGCCTGTTTAACGTCTGGTGACAATATTCCACAGATTACTGCTACTCCAGTGTTAGCAGATCCGTCTTCCCCCAATTCGTTTTGTTCTGCTGCCTATAGGAATCCGTCCCACATATGGTTATTTGCACCATGGAAATAAACTGGAGACTTGTCTGAGGTACCCGCGGGCTCTGGCAGGCGTTACCTGAACTGGAGCGTGCGCCGGATGATGGCCAGGGACATGAAGTCCCCGCGCCCGTGCTCATTCTCGCCGCAGTAGAGCAGCAGGCCGTCCTCTGCTTCCGCCTGTTTGCACACAAAGGGAGCCACGTGAACAAGGAGCACCTTCTCGTGCATACAGTGCCATCGGGAAACACTCACAAGCACGAGACGTGCGCATTCTCCCTCTGAAGTCACAGCCCCCAAGGGGCAAGAGCAGGGATGCCAAGTCAGTCGCAGGGACCCAGACCCAATTCATTTTCAAGAAGCAGCTGGCTGCCATCTCAGCCGAGTGTGAGGTGTGGTGGTGAGGGGCCAGGAAGGCAGCCCTGCGTCTGACCTGCTCTTTACTTGCCTTTGCGGATCCATCTGCGGTGTTTCTGGAAAGCCCTCTATGTGAAGACTGGCGGCACAGAGGATGCGGATCCTCATGCCCATCAGATTCTCTTCTCATCAAAGAGCCTTCCTCTCCTCCCCACTCACCCTTCTTTTTTTAACTTCCCATTCCAGGAACAATTGTGGATTTCTTTCTTTCAGGGAGGAGAGGAATGCTATTTCTAGACTATCTCCTGGATACTCAGCACTGTGGCCATGACCTCCAGATGGACCTGCTTTCCAAATTTCTGTTGTCTGAGATGCCTGACAGCATTGTTTTAACCTAAAGGCATTGGTTCATTTCTGATCTGCAGGAGATTCAGGTCCCAGAGCATCTATGAAGTCCCCGCTACACTCCAGGGTTGTATAAGGTAGTTTTTATTCTATTTGTTCACTTTACAGTTTTTCAATGAGAAACAGACATTTGAGTTCCTTTTTAAAAAGGTTCTGAAATGCAGAACCCATGCTTCTTCTAATACTCTGCTCGGGGAAGCGTCATTATCATGAATAATACAGCTAGGACGCCTAGGTTCTCACTGAAACCTTCACGCCACTGACATCATACACACCCACTGGCCTTGAATATCACACCCACTGCTGCTACCCTGAATAATGGTCTTCTCTCTCCTGCTAGCTTGTGAATGGCTTACGGGCAATCTAGGTTCACATTGACCTTGGACCACCCCCTGCCACCCCTCCCCCTCCCTTTTAGTAGGTATCTATAAGTATTCTTATTAATTATTAAACAACCAAACACGCTTACCCTAAATTCAAGAGTAACTTGAAATGCCTGATAGGAGTTCCTCAGCGGTTCAAAGGTTACGTAGGAATGGCCAAAGAACTGAGGGTGCTGGATGGCAATGTCTGAAAAGACACACACAGACACTGTCAACACACGAAGGGCTGCTGCTTCACATCTTCGAAAGCAAAACTCCATCTACATGCTGCCTGGGTGCCATCGAGTCCAAAGCCTTGATGATCTCAAGCCTCATTCGCTCTCCCTCGCTTTTACTCTTTCTGCATTTTCTCTTCTTATTCCTTGAGACTTTGAGCCCCGAAATTATTTGAAGGAAACTGGATCTTTGGAGATGGCTACGGGCTTCCCTGGGCAGAAATCAATAACTTCACCAGGAATGATAACCGTTTTGCCAGCCGTCCTTCTGTGTCCAATTACTATCATTTTAGCCCCTCATGCCCGTGTTTCAACCGATTTTTCTTTGTAGAGATGAAATAACAGGACAGCCCACTTCTCCCAGGTGCTGTCGGGAGAATTCAATGTCCCTTTCAAGAGTGTGACAAGTTTGGTGAACAGAGAAACAGGGCTGCTGCCTAATTACAGGCGTGGGTTTCCTCATGATTTGTCAGTTCTCTGCTTTAAGGAGACTAGTCCCTGGAGACGGACATCATGCTTGGTAAAGGAGGGGCACAGTGAAAAAGAGGAGGGCCCCAAACCTGGTGGTTTGATACTGTGGCCAAAACAATGGGTTGGAACAGAGAGCGACTGTGAGGATGTGCAGGGCGGTGTGGCTCTGTTGTACGGAGATAAGGACACTGCGAGATGCAGCAGACTCGATGGCACCCAACAACACACAACACACTCAAGGAGTGATTCCTCTAAGAAGAAGTTCATCTTGGAAAGGGGTTTGGGGGTTGTTACTAGGAGCCCTTGACTCAATTCCACCTCATCATGACCCAAGGGTTCAAAGCGAGAGTCCCTTAATGGGGTTTTCTCAGCTGTAATCATTTATGAGAGTACACCATAGGCCTTTTTCTTGCGGGGCTGATTCAAGTCAACGACCTTTCAGTTGCCACCCAAGTGCTTAACGATTGCACTTTGAAGGCTCCTAGAATGAAGTACATTGGGACCATCCCTGTGCCCTCTGGCTCCCAGTGGAGCCAACCCAATGCCATTCTCTTTGTCTCCACGCAGCCCACCTTCTGAGCAGCTCTCGCCCCCTTTGCCCAGATTGCAGTGGCATCGTGAGCCCCCCCAGGTGTAGTCGTTGACGCAAAAGCTGTCCGCCGTGCACATGGCTTCATCACAAGGCATGTCAAAGGACCTTGGCATCAGTGCCAGACCACCCTTCCCCTTTCTCTCTACGGGCGTGGTGTGCGGAGCCATGGGAATTGTGGGAAGAGATGCCGAGGTCGGGGAGGCAAGCCTTGAAGTGGTCTTTGGATTAGATCTGGAGGCCATCTTGGTTTCCACCAAAAGTTTCTGATGCTCCCCATTGGTAGCAGGAAGTGGCTTGACCTAAAGCAAGAAAGGCAAAAGGGTCAGGATGAACCCAGAATACAGTCCTTCCTTGGTGTGTGCATGATGCCTCCTCTTTGAACATATGGTCACTCGCTGTATAAACCCCGCTGGAATGATAGCACTGATCTTGATTTGTGGATGGAGATCTGGAAGCACAGGGACGGTGAAGTACCTTGTCCATGTTACTCAGAAAATCAGCAGTCAAGCTGATGTGACATGATTTATGGGTCATATTACTTTGTCTAGGACTCACTGCCTTGTAATACCTTAGAAGAATTTCACTTGGTAGACAGTCAAAAGAAGTTTCTGCCAGATTGTGAGGCCAACAGGCAGAGGCTGTCTATATACCAGCAACGTGATCAGTGCTTAGTTCCTTCTAATTTATGCTCACCTGGAGCCTAATGCTCAGAGAAAATAAATACACGGTTAATGCAAATGGGCCAGCTTAAGTTTTAAGTAAAACATTCTTGGTCCATTGACTGCATTTCCTTGTTCAGCAAGAGAGCAAAGAACACGTTGGGTCAAGAGCAAAGATGCCCGTTACCTCCTCAAAGGAAATATCCAGATCTAAGTCATCTTCAAAGCCGTCTTCATCATCACTGATGTCCTCGTCGGTGCTATAGCCGGGTCCAGCGTGGCCACTTCCTGCCTCGTGGGTGCCTGTGCCAAGAAGAGCAGCACACCTCTGTCAATGCATGCCCTTCCTCCAGGGCCTGGCCCCACCAGTGCAGAGCTGTGCGGCTGGGCCCAATGGAAATGCACAAGGAGCGTAACACAGAAGAGGAAGCATAAATGGCCACAAAATAGGGGGGGGGGGGAGAAACTGTTTACTCTCTCAAGTAATCAAGGAAATGTCAATGGAGACTACAAAGACCGGCCATGTCAGAGGGGAAATGTGAAGTTAGACACAAAGGCAATATTGCCCAGGAGGGGCTCAGTGGAAACCCTTGGGCACTGATATTAGACCTGTAAATGGATACTTAGCAAAACACTCAGAAATACTTAACAAAGTAGAAAAAACCTTCATATTCTTTGATCCAGTAGTCCCATCCTGAACTTAAACAACCCGAGAAACTCTTACAAAGGTATAACCTGAAAGCTGAACACCAAAAAAAAACAACCTACATTTGCGATTTGTAGTCAATTGTATCCTGAATGTGCATCAACAAAAACATGGATACATGAATTATAGTACGTCCATAAAAAAAACAACAAAAAAACCTCACTGCCATCGAATCGATTGGTGCCAACTCACAGCGACCCGATAGGACAGGGGAGAACTACCCATTGTGAGTTTCTGACACTGTAACCCCATCTTGGAGAACTATAAAATCTAAAACCAAATTCACTGCTATCGAAGCAATGTTGACCCATCGTGACCCGATCGTAACTCCTTAAGGTAGTAGAAAGCCCTGCCTTTCCCCTGCGGAGCGGCTGGTGGTTTTAAACAGCTGGTCTTTCAGTTAGCAAACCTTCTCGTAACCACCACGCCACCAGGGCTCCCCGGAGATCCATGTGGCAAGCAAACGAACAAGAATGTAATGCATCAACACGGATTAAAACACATGCTATCACGCGAAAAGAATGCAAGTTGCAAAAGAACACATTTAGTTGGCTAGCCTTCATAGGCAACTCAACAGTCATTGTATTCTTGAAGAATGCACGCTCTGGGAGTGCTGTCGGTGAAGTCTTGGGCTGACTGCTAACTGCAAGGTCAGTCGTTCAAACTCCCCAGCTGCTCTCAGGGACTGGCTGTCCTCACAAAGATGAACAGTCCCGGAAGTCCTGGATAGGGTTGCTATAAGTCAGAATTGACTTGCTAACAAAAGTTTTGAAAATATGTATATACATTGGCAGTTCAAACTCACCAGCAGGAGAAAGAAAATGAGACCCTGTTTACTTCCAGCAACATTTCCCGTCTCTGAAGGTCTTGGGGGCAGTTCTGCTCTGTCCCATGAGGTCACCGTGATTTAGCATCGACTTTGTGGTAGGGGATTGGATTTGGTCTTTGGACAAAACTTTGTGAACTGTAAGAGTGAGAAAAACTTCTCTATAGGAAAAAAATACAGGGCTTTGCCTGTTGACGGACAGCCAGGTTAGCATTTTTCCTCAGTGTCACCCAGAAAGGCGACAGGACGGAGTTAGGCTTAGAACAGGAAGCTCGCCCCCAGGAGGTGGCCGCCTTTTTAAAGTGCCCCCCTTTCCTCCCAGGGGGTTTGGGCAGGCTCTGGGACTAGCTGCCTGCTCTTAACAGAGCCAGCCAGGCACGGCCTTTGGGGCAGTATCGACTCTGGCCACGCGAAGGGCTTTTGGTGGGGGGTAGATTACTGATGCCCATCACTCACTCGGCATCCTGTGCCTGGGCCACAGGTGAGAAGTAAAGGACGCCGACATATGTACCAAACGTAAAGACATTCTGCTTTCAGAGTAAGCTAAGCCCGACACCTCCCATAAACACGCATTCCCGTCTCTAAGCAAATGCCAACGGCTGAGGAAAGTGACAGAAAGGCAGGCGGGCTGCGGGAGCTGTTTCAGAGGCACACAAGGCTGCTCCTTGCTGCATTGGCTGAAAAACCTCCTCCTGGGCTGGGAAGAGGGAAATGCGCTGACAGGTGATGGGGAGGTGGATGCAATGAACTCACATCTTGGTGGACATGAGAGAACCCACACGCTCGCCACCTCCACACCAATCCCTCACGGTTTCATTTAAAATAGTTCACCTGTGGACGAAATCCAAGCCTGTTGATACCAGACTCACCCCTGCACGCATGTTCTTGTAAACCACCTGTGCCCGATGTTTTCTCGCCCACGCCAGAAGGCCTTAGAAGATAGCTCCCGCCTCTCTGGTCTCCCTTCCACTCAGTATCTTTTACTGTCTCCCTGCCTGCCTCTCTTTCCTCCAAGTCTTTCTTCTCTCTGACCCCGTTGACTCTCTCCATTTGCATCTCTGTCTCCAATAAGCAGAGTTGGATTTCAGAGGAAAGAGACCGTACGGCAGTGGGAGGATGCTAGAACCCATACAGGAAGAAAGATGGCTTCCCTCTTGAGCAGGCTGGCCTCTCTACTTCCATGTTCTCCCTTGCCCTGTGCCATTTCTTGTGTGTATTTTTATCAATGCCAAGTTTCTCTTCCTAAACTATATTAGCATCTTTTGATATCTTTTCTGAGAAAAAAAAAGTTTAAAACACAACAAAAATCCGATTGTCCCTCACCGTCTACAAGATAAAATTCTAGGGTCTTTGGTCCAGAGTTCTAGGAACATCTTTTTCTCCCCATCATCCAATTGATTATATCCTCATCAAACTGCTGTGGCTTAAGAAGTACCATTGGGTCCTGAACTAAAAGATTTCTAAGGTTTACAATAACCCCGTTAGGTCAGTAGACTTAACCGCACTGTAGACATAAGTAAACTGAAGCTGAGGGAGGTTAAAGGATTTATCTACAATCACAGTGTTCACAACTGGCCAAGCCGAACAATCTCTCTGTCTCCTGTAATAACCCCGGCTCACAGGGGCTCTGTGGTCATATATAATAACCCCAGCTCACAGGGGTTCATAGGGGCATAGTGGTTATGACTGTGCTGCTAACTAAAAGGTCAGCAGATCGAAACCACCAGCCACTCTGCATGAGAAAGACGGGGCCTTCTATTCCTGTCAAGAGCACCTATCTCTAAAACTCACAGGGACAGCTCTACTCTGTCCTATAGGGCTGCTATGAGATGTCACTGACTCGATGGCAGTGAGATGATAATTTTCATTGTCAGTAGGGAATCAGTGAGCAGAGAGAGGGCCCAGCACACTGTGACTCCCGAAACTGGAACGAAAACTCGTGTCTCTTGCTTCCTCGCAGGCCCCCCACCTCAGAGTAAAAGACCACAGCTTACAGTGCTCTTTCTAAGTGAGCACAGAGTGAGGACATGGGCCAAACCCATGCTAAGAATTCTCCCGCTAGCCTGGGCTTATTGTAATTAAAGTGCATAACTTATCTCTTTTTACTTGGCATTTTGTTAATTAGGAGACGAGAACATTAAAAAGGAGACGTTTATTATAATCACAATAGTCCAGCCACTGACGGCATGTAACACGAGCTCCGGAGTGATTGTACAGCAAGAAAACAGAACCTTGTTGGAAAAATTCAGCTGTCTGTGCCTCCGGGAAGGGGTGCTGTTTGCCTGTGTGTTTGTGTGCAGCGTCCCCGGCTTTCTACAGATGATGAGTTTCTCTGTCCTATCAATATGGTGTCGTTGGTGAACATCCAGGTCGCAGACCCCCAGTGACGAGAAGCGGAACGCAAGGAGCTCTGTGGCTCTAGGCAAGTCACCCGGTCTCGCCGGCTTCATGCGTCCCAGGAAAACAAGAAGGGGGATTCGATCTGATGACCTGTGAAGTCGTTTCCAACATTGACATCCTGTGACTCCTAAGTCCCCACTTTTGCCGTCGACGTATTATGGGCATCTGTTATGAATCAGACAAAAGGCTTGAACAAGACACAGCTAGGAAATTCTAATTTCTGGTTTCCTTCCCCTTCTTCTTCTTAAGTGGATAGAAGGGACAAAGGAAGATGTTCAGCAGGGAGCTTGGTGCTTTGGGGATTGTGGCTGTCTGTTCAATACCATGACAGGACAGGAGCTGCGATTCGTCATCATTCATTAGAAATTACAAGGATCCACATGTGACCTCTTCCCTGGGAGATGGACGGCAGAGAAGGGGGGGAAGGGAGACTCTGGATAGGGCAAGATATGGCAAAATAACAATCTATAAATTATCAAGGGCTCATGAGGGAGGGGGGAGCGGGGAGGGAGGGGGGAAATAAAGAAAGAGGACCTGATGCAGAGGGCTTAAGTGGAGAGCAAATGCTTTGAGAGTGATTAGGGCAGAGAATGTGTGGATGTGCTTTATACAATTGATGTATGTATATGTGTGGATTGTGATAAGAGTTGTAAGAGCCCCTAATAAAATGTAAAAAAAATGATTAGGGCAAAGAATGTACAGATGTGCTTTATACAATTGATGTAGGCATATGTATGGATTGTGATAAGAGTTGTATGAGCCCCTAATAAAATATTAAAAAAAAAAAAAGAAATGACTTCCATTGAAACGGTTGTGGAGTTTTGTTTGTTTTTTGAGTCCCTTCACTTCAAAGCTTACAATCAGTGAAGGCATACTCATTCCCCCCTGCGGTTCCATGCTCAGGAAAAGAGTTTTCTAGCTCCATCTTTCCTGCCTACCAAAGAAGAGAGAGTCACCGTTCTTGTGTTGAAGCCCTGGGCCCACAGTACTGACCTGAGTGAAAGTGATGTGTGACATGAACAGTGAAGCACATGGCTGCTCACCGAAAGGATGGTGGCCTGAGGCACCTGGGGGAAATGCTTGGAGCTCCACTTCCAAAAGATCAGCCCTTAACAGCCCTGAGAAGCACCGTTCTACCCTCCTGCCTGTGGGGTGGCCATAAGTCAGGACTGACTACTTGACGACTGATCTTAGAATCTATCAAAGGACCCGAAGAGGATGTTGGAGGAATCTGCTCCCTTGTGGCTTCCCTAGATTATTGCAGGAAGTGACCCGAACAGTCTGACTGCTCTGGATGCCTAAACTTTCCTTCCCATGGGCAGGTCCAAGCCTAGACGGGAGGAAGGGAGTTAGCAAGCCCACTGGGGCACCGATGGTAAGCTGTGCCTTCGGATCCAGCTTGTATTAGCAAGATAGTACGTTGTTCTTCAACTGTTGAGCCTTGCCGTGTTTCTTTGTTAATTCAGGAAATGGAGAACGACGGGGAGAGCTATTGATTGGGTCTCCTCAAACCCCCAACACTCACAGGATCAGAATGGTTGCAGAGCTAGGGTTCCCCAGGAGGGAACGGGTGTTGGTTAATCAGATGAAATCATGCAGGCCATGCCTGTAACCGGAGTCCCTTCACAGGCTTCCCAAGACCCTTCGTGACTTGGTCTGATTCCATCCAGGTGCATCTCATAATCTAAGCACTCCATACGTTCTTCTGCCTCAGGGACTTTGCACACGCCATTGTCCATGCTTTGAAATCTCTCCTTCCCAATCCATGCCTTGCCTTTTACTTTTTTTTCTTCTATATATTTTTTAAGTAAAAGATCATTTTATTGGGGACTCTTACAACTGCTGTTACAATCCACACATCAGGTGAATTTGCATATATGTTGCCTTAATTCTTTTCTAGACATTTACTTTCTATTGAGCCCTTGGTATCAGCTCCTCTTCCCCACCCCCTTCATAACCCTTTGATCGATTATACATTGTTATTATTTTCATAACTCACACTGACTGCTGTGTCCCTTCCCCCATGTTTTCTGTTGGTCTTCCCCCTGGAGAGGGGTGCATGGTTATGTGTGGATCATTATTAATTTCGGAGGCAAGTCTTCTCTGAGCCCCAGATGGGATTGGGCTCCCTTCCTGTGTCTTCTCCTGCGTAGCCCTTGTTAGTTTAGGGAAGTTTATGTCATGAGATGATTTCATAGACGTGACTCACCCACCAGATTGTAAACGTGTTGGGGATTGTGGCTCTGTTTTGGTTTCCACTGTGACCTAGTGAGACATGCCACACGCAGCGTCTGGCACACTGTAGGAATTGACAATGTATGGCAAGTAGAAAGAGTGAATGTCTGGAGGAATTTAGGCATGATAAAAATACATGACGGACCCTCGTCTTAGTCTTTAACTGCACAAGAAGAGCCAAGGAAAGAATTTGAAAGATGTTAATAGACCAACATTAAGAATCCACACTCAGGGTCCTATGAGGACTGATGTTCCAGATGGCTCTTTGTCTGATGTCATTTTGACCTCAGCTATATATTCAAAGGACAGTCAGCCATACCTCCAAGGCCAAGGTTGCTGAACCAGTATCTAGGCCTAAGACAAAGCGAACCACATCTAAACCAATCATGGCTAGTGTGAGCATCTACCCAAATGGATGTTTCATACTGGAGGGTAATTCAAAGATTCCAACCCCAATCTATCCTTCCTTACTGGCTTCGATTGTAGATACTGTAGACGCATAATACGAGATTTCCAGCCATCTTTTTCATGTAGAGGCGGCCATATGCGAATTTGAGTGGCTGTGACACAAATGAAAATGTGTTGAAACATCCATTATATTTTAGTTTTCCATTGCCGTCATAACAAAATATATCCCAAGTATTGTTTCAAAGAAAAGAAATTTATTGTCCCACAGTTCAAAAGACTATAGAAGCCCAAATTCAGGGTGTGGCTTCAAAAGGAGGTCCTTTATGCATTTCAATGTCTGGTAACTGTTAGCAACCCTTGGTGTTCCTGGGCTTGTAGATACAACTGTCTCTACACCACTTTTCCTCTTGCCCTGTGAATGTCTCTGTGTCTACTTGACTCTCTTTGTAACTCAAAAGTGTTTAGATTTAGGACCCAACCTACACTGGTCTGACCTTATTAATATGGTGGAGAGAAAAAGAACTATTTCCCAGAAGGGTCATATTTATGTGTACAAGGGTTAAGATGTCAACATCTTATTTATTAGTTTTGTTTTGAGAAAGGGTATAATTCAATCAATAACACATTCTTACTAGGCCGTGAAGATGATTGTAACAGCTATAACTGCACAGCTAAAGGCATTGCTCATTGCACAACTCGCCAGGCTGTTCCTTGGGAACTATACAAACTGGGCACATTATCCTGGGTGTCCGGGCACCAAGCACAGCTGTGATCCTGAAGACCACAGCGTCAGGACTGGCAAGGATGCTGGCTGGTGCCTTTGCTCCTCCCTTGGCCCTGGAGAGCTTGTCTGTCCTCTTTTCTTATAATCCAAGTGAACCTAACTAATCGTGAGGTAAGCTTCTGTGAAGATAGAAGTGGGGAGTGGTGAGATTCAACTGGTTTGCCCAGTTTAGCAGAACTGATATTTAATTTTTTTGTTGACATCAGAGAACTGGTTGTTAGAATAGCACCTGTAATCAGGGTTCTCTCTGAAGCGTGCAGCTGCCCAATGCAGAAACCACAAATACACGTGAGGTGTGCAGCTGCCCAATGCAGAAACCACAAATACACGTGCCTGGCCCCTTTTCAATGTTCATCTGTGCAGCAGCATATTCTAAGCATGCATAGCAATGCTTATCTCATCCATAAGAAAAAAAATAGATGGAATGATGCTTGTAGTAATTAGTTATTCATTTCATAAAACCCAGCATACCTTTGATGAAATACTACATTTTTATTCCCTTGCCTTTGCTACTTCAGCAAATGAACATATAACACAAAGAGAAAAAGTGTCAAACAACCAGAGTTACTCCCCAAATCACCACAAGGTATCATGAGTGAATTATGCAATTCTTGAAAATGTTCAAAGAGCTAAAAAGATTGTCAGCACAATTGCTGTAAGTTCAGTAGAAGCGGAAAGGAGTTTTCCAAAGATGAACATAGAATGTTCAGAGAAGAGAAGTCACCAGTTTCTAATATATCAGACGCAATGACTATTGTCTCAATGCCTACCTCTAAAGCAATGGCTCCCAACCTTCTGAATGCTGCGACCTTTTAATACGCTTCCTCATGTTGTGGTGACCGCCCCCCAACCACAAAATTATTTTTGTCACTATTTCATAACTGTAATTTTGCTACTGTTATGAACCTGCTGACCCCATGAGAGGGTCATTCGACCCCCAAAAGGGTTGTGACCCACAGATTGAGAACCACTGCTCTAAAGAAATGGGCTCCTACTCCTACCGTGAGAAGATGGTTAAGGAGAAATCACAGCCTATGACATTTAAATAGAAGTGAAGAACTTTACAAGCGAGGACGTCAAGTAAGGAGCGATACGGAAATACCTTAAATAACAGTTTCATTGATTTTTTGTCAGGTATTATTTACTGTTTTTCATTAATATTTTAGAACTCTTTCTTAGCACATCATCTACTCCTGTGTACCTCTTTCATTGTTCTTATTTGAACATCAACTGAATGAAAAATAAACTGTCACTTGGTATATCCTTTTTTTATACTTAAAATGATCATTTGGGCAGCGAACCGGTTGTACAATTATTTCAGTCCTACCATTGGAAATGGGGTGTCTGGGAGAAGGGCTCTACGTAGTGGACATGGGCAAATATTCTTCGTCTTCTTTTTACTCATCACGCTTCGTGAATCTCTTACTTGACCAGAGTCCACAAATGGCATCCCAGGCCCCACTGGCTTCTAGAGACGTCATCGCAAGCTTCTCTGACTCCTTTATGTGTGTGCAGATGTGCAGAGGAAGCGCTGAATCTGCAAAATCCCTGTAGAGTATTGAAGACCAGAGAAGACTCAACCAGCCACAGCCACGGTCTCCTCCTCCCCCAGAACCTTCCTTCAGACAATGAGGATGTGGAGCGCTAAGCAGCTGGCCACCTGCACACTGAGGGGATGCGTAGGTAAAGCCGAATGGGAGATGGGATTGGGAATATAATAGGACAACCTAAGGTCACCATGAGAAATGTCACACTTGCAATCTGCATAATTTTGGAGGATAATGAATAGTAATTTGCCGACCACATTTTGCAGCAATAATGGCTCAGACATTGGAGGTGGAGGCGGGGTGTACAATTTGAACCGTCAGGGAAAACATTTCTAAACCATTGAAATGGGGCTGACGGTAGGCATTTAGGGTACACAGTAGGCACTCAATAGGTACTTGTTGGCTATGTGAGCGAGCGAGTGATGGTGCTCCTTAGAAGAGCCACATCTTCTTGCAAAGTGCTCTTCCCATGGCAAATGCAAAATAAATGTTTGAGGAAAGGCATATGGGATGGGAGAGCTCGGGGGGGGGGGCACATAAAACATTCATGGGAAAATAGAATTAAAAGATAATGGAATGTTTTCTTGAACTTTTTGAAGCCCTGCTGTGTAGCATGTAACATAACAAATGGCCTAAAAGCCTTTCAGATTTGTCAGTTTCACTGGAAGTGTGGTACCCACTGTCAGCTGAGTATCAGTGCCCCGATACAGACAGTGTCAGGAGGATGTAGCGTGGAAAAGCGAACCCTCCGCAGGTGTATATGCATATATTCACAGAGACATCCACACTGATACAGTCTTTCTCAAAGGCAATTTGCTAGTACATTTTAAATGTTAGCTATTTTGATTGTACGGCTCTATGATTAGGGATTTATTTAAAGAAGCTACTAAAGTGAATAACGTTAAAAACCAATAAATGTTTTATAAGGAGTTTAAAGACATTGGATATACTCACAGAATGATTTCATGTTTAGAAAACTGCAGTCGTGGGTGCTCTTCACATGTGTAGACAGGTAAAGGTTAAATTGTTGAAGAGTAAAAAGGAAGTAAAACAATAAATAAAAGGTGAGTAGGCAGCTGGACATCCCTTGCAGAGGGGGTAGTGGGGAGGAGATGAGTCACTCAGGGTTCAGTGTAGCAACAATGAAACTCAAAACCTTCCTCTAGTTCCTGAATGCTTCCTCCCCCCCATTTATCATGATCCCCATTCTACCTTGAGGACCTGGTTATACCAGAGGATGTACAGCGGTGCAGTAGGGATTTGGAGACACAGGGAATCTAGGACGGATGAACCCCTCAGGACCAGCAGTGAGAGTGAAGACACTGGGAGGGAAGAGGGTGTAGAAAGGGAGAACTGATCTTGGAGATCTATGTGTAACCTCCTCTCTGGGAGATGGGCAATGGGGACGTGGGTGAGGGGAGACGCCGGGCAATGTAAGATAAGATATAATAATTATTTATAAACTACCAAGGGACCAGGGGGGAGCGGGGAGGGAGGGGGAGGGAAAAAAAGGAAAACAAGCTGATTCCAGGAACCCAAGTGGAAGGCGAATTTTGAGAATGACAAGGGTAACAATTGATGTATGTATGGATTGTGATAAGAGTTGTATGAGCCCCAATAAAATGATTCATTAAATTAAAAAAAAGGTGAGTACAGTAACATAGACAGCACAGTCACTCCAGTTCACTGGCAGGGACTGGTAGGTAGAGGGGCTGTGGGGTCAAGAGTGTTTCCTGGATGGAATATATATTCTTATGCTGATGGGAATGATCCAACCCCCTCAGGACCAATAACAAGAGTAGCGATACCAGGAGGGTAAGGAGAAGGTGGGGGGAGAAAGGGTAACTGATCACAATGATCTACATATAACCTCCTCCCAGGGGGAGGACAGCAGAAAGGGGGGTGAAAGGAAACATCGGTCAGTGTGAGACATGAAAAAGTAATAATAATTTATAAATTATCAAGGGTTCATGAGGGAGGGAGGGAAATGAGGAGCTGATACTAAGGGCTTAAGTAGAAAGAAACTGTTTTGAAAATGATGATGGCAACAAATGTACAAATGTGCTTGACACAATGGATGTGTGTATGGATTGTGATAAGAGTTATAAGAGCCCCCAATAAGATTATTTTTAAAAAGAAAGAAAGAAAAGCAGAGAGGGAAAGTTGGGTGGTCGGGAAGAGAGTAAGAGTAACTAATACAGACCTAACAGACATACTATGGTGTCTGAGTGGCCTAGTATAGCAGAGCTCAGTTCCCATCTTACATTTGGGAACCAGAATCTGGCACCAGGAGGCTGAGAGGAGAAAGAGACCGGGAGATGCAGCTAATCAACAGCTCAGAGTCCAGTGAGGAGGGAGACACATCTGGCTCCACCACCAGGGCAGGGTGATTGTGGCTGAGATGCCAGCGAGACTCAGATTCCAGTGCACTCTCTATGGTCCTTAAAGTGGTCCTCTGTGTTTGGGCAACAATGGAGGTTTAGGAATCTTAAAAAAAAACCCAACAAATTTCTAATCCACAATGTTTCAAGCAAGGGATACTAGCCTGTCCATTCCTTCTCAATTCTTTGAGGTAAATAAAACACTGACATTTAAAATGTACTAGCAAATTATCATTTTACATTAAACAGTGGAATCAAAGATATGATTACAGAGTTGGTGAGTTTGTCACAGGTTGAATTGAGTGATCCCCCAAATAGCTGTTTGAGCCTTTACCCTCCATACCTGTAAATGAGACTTTATTTCAAAATACTGTCTGGGCAGATAGACTTCATTCACATGAAGTCCTCTCATGAGCCTATTGTTCTAGCCACTGGGTCAATCCATTTCACCGAAGGTCTTTCTGATTTTCTGTTTGTCACCGACCCTATGCTTTACCAAGCGCACTATCCTCCTGGGATGTGTCTGTCCTGGTAACATGTTTATAGTATGTGAGACAAGGTCTCACCATCCTCACTTCAAGGGCCACCCTGGGAGCATGTCTTTCATGACTGATTTGCTTGCTTTTCTAGCAGTGCAGGGTACTCTCCACCTTCTTCCCCAGCACCACAATTCAAGTGCAGCACTTCTTCTTGGGTTGTCCTTATTGAAGGCTCAACTTTCGCACACATATGAGCTTATTGAAAATACTATGACTTGGGTCAGACCCAACTTAGTCCTCAAAGTGACATCCTATCTCTTCAACTCTTAAAAAAAGTTGTGCAGCAGATATGCCCAATGTTGTTAATAAGTCTTTCTCCAATCCAGATACCAGGGGATTTAGCATGAAAGAATTAGAAAGGTTTGGGAAATTCCACTATCTTCAGAGAAATTGGCTGAACCAAAAAGAATTTAAATGCTTTTGAAATAACACTTTAAAATATGACATGAAATAAAAACCTGTGATATTCAATTGCAGAATATGTATTAGGAATTGGTGCCTGAAGTATACACAATGAATCTATTGAATAATTCAAAGGAATGTGTCAATCGGCAATGTTCCTGTCCTTATACGGTTTTTCCTGCTGTCACAGTTGATTATCTTTGTAGAAAAACCCTTAGTCAAACACAATTCAAATTGACACCAAATGTCAATGGGGATCATTAAAAACAGAGCCTTCCCAACCCCCATACACATTTCCTCACTGTCAAAGTCACTATTCCATATAATGTCCATTGTTGACCATAGAATGATTTATTGGATAATTTCTTCCTGTCCATGTATCCAGAAAAAAAAATTCCCCTCCAAAGTTGGTTTGAATTGCCTTTTCAGACATTTTGAAATGTATAACATGTTCGTTTCTTTCTTATCATTGCTGTAGGGAGCTCTAAGTTCAGTGATCGGTAGGATTTAAGGAATTGTCTCATCTCTGGTTTGATGCAATTATATACCTACCTCTGTTTGGCTTCTGATCATCTTTACATACTTCTTATCCATTGAAGTGTTTGAGTGTGGCTGTTAGCTGCCGGAAACTTGAGTCATGGCGAGTGTCCCTCTGTGTTTCTGAGTAGATCTGCCCCATAGGAGGGTCGAGGCGGTGACCTTTGGAAAGCAGATTCCCAGGTCTTTCTTCTGGGGCACTTCCGCAGGGGTTCTGTCCACCTGCCCGCTGGCAGGAGAGACTTTCACAGCTTGCACCATTCAGGAACTCCCTGACTTTTTGTGTGAACCGCCTCAAATAATTTTTGCGCGTGGGGAAAATATAAATCATTAAAAACACACACAAAAAATCTTGAGCAAACTTTATGTTTCAACAAACTGCAGGGTTCTTGGGGACAGTAGCCATGTGGTAGGAGAGAAGACTCATCATAACTAAACAAGGGAGCATCCTTTCGATGCTTCACGGCGATAAAAAAAAAATCAACCACTCCACCTTGATATATATCATCCTGGGGCAAGAGCCAGATTGAGGTCACAAAAAGCGGGTCTGGCTTACGCCCTCACTGTGACCTAATATCCTGCCCAACAATTAATTGAAGGCCCAAATGCACAGTCCCTGGCAGGAGCAAGCCAGCTTCTTCTTCTTCTTTTTTTTGATCATGGGACTATTTGTACCTAAGAGCGCTTTTCGAATGAATAGCAACAGGAGGGAGGAACCTGTTCTCAATCTTTAAGGTCAGTAGATGCTGTCGAGTCAATGTCAAGTCATGGTGATCACAGTAACCAAGAGCGGTCTTGCACCAGCCTTACACTTGGTGACCTTTTGTGGCAGTCACTGCCAATGCATCTCATGGAAGGCCTTCTAGTATTTTGCTGAACTTCTGCTTTACTAAGCATGATTTCTCTAAATACTAGTCTCTTCTGATAACACGTCTGTACTATGTGAGACAGTTTCACCACGTTCACATCTAAGGAGCAGTCCTGCGGTACTTTCTCTAAGACAGACTGGTTCTTTCTTTTGGAAGTCCATGGAATATTCAACAATCCTCAACACCACTGTGATAGTTATATAATCTGGTGGAGTCTGGCCTGTCGATCAAGGTATAACCAAGAAGGCCTTTGTGTGGGCATGGCCTTCTTCTGAGAATTCTGGAAACTCATATTTTTCCTCCTTGGAGGTGAGAGACATCTGCATTCTACTCACTTCCTGAGAGACGCTCTACTGACAAGGCTGACTCCCTGGGAGACATCCCCAAGGAGAAGCCACATGGACCTACACTGACGCATCCCTGGATGCTGGAGAAGCCACGCGGAGACCCCTGCCAGCACTGAGATGCTTATACCACCACTGGATCCACGAGACTTTCTACCCACTGGCCTGTGATCTTCCTGCACTCAGCGTCATTGCATGCGTTTGTGAGTCTGAAGAGGGCTTTATAGATTGGTATCAGACACATGGGCTAGTATCAGACTGATGGATTTGATCTGGACTGGGGTGTGATATTTTCTCAATATTCAGTTGCTTTTGTGTATAAGCCTCTTTCTTATACCCATGTGAGTGTCTATGAATTTGTTTCTCTAGTCTACATGGGCTAACACAACCGCCATAAATCAAATGTATCAATTATTCTCTGGTCTTCCTTATTCAACTTTCAGGTGCATATGAGAAAATATCAGAGTTTGCGCAGGGCTCACGTGCCTTCGTCCCCAATGTGACAGACTTTCTTTTGAACAATTTAAAGAGGTCTTTTGAAGCAAATTTACCCAATTTGATGTATTTTTTGATTTCTTGACTGCTGCTTCCACAAATGTTGATTTTTGGATCAAAGTAAAACGAAATCTTTGACAACCTCCATCTTTCCTATCTTTATCATGACCTTGCTTACTGGTCACGTATGAAGTTCTTTATTTCACGTTGAGGTGTCATCCATACTGAAGGCTATAGTCTTTGACCTTCATCATTAAGTGCTTCAAATCTTCTCCACTTTTAGCAAGAACGGTTGTGTCATAGGCTTATGACAGGTTGTTAGCATGTCTTCTTCATGTAATCCTGCTTCTCGGATTATTTGCTCGTTATATGTAAACTGAAGGAGGATGGTGAAAGAATATAGCTCTGACATGGATCTTTCCTGTTGATAAATTATGCAGCATCTTCTTGCTCTGTTCATATTACCACCTCTCGGTCTACATACAGGATATTCATGAGCACAACTATGTGTTCTGGAATTCCCATTCTTCGCAGTTTTATGCATGATCTGTTACGATCCCCACAGTCTAGTGCTTTTGAATAGTTAGTAGAACACAGGTAAATAGCTTTCTAGCATTCTGTTTCAGCCATCTCATAAAAACAATGGTTTCTCTTGTTGCTTCTTCTCTTCTGTTTCTATAGTGGTCCAACTGTTTTTTAATTACCTTCAGAAAAATTTTTATGTGTGTTATTAACAAAATTATTTGATAATTTTTGCATTCTGTTGGATCACCTGTCTCACGAATGGGCATGAATCTGAATATCTTCCATCGCTTAACCAGGTAACTGTCTTTCAAAACTCTTGGCGTAGATCAGTGAGCATCTTTAGTCCTGCATCCATCTGCTGAGCCATTTCTGGGTGTGCCATCAATTCCTGGAGCTTTGTCTTGTGCCAATGCCTTCAGTCCAGCATGGACTTCTTTGATATCACCAGTTCTTCATCACATGCTACCAACTGAAATAATGGAACATCAACTATTTTCGGTATAGTGACTATGTTGTACCTTCCATCATCTTTGCTTACTTCTTATGAGAGTCAATAATTTGCTCATAGAATCCTTCCATATTACTAGTTGAGGCTTGAAAATTTTTGTTCAGTTCTGTCAGCTTGGGAAATGATGAAATGATTTTGTAACTTCAAGTTTTGCACATTTTACTTTGTCTTCTTGAGCACCCTTTAAACTCTTCTGTTCGGTCTTTCACTTTATAATTTCTTTCTTTAACAATTTCATTGAAAGCAAAAAATTACTTTGTTCACAATACAATTTATGGCTTAAATATATTTAAAAGAGTTGTGTAATCCATCAGACAAAGGACTTATTACTAAAATCTATAATACTCTGCTACCTTACAGCAACAACAACAAAAAATTGTCCACTGAGGAGGTGCGCACAGGATCTGAAGAGAAGTTTCTCCAGGGCAGAAATCCAAATAGTCAACAAACATATGAGAAAATGTTCCTAATCAATAGCCATAAGATAAATGCAAATTAAAGCAACTATGAGATACCACCTAACACCCTCAAAGATAGCCCAATTCAAAATATCAGAAAGTAACAAGGGTTGGAGGAGCTATGGAGAAATAGGAACTCTCATCCACTGCTGGTGGACCTGTAGGCATGTACAGCCATTATGGAAATTGATCTGGCGATTTCTCAAACAGATGGAAATCTACCTACCATGTGACCCAGCAATCCCCCTACTGGGCATATACCCAGAAGAGGCAAGAAACAAGCCATGGCCAGACATCTGTTTTCCAATGTTCATCACGGCACAGTTCACAATCACAAGGAGTTGGAAACAACCCAAATTTCCATCAACAGACAAATGGATTAAAAAACTGTGGGACATACATATAATGCAGTATTATGTATCCCTAAAAAGTAGTGATGAACGCCTGAAGCACATTGCCGCATGGGAAGAACTGGAGGAAATTATGCTAAGTGAAGTAAGCCAAGCACAAAAAGACAAGTACAACATGAGTGCACTGAGGTAAGCTTAAAAATGCATAAGAGGCATAGGGAAAAAGCTACTGCATACATACATTCCTGGGGTGAAGTCCAGGTAGTATGACAGGGGCCAGACTAAATCCAGGGGTACATATGATAAGCAACTGAAAAGGAGGAGAAAAACAAAAGACATGAGTAGCCGGGGGAACAAGGCACTAACCCACCCAAGGGGAGGGTGCTGTTTATATCTCCACCATATTTCAACCCGGTGAACCAAGATGTGAATGCAACATATTGGTATGAAGCAGGGAAGCAATAGAGAGGTCTGAGGGGCCAAGCCACAATCCCAACTACATGGAAAGCCCCTCCTCCCACTAGAAGAATTCACTTCAGAGGACAGCACTGAAGCTACAGCTCAGCAGAGGGACATGCCTGGTCAGAGCACATGGGAGCAAACGAAGGGGGAGGGGAAAAGAGTGGAGCACATCCTGGCTCACCAAGCCCTGAGGATGATATTCCTCTTTAGAGCAGCCAATGCACAGAGAGGACCCTCACTAACCCATAGAGCTACAGGTGACAACACTGGAGACACAGTGAAGGAATTGTGCCCGATCTGACCCCACCACACCAAGGCAAAACATTAAGGGCATGTAACAGATTAGCAAGGGGCGCAGAACAAGAAGTCCCCGGGGAATACCAAAAACAGATTGTGGGGCCGGGATGAGGCACCCCATCAGACTCAACCAGAAAACACTCCTGAAGGTCAACAAACAGAACTTGAACTATTTACAGGCTTTTCTTTTTTTTCCCCTCGTTGTTTTTTTGTGTTGTTTTGTTTTCTTTTGTTGCTTTGTTGTTTTTTTGTCTCCATCTTGTTTTTGTGCATGTTATTATCTCTGCATGTCTATCTAGATAATGTAGGTGGGACAAACAATCCTGAGGACAAAACAACAGGAATGAGGGGTTGCGGGCGGGGGATGGGGACATGGAAGCGGGGGAGGCATGGGAAAAGAAGTGGGGGTTAACAATCCCAGGGACAAGGGAGCAACAAGTGACCTAAAATCTATGGTGAGGAGGGTGAGGGAGGCCGGGTAGGGCTTGATCAAGGGCAATGTAAACTGAGAGGAATTACTGAAACCCAAATGAAGGCTGAGCATGAGAGTGGGACAGGAGGAAAATAAAAGGAAATAGTGGAAAGAACTAGGAGGTAGTGCTCGCTTCGGCAGCACATATACTAAAATTGAAACGATACAGAGAAGCGTTCCATATTTAAAAACAAACAAACAAAAAACTAGGAGGTAAAGGATATTTATAGAGGTCTAAATATAGGCATGTACATATGTAAATATATTTATATATGATGAAGGGGAAATAGATCTACGTGCATGTATTTATAGGTTTACTATTAAGAAAGCAGATGGACACTGGGCCTCCACTCAAGTACTCCCTCAATGCAAGAACCCTTTGCTCTACTCAACTGGAATTCCATGATGCTCCCTTTCTGACAGGATTGCTGAAGACAAAATGGGTGCAGGAGCAAATGTGGTGAAGAAAGTTGATGGTACCCGGCTATTAAAAGATATAGCATTGGGGTCTTAAAGGTTTGAAGACAAACAAGTGGTCAACAAAGCCCATACGGAAGAAGCACACCAGCCTGTGTGATCATAAGGTGTTGATAGGATTAGGTATCAGGCATCAAAGACTCTGGACAAAAAAATCATATCATTGTGAATGAAGTTGAGTCCAGAGTGGCCACCAAAGCCCATCTATAGGCAACAGGACATCCCCTTACAAAAGGGTCACGGGGAAGAGACGAGCCAGTCAGGGTGCAGTATAGCACTGACGAAACACAACTTTCCTCTAGTTCTTTAATGTTTCCCTCCATCCCCCACTATCATGACTCCAATTCTCCCTTACAAATGCAGCTAGACCAGGGCATGTACATGGGTACAGATAAGAGCTGGAAACACAGGGAATCCAGGCCAGATAAACCCCTCAGGACCAATGTGGAAAGTAGCCACACCGGAGGGGAAGGGGAAGGTACAGGCAGAAAGGGGGAACCAATCACAATGATCTACCTATAGCCCCCTCCCATGGGGATGGACAACAGAAAAGTGGGTAAAGGGAGACATCGGTCAGTGTAAGATATGAAAAAATAGTAATAATTTATAAATTATCAAGGGAGCTGATACCAAGGGCTAAGTAGAAAGAAAATGTTTTGAAAACGATGATGACAACAAATGTACAAATGTGCTTGACATTATGGATGGATGTATGGATTGTAATAAGAGTTGTATGAGCCCCCAATGAAATGACTTATTTGAAAAAAAATGTTGTGTAATCATCACCACAATCAATTCTTTATTATTTTCTTCATTCTTGTATCCATCGCCGCTCCCCCTGGAACTTCCTACATATAATGCTAAGGATATACTCATCTAATTACTGTCTCTATAGATTTATGTATACATTTTTTTTCTATTTGCTTTAGATATTTGACCTTCAAGACCAAGTTACAGAGTCTCTTTTGACACCCAGTTTGGTGTTTTCCTTCCTACCTTCATTTTTTTTTAAAACCATTTTATTGGGAGTAAATGTAGATATCATATCATTCCATAGTTCAATCACATCAAACAGCAATGCCCCATTGCTACCACAATCACCTTCAAAATATTCCCTTCCTTTTGACCTCCTTGAAACCAGCTCCCCTTTACATCCCCTCCCCCACTGTACCCCCAGGAACCCTTATCTACTTGCTGTCTCTATAGGTTCATCAATTCTGCGTTTCATAGACTGAAAAACAGAAAATCATATAACACAAATTCAAGAGGGCTACTCCAATGAAAAAATATATCTGAAACAAACCTCAATCAAATGTGTGTGCACGTGCACACACACACACACAGAGAAAATGTTGAAACACAGATCAGGCCCAATGTGTTTCAGCGGGAGGATCAGCTGACAAGGTTGTCAAGTGAGGCGTATCATCTTGGTCTTCCATAGTCATCTCTCCAATGCATTCTGTTTGGTAATCAGTCTATTCCCATCCCTCTATTATGGATAAAAGGAAATCACCAGAGGCTTATTTCCTGTTTCTTTGGATCTCAGAACTGTATCTTGGGCCTCCACTGACATCCATAACCTTCTGAAAACCAGACTCTCACAATTTAGGCTCTGATACTATTCCTTCCATTGGCTTTGGAGGAGATGATTTACAATCCTTTGGCGACTGACGATGGCGTGCTTCTTCCTTGTGGACTTTGTTGACATCTTACTTAGATGCTGCTTGGTTGGAAAGAAGCCATTAAAATCCATACTTTGTTTTATTTGATAGCCTGGCACTATCTGATTTCTTCACCACACTTTTCTTTTCTTAAATTAATCATTTTATTGGGGACTCATAGAGCTCTTTTAAAAATATATACATTCATCTATCATATCAAACACCTTTGTAAATTTGTCGCCATCATCATTTTCAAAACATTTTCTTTCTACTTGAACCCTTGGTATCAGCTCCTCATTTCCCCCCCTCCATCCCCCACCCTCTCTCCTTCATGAACCCTTGATAATTTATAAATTATTATTATTTTATCATGTCTTACACTGACCTATGTCTCCCTTTAATCACTTTTCTGTTTTCAGTCCCCCAGGGAGAGGGTTATATGTAGATCATTGTGATTGGTTTCTTCTTTCTCCCCCCACCTTCCCCTTCAATTGTCAAGTGTTCATGAGGGAAGGAGGAAAAAATGAGGAGCTGATACCAAGGGCTCAAGTAGAAAGAAAATGTTTTGAGAACGATGATGGCAGCAAATGTACAAATGTGCTTGACACAATGGATGGATGTATAGATTGTTTTAAGAGTTATATGAGCTCCCAATAAAATGATTTTAAAAAAAAGAAGTGGTGAAGAAAAAAATGAGGGAGGTGCTGTCAGCCATCCAAATAAATGAGGAGTTTGAAAAATGTTTCCAAGAAAGGAATCGCAGAGTTGACAAATGTATTAAGTGTAATGGTGAGTACTTTGAAGGTGATACGGTAATTTTATAAAAAAATAAATAAAAAATTAAGTACATTGCTTTGAAAAAATATGGGGTTTTTTGGGGGGTGGGGGTGGGGGGTTGGTACTCCTTGTATTATTCTGGCATATTTGTGACTGACATTGTCAGTAACTATTTTTGAAAATTTTCCCTGACAACCAACTCTCATTGTTTGTGTAAACAGTGTCCATCTACAAAAGGATTTATTCGGCATAAATGAATAATTCATGTACTGAGATACGCAGCAGTCTACATTAGCCCTATTTCTTTCTTTTTAATGACCTTTTGCTTTCTTCTTGTATGATGTCCTTGAAGTCATTCCACAACTTGCCCGGCCTTGCATCAATGGCATTCAATGCATCAAAACTATTTTGAAGATACTATCTAAATTCTGCAGGGATACACTCAAGTTTGAACTTTCAATCTTATGGATTTGTTTTCATTTACTTCAGCCTCAACTTGAACTCAACATATGAGCAATTGACAGTCTATTCCATAGCTGGCCCCTGGCCTTGTTTTGACTGGTGATATTGAGCTTCATTTTGAAATACATATTGGCATATTGATTAAACCAAGACGGAGACAGAGGAAGAGCCGGGGAGCAGCTGAGGGTTTCCAGGCATTGAAGCATTCTCTCTCATGAAACCATTCTCTCTCTATCAGAGAGAAACCCGTGAAATTTTCATTCTAAAACTCCGATGGCGGAATAACAAATGGGATTATTCGGTGCACTCCCCTTTTGCTTTCTAATGGAAACATTTTTGCAGCAGTTTGAATCCTACGGCTTGAGAAAGTATCAGCAAGCTGGAATTTTGAGAAACAGGGAAAGGGGAGAGGTGCAGTTGTAGGAACAGGCTTCTGAAGACAGTGGATGCATCTGGTGTACCATGTGTGAGGGTGCTGGGCTCGTACTATGAAGCTAGCGGCAACAAGACAAAGAGGGTGGCTAGGACAGGAACGTGTAAGATCGGGAATGTCTGGTTAAGGAATGTGCTCTTTACCTGTGAGCAAGGAGAAGCAAGACGGTGACATGCCAAACTGACGTGGTTTCCTATTAGCCCCACCATGAATGTGGGCAGGTTTTCACATTCTGTATCTCTGCTCCTAAGCCCTCTGACCCTCTGGTCTCCAAACTCTGCTTGTGTTCATGTTCTAACTGCGGCCCCCGCCGCCCCCCCCCCCCCGTCCCTGCCCCTTCACCATTCAGCCCAGAAACCTCCATCCTAATTCTCCTGCTATTCCTTTGGGGAAACCTCACTCAACTTTTTAAAAATCGTTTTATTAGGGGCTCATACAACTCGTATCACAATTCATACGTACATCGATTGTGTAAAGCACATCTGTACATTCATTGCCCTCATCATTCTCAAAACATTTGCTCTCCAATTAAGCCCTGGGCATAAGGTCCTCATTTTTCCCCCTCCCTCCCCATTCCCCCCTCCCTCATGAACCCTTGATAATTTATAAATTATTATTTTCTCATATCTTACACTGTCCGATGTCTCCCTTCATCCACTTTTCTGTTGTCCGTCCCGCAGGGAGAAAGTCACATGTAGATCCTTGCAATTGGTTCCCTCTTTCCAATCCACTTTCCCTCTACCCTCCCAGTATTGCCACTCACGCCGCTGGTCCTAGAGGTATCATCCACCCTGGATTCCCTCTGTTTCCAGTTCCTGTCTGCACCAGTGTACATCCTCTAGTCTAGCCAGACTTGCAAGGTAGAATTCGAGAATTTGGATCATGATACTGGGGAGGTGGGGGGAGGAAGCATTTAGGAACTAGAGGAAAGTTGTATGTTTCATTGTTGCTACATCACACCTTGACTGGCTCATCTCCTCCCCTATATATAGCCCTCTGCAAGGGGGTCTCCAGTGGCTGACAATTGGGCTTTGGGTCTCCACTCTGCATTCCCCACCTCATTCACTATGGTAAGATTTTTTTGTTCTGATGATGCCTTATACCTGATCCCTTCGACACCTCATGATCGCACAGACAGGTGTGCTTCTTCCATGTGGGCTTTGTTGCTTCTTAGCTAGATGGCCACTTGTTTACCTTCAAGCCTTTAAGACTCCAGACACTATACCTTTTGATAGCCAGGCCCCATCAGCTTTCTTCGTCACATTTACTTATGCACCCACTTGTCTTCTGCGATCTTATCATGGAGGTGTGCATGCAATGATATGATTTTTGTTCTTTGATGCCTGATAACTGATCCCTTTGGCACCTTGTGATCACACAGGCTGGTGTGTTCTTCCATGAGGGCTTTGTTGCTTCTGAGCTAGATGGCCGCTTGTTTATCTTTAAGCCTTTAAGACCCAGACACTAATAGTCAAGGTCACTGTCCTGGATCATGAACCACTGGAGGGCAGCACGCATTTGTGAAATTAGTGCCTGATCCTTTTACTGACTCTGGCACTGAACTTCATGCCTTTTGGTGCCTATACCTAATTTCTATGAAATTAAATTCCATTTTCCTGTGGGTTTGATTCAATATTATTCAAAGTGCAGGTTTCAAACTTATTAATTCGGTGGACGAGCAAGCAAAGCAAGCCAAATGGTATAAAATTAGTATTGCGTCCTGCAGTTACAGGACAATTACTTATGATACATTTGCACACATTGGTATATTTCTATACACATATTTGTGTGTTCTCAGTCACAGCATAATTTGTGTTTTCTTACAGTGGCTACAGTCTATAAATATGGGAGAAAAACTTCTCTTTTTTTTGAATATCAGGTATTTTTGCATCCCGATTGTCATTTTATTTTGGGTTAGCATTTATCCACTGCCATCCAGGCAATTCCCACTCATAGTGACCTGTTTAGGATTGAGTATTGCTGCTCACAATGATTTCAGAGGCTATAAGTCTTTATGAAAGGAGATAGCCTCATCTTTCTCCCAAGGAGAAACTGAAAGGTTTGAACTTCTGTCGTTGTGCTTACCAGCCTAATACATAATCTACTATGCCATTGAGGCTTCATGAGCTATCCAACACTGCTGCCATCCAGTTATTTCTGACTCAACGCCAATTTTATCCTTGTCTTGTAGTAGGATTTCTCAACTAGTCCATTTTGGCTCATCAATTGTTGGTCGTGAGTGGGTTTCCTGAGCACTGGAGGATGTGAACAGAGGGCATGGGCTGTACTCACTAGATGCCAACAGTACTTCTCCCTCCCAGTTGAGACAACAGAAACGATCTGCAGACATTGCCAAGTATTCCCAGAGGGCAAAACAACCCCTGGTTGTGAGCTACTTCCCTCTGATGTACAAACCTTTAAAACTGCTTAAGAGAGGTTTAAAGTGACGATCATGATAGAGCCAGCTATAATGGAAGAGCTGGGAATGTTGGTCCCAATATTTCTTAAAACTAGGCCAGGAGCTGACTGTGAACAGACTGCAATTGCACATACATAAGTTCAGGTTCAAGCTGGAGAAAATTAAAACAAGAATCAAAATGTGACCTTGACTATGTCCCACACGAATGTCAAGAAAATCTCAAGTACAAATTTGACGTATTGAACTTCTATCATTGAATATTGATAGAAGACCTGGTGAGCATGGGATGATATCAAGAACACAATATGTGATGAAAGTTAACAGCCATTGAAATGATAGGAAAGAAAGATCAAAGTGAAGGTCAGAAGAGACTCTGAAATTTGCTCAGAACTGTAGAGTAGTCAAGGCAAATGGAAAAGATGACAAGGTCAATGAGCTGAGGAGAAAACTTCAAAGGGCAGCTCTAGAATGTGGAGTAAAATATAATGACATGTGCAAAGACCTAGACTTAGAATCAAAAAGGAAGTACACTCTCAGCATATTTTAAACTGAAAGACCTCGGAAAAATTTAAATCTTGAGTTGAAATGTTTAAAAGCTCTATAGGAAAAATAGTGAAGGATCAGGATGTATCAAAAGAAGATGGAAACAATGCATAGAGTCGTGGTACCTAAAAGAACTAGCTAACAGTGCAGCACTTCAGCAGGCAGCATATGAGCAAGAACCAATGGTGCTGAAAGCACAAGTCCAAGCTGCACTGAAAGCATGAGCCAAAAGCAAGGCTCCCGGAAATACTGGAATAGTTGGAGTGTGTCAACAAGCCGATGGGGCATTGATAGCACTCATTCAAGCATGTGAGAAAATTCAGGTGGCCAACTGACTGGAAGAAATCCATATTTGTGCTATTCCAAAGAAAGATTACCCCAACAGAATGCTTGAAGTATAAAACAATTTCGTAATACATGCAACATAATTTTGCTGAAGATCATCCAACAATAATGGCACCAGTACATTGACAGGGAGCCGCCAGAAATACAGGATGGATTCAGAAGGGATGTCAAACCAGGGATATCACTGTTGCTGTCAGATAGATTTTGACTGAAAGCAGAGAATTCCAGAAAGTCGTTTACTTGTGCTTTATCGACTAGGCTAAGGCATTCGACTCTGTAGACCTTAGCAAACTCTGGATAGTCTTGAGAAGAGTGGGAATTGCGGAACACTGCATTGTGCTCAATGGGAACCTGCATGTGGCTCAAGGGGCGGTTGTGTGCACCAACAAGGGAATACTGCACTGTTTAAAATCAGGAAAGGTGTGCGTCAGGGTTGTATCCTCTCACCGCTCTTAGTCAATCTGCATCCCAAGTGAATTATCAAAGAAGCTGGATTATATAAAGAAGGATGTGGCCTTCGGATTGGAGGAAGCCTTATTAACAACTGGTGGTATGCAGATGATACAATCTAATCTTCAGTATGGATTACAATTTAATGTAAAGAAAAGCAAAATCCTCAAAACTAGGCCAATAGATAACATCATGAAAAAATGAGAAATGATCGACACTGTCAAAGATTTTGTCTTGCTTGGATCCATGACAGATGCTCTTGGAGGCAGCAGTCAGGAGATGAAATGACACATTGCATTGCATAAATCTGACACACAAGTCCTCTTTACAGTGTTGCAAAGCAAAGACATTATTTTGAGAACTAAGGTGCATCTGACCCAAACAATGGTATTTTCAAAGGCCCCATATGAACGTGAAAGTTCGCCATCGAATAAGAAAGACTGAAGAGGAATTGACACCTTTGAATTATGATGCTGGCGAAGAATATTGAAAGCCCCACTGAGTTAGTTAGTTTATTGTGCCAACCTGGCCGATAAACACATGTGGAATTAATTGAAGGGCAGAGGGATAAATGGCTCAGTGAGCCTCAACTTTCTAGTTCTCAGGTCTCTTTGTGATGGTCGGACTAGGGCACAGCTGCCTTAGCCAGTTCCCTGCTTCAGTTTGCAAGGCTGACTTCCTATAAGGCATCCCCAAGGAGAAGCCACATGGAGCTACCCTGATGCAGCCCTGGGTGCTGGAGCAGCCGTGTGGAGACCCCTGCCAGCACTGAGATGGTTACAAATTCACTGACTCGGCTTTCTCCCTGCAGGGGGCATTATTGTGTCTGTTTTGTGAGATGGAGGAGGACTTTGTGGACTGGTGTTGGACATATGGTTTAATGTTGGACTTGTGGGCCTGGACAGCACTGGGTTGGGATATTTTCTGGATGCACCCTTAACCTTTATATAAAACTCTCTCTTATACATGAGTTTCTGTGGATTTGTTTCTCTAAAGTACCCAGAATAATACGCTCACAGATTGTCAAAAGAAGACACAAAACTGTCTTGGAAGTACAGCCAGATTGCCCCTTAGAGGCTAGGATGGCACGTTTCATGTTCTTATGTACTTTGAATATGTTATCAAGAGAGACCAGTTTCTGAACAAGTACTTTACTCTTGGTAAAGGAGAGGGCTGGCAAAAAAAAAAAGGACAACCCTCTACAAGATGAACTGACACAGGGGCTGTAACAATGGGCTCAAATGTAAGAATAATTATGGGATGGTGCAGGACTGGGGGATTCCTTCTGTTCTATACAGGAGCACTATGAGATGGAACCAAATTGAAGGCACCTAATTACAACATTGTCAAAGTCGAATAAGTTTACAGCCAGGTGTTTACAGGCCTCAGTCCAGCTCCATAGAAAGTCTTTAGTCTAGCCACAGGAATTTAACTTAAAACAAAACCTTTAGTCTTCATTCTGACAGCCAAGGTTCAGCATGATCTGGCCTCTGTCTACTTTTCTGACCTTACTTCCTACCATTCTTGTCCTCACTTACTGCATCCTGCCACATGAGCCTCTTCTTTCCTCCTACAACTGTCTGCTCTCACCCCAGGATCTCTGCAATTGATGTTCCCTCCAGGAAGAGACAGGCTGCTTGTGATGGCTAGGTTTCCTGTGCCAACTAGGTCAATAGGAGTATGTGGGCAGAGTTTAATCAGGTCACAGCTTGATTGGAGGGCAACTGAGCTAAATCAAGATGGTCGAATCCCATCTCTTTCTCTTCCTCCTTGGTCATTGAACCAGATACTACTGCGTGAGCTTGTGTGCTGCACTACCTGTGGGCCAAGCCACGTGGATCATGTCACTAGAGCTTGAGGCTCCTTCCAAGACCTGTTTCATCATGCTGCTGATGCATACATCACTTAAGCTTGAGGCTGGAGGATCCTGTCCTGTTGTCTTACCTGCGTTTGAGATCTCATCAGAGCCTATTTCACAAAGCTCCCAGGCTACTGAATTTGCTGACCAACCCTGTTGTCTGCTGCATGTGGGTAGATTCTGCCTGTCTTTCCTGAGGGAAGACTCTGCTGTCTGCTTCCATGACCTTGGACTGGCAGCCCACATGAGTTGAAGGACTTCCAGTTTATTAACTGTGCCATGAAAGTGAGTTGAACTGAGCCCTTACACAAATGTTCAGTAAACGGACAGAAAAGATTTTGCCTTCGAACTCCATCCTCATTACCGATCAACTGTGTGCTTTAGCCTGTCCATCCATAAGCAAAACCAAAAACAGGAAGAAAAGGACCACTGTGATCGGGTCCATTCTGCCTCGTAGCAAACCTGCAGGAGAAGTGTAAAGCTTTACAGGAATAGAAGCCTCATCTTTCTCCCTCAGGAAAGAGGGAGATTCCAGCTGTTGGCCTTTGAGTTCATGGCCCAGCACATAAGCCATTGTGTCCTCAGGGTTCATATCTACAAACATGGGGGGAAATAATGCTCCCCAGCCCCCTATCTACTCCACAGAGATACCAGAAGGTAAATGGGAACTCAGACAAGCCAACAGGTCAATACATGGAGAGGCTGAGCTCCGTTTATAATTATGAAGCCATCTAGCTCAATGTCCTGATGGGGCTATAGCATCACCAAGAAGGAATTAATTAAATAAACATGGAAGAATTTTACAATGGAATATGCTGTAGTTATGAAAGTTAATGATGCAGATCCATATATGTGTATCCTTAAATGTGTCTGTAGGCTTCTAAAGGAGTCCTCTCAGCTGCTAACCAAATGGTCAGCAGTTCAAACCCACGAGTTGCTCCATGGGAGAACGACGTGGCAGTCTGCGTCTGTAGAGGTCACAGCCTGGGAGGACCTGTGAGCAAGCCCACTTTGTTCTATCTACAGGTTGCTGAGAATGGGAATTGACTCAGTGACAATAAGTGAGTGTGCTTTAATAGTAGCTTGTTTGTGTGTGTGTGTGTGTATTTAATAGTAGTTCGTGACACAGAAAAAGCATGTTTACTATGAGCTCATGAATGGGAAAACAATTCTAACAGATTTTATACCAATAGGTTAATAGTGGTTCAGTTCGTATGCCGAGACCACTGATCATTTTCATTTGGATTTTTTAACCTTTCTTCTATTACCTAAACTTGTTTTTCTGGCAATAGGTATTCATTGCTTTTTATATTTCTAGACCACACAAACGCTATCACTTTTCTAGAATCATTGCAATGGTTTCCTTAACTAACTGGGGTCCCTGCATTATGTCATTCCCAAGTATGGCCTTGCCAGTCCACTGATGAAACCCTCCACATGCCCATGGCCTTCCCATCTCTTCCTGAGGGTAAACCCCAATGATCTCCGGTGCCTTTAAAGACCTGAATCAGCCTCCCTCCACCTCACTGTCCCTCAGACCTTCTCTTTCCCACTCCCACAGGCCACGCTGATCTCCTTGCTCTTCCTGAAACTCTCCAGAAAGGCCCCTGAGCTGGAGTCCCAGCATCAGCCTGGAGCACTCTTCCCAGTTAGCACATAGCCACAGAGCTCACCTCTTCTTACTCAGTTGTCACCTTCTCAAGAGGCTTCCTCAGGTGCCCACCCTTCCCGGTCTGACTTCTCTTTAGCATCTCTCCACTGGACACTTGTTGACTCATTGTCACTTTGTCTGTTTGGTTCACTGCTGACCCTGCCTCCGTATATAGAACTTGTTGTTACAGTTGTTTGATGGCACTCACTTGATTCTGAGTCATAGGAACCCTATATATATCCAACTCACAGCGCTCCTATGGACAAGACCCTGCGTGGTCCTGTGCCATCCTCCCAATTGTTGATATGTTTGAGCCCCTTGCTGCAGCCACTGAATATCGTAAGCACTGACTGTTTCTCTAAATGAATCTGTGATATATTATAAAGTAATTTGGGAGATAGAGTCTTCAGAAAACAGGACCACCCCATTTCACCCCTGCCCCCCACAACCTAGTAAGAATAGGAATCTCATATCAGAAAGGTCATCACTAAACTAAAGTTGTTATTAGGGTCTGCACTAAGTGACTTTGTGAAGTTGCTGAGTCAGCCTGGACCTGTTTACCTTTTGTGTGAAGAGGCCTTTGGTCCTTCCTAGCTTGATGAGCTTATAAACTCTCGGTCAACAGACATCTACGGACTGTCTTAGTGTTCAAAAGCCATATGTTCCAGGCAAAATACCAGGTGGGGGAGACAAAGATGAAGAAGCTAAGGCGTGTGTCCTAAATTTATAAAGAGCAAAAGACCAAAACTCGTGTGCATCTTAGGAGTCCGCATAAAGGCACCATTACACCCCCTCTGGTGGTGGTGTCCTTCCCTCCACGCTCCTTACATGTAGAAAATTGTCTTTGCTCCCAATCTGCCATCGAATAGTTAGGTTTTGTGTCAACCTGGCTCAGTTCAGCAGTTGGAATAGCTCCCATGATATGATGTAATCTAATGTAATCAACTCCACATACGAGCAGCCAAGCAGTTGTGGGAAGATTAGGGTGGAGTGTTACCCATTTAATCAGACCACAGCCCTGATGCAATTGGAAGGGTGGTTCATCGGGGTGTGGCCTACTCCTATATGAGTTGATTCTGTGGGAAAGCTCTCTCCCTTCTTGCTGCTTTGGATCCCGCATCTGCCTCTTTGACCTGCCTCCCCTGGGAGCTGTCAATAGCCTGCTACACTGCCTGCCAGTCTTGGATTCTTCTGCTTCTGCCTCCACCAGCTTGTGGTCTTCCTGCTTTCTAGTCCTACTTCCTGGGCAGCTATGCCAATGAGAAAAAGCCTCCAACAACATTTGAGGCAAGGACTTGAACCATACTGGCCTTAGTCACTTCTACAGCTGTGTGAACTACTTTCTTGATATAAAATTCTTTCATATATATGTATACATGTATTCCAGTTTTCTTTTTCTGAAGAACTGAGCCTAAATCAACACCCCACAGGACAAAGCAGAACTGCCCCATTGGGTTTCCAAGGCTATACATCTTTATGGATTTCAGCTGTCTCATCTTTCTCCTGTGGAGTGGTTGTTGCATTGAAACCACTGACCGTTAGGTTAGCAGCCGAGTGCTTAACCATTGTGCCACCAGGGCTCTATATCTAGTGGATCGGGTGGTACATATTGGTATTCAGATTATAAGTAAATGTATGGTCATGTAAAATGTACCAAGGCCTCAGAAGAGCAATTCTAAGGTAGCAGGAATTTAAACAGCAAAGTGAATCATCCCCTTTTAGAGCAATAAAGTGGTGTAAATAACCAAAGCTCAGCTTTACATGAATCCTTACATTGCAAATTGATTGAGCTGTCCACAATGAGAGAGCACCTTGTATGCAAACCCACACCGAGGTCATGTTTATGCAAAACCACACACTTAAAATGCAGGTTTGTCTAGGTTAAGCAGGAGAGAAATTATTTGTTCTTCCTCCTGTTGACTTTCTCATCTTCCAATTATAAAGATTTACAAATTCTAGCTCCTCAATTATTCATGACTTCCTTGCCCAAGCACCGGCAGGAATGGACAGCCAAGCTGCCTCTCCGTGGCTTTCGCTTCCTGTTTCGTTGCTGGGACCAGCAGCGGCTGCCTGTGTCAACAAGTGCAGTCATGTGGCAGGTCCTGCCAGCCTCCTATTCATTTACAGACACCCATCGCAGCTGAAGACCCTATCAAGGAAACAACATCATTCCGCACGCACTCATTGATTCCTTTCGACCTTGACAAAATCGCTAACAGTGAAGGATTTGACAAAATTTCCAGGAAAATATCTTAAACTGGGAGGACACAGCCAGAGAAGAAACAAAGCAAAAGAAACCCACTGCCATCAAGTCAATGGCAACTATTAGTGACCCTCCAGGACAGGCTATAACGGCCCTGTAAAGAGACTCTAAGTCCTCACGGGAGTAGAAAGCCCCAACTTTCTTCCAAGGAGCAGCTAGTGGTTTCAAACTGCTGACCTTTCAGATTGAAGCCCAGTACATAACCACTGCTCCACCAGGCTCTGGGTGGCTGAAGAACTGCAGCCCCTGGGCCAAATCCAGCTGTCTGCCTGTTTTTGTGCACAAGGTGCATGTGGTGTTAACATGTCTGAATGATTGAAAAGTTTTTTTAATGTATTTTTTGTGACATATGAAATTCAAATTTTCATGTTGATAAATAGTTTTATTGGAATCCAGTCAAGCACATCAATTTATCCACAGAGTGGTTGCTTCCACTCTGCAATGGCCAAGTTGAGTGATTGCGAAAGGGAATCAGGGGCTTGAAAACGCTACCTCATTTACTATGGTGCCTGTTAACAGAAAATCCATCACTCACCCTGTGGTCGATGGTTAATCCTATGGAAGTTAAGCACAGCAGAAACAACAAAATAGAAAGAAATAAAAACAACAGCAGCAACAACAACAAAAAATAAAGAAATAAAAGACACTAGAGGCATGGATTCATGGCTCATCACTGTGTGGAAGGTGGGGGAGGTGGTGGTGGTTATTCTCCTTATTATTATTATTATTTTTCTTTCTGAGTCTAGGATATGCTTGAGTAGTAAGAGATATGGGAGTTTTTGCTGTCTTCATTCTCTGATGCTTGATCACTGCAGTCTTAAACTAACCAACCAACCAGCCAACCAACCAACCAACCAATGAACCACCAGTCAACCAACCAACCAGCTAACCAACCAAACAACCAAACAACCAGCCAATCAATGAACCACCAGTCGACCGACCAACCAGCCAGCCAACCAACCAACCAACCAATTAGCAAAAACCTATTCTAATAGCTAGGAAAGTTTCCCTCTGGATGTTTGTTCTCGAATTCTGTACTCTAAAGCCTTCAATTCCTAAGAATGGGCCTCAGGGCAGTGAAGCACAAAGAAAACTCTACAGACCAGCTAGTGGTCAGTTCAGTCACAACAGCCTCCAGCAATTAGGTGTGGAGGAAACCAGTACCAATATCTCCTTCCGTGTGGGGTATAGGCATATGTCCCAACCCAAGTTTTATTAAAATCATCCTGAGAAGTAGAAAGTAGTGCCCACCTCAGGCTTTACTGTACCCATTTCTGAGGTGAAGCAATGAGGCCCAATTGGAGTGAGTAACTTTCCTGTGGTCATCTAGCAAAGCAATAAGAGAATAGCTTTCCTGACCTTCAGGCCCAGACTTAATCCACCAGAATCTGCCCTGCCCACAGTCTCTGGATAGGACTCAGTGGCTAACTAGAAGGTTCAATGTTTGAGTTCACCAGAAGCACCTAAGGAAAAGGTCTGGCAAGATACTTCCAAAAAAACCAACCACTGAAAGCTTGACAGCGTATAACTCTACTCGGGCACACAAGAGGTTGTCAGGAGCTCAAAAGAACCTGATGGCAACTAGATTTTCACGGCACAATATTTGGAGGCGGATAGGAATTTTCAAAGGGTTGGACCTTTTGTAGACAGCAGGTATATTGAACTTGCTGGAGATTTTGGAAGAAGCTGCTTCCAGTCCTTGGACTGATTCCCTGCTGACACCCTCTCCCTTGTGTCCCCTCCTCTCACTGCCGCAGCCCACCAGGGGCCTTGCTACCCAAGAGAAGAAGCCCCAGGGACGGAGTGGTTAACGTGTGGCGGTAACCTGAAAGCGATGGAGCAGCAGTTGACTCTTCAAGGTGTAGGATCCCAAAGGATGCATCAACCTGACAAGGCGCGCGCGGCCATGAAATTGATTCTGATGCAAAACACAGGACGAACTCACTGCCCTTGCATCCATTCGGACTCACAGCAAGCCTACAGGACAGGGCAGAACTGTCTTCTTCGAGTTGGGAGGTTGCAAACCTTTACAAGAGCAGAAAGCTTCGTCTTTCTCGTGCAGCGTGCCTGGTGGGCTCAAACTGCCCACCTCATGGCCATGACCCTCAGCTCAGTACTTAATCCATGATATCACCAGGGCTCCTAAAGGCTTTGTTAGCAAACCTTAAACGATGAGCGATGATGCTTCAGGAGTGAGGGTTGCCCACATGTCAATGGTAAGATCTCCCTCCTACACATCTAGAGAGACTCGCTTCCAAATAAAAAAGATTTCCTAATAGGAGTTAGCAAGGTGGCTTCCTAATGGCTCTTGACCCCAGGTGGGAACTTGATAAACACCTCAAACGGAATCAGAACCAGACTTTAAGCAAGAGATCCTCAGGAGACTCGATCACTGGCCACAACTCCCACAGCTCTCCTGAGTGCTGAGCGAAAAGTGCTCCCTCCTGCCCTCTATGGGCCAGAGGCTTAGCTCACATGTCCACACGTCCTACACAGCAGCTTGGTCCTGACCATTGGTCAGAGGGTTGGGCGTCTTATTCAGTCTCTGGTAAGATGGATTCATTTTCTCAAAAGACAAAGGGGGTGGAGGAGGTTGTATATCATCTTGCTCTGTCATTTCTTCTGTGCGTGTGACAGGAACAAAACAAAGCAGAAAAACAAGCCTAGCCTCACATCCCCTGTGGATACACAAAAATAAATCTACTGGTGGCCTTTTGTACCAAGAAAGAGCCCATGTCCCTATGAAGGGCCTTGAGATTCAGAGCCAACTGAGGTGATTGACCTTCCAGGCTCTTCTTCTCAAGGCCAATAAACCAATTACCACGGACTGAGCTGAGTATAACCCATAGAGACCCCATGTGGGTCAGACACATGAGTTTCCAATGGCTGATGGTCTTAAGAACTAGGTTACCTTTCTTGCAAGGCACCTCTGGATGCACTAAACCACCAGCCTGGGATTAACCCTTTGTGTCACTGAAGGCAATAAGAAACCCAGTAAAGTGGATCCTCGAGACACAATCCCGACCATGTAGAGGGGTGTGTGGTACTCACTCAAGGTTCGGATGGTGTCACTTGGCTGGCTGAGGGGACTGGGACCATGGGGATTTGTGGCCCTCACAGCAAACTGGTAGTTGGTATCTGGAATGAGGCCTTTGATAACCATGGAATCCATCTGGATCTGTTCTTTGATTAAGGTCCAATTCTTGTCGAAATCTGGCCTTTAATGAGAAAATAAAGACAAGGGAAAAAGAAAATAGCAGTTCAGAAATATCAGAGACAGGTGAAGTTAGCTGGCTGCGTCAGCTGCCAGCATTGGAACTCCAGAGACAATACTCATAAAAATGAGTTAGCATTTCCTCTCTCAAAAGTAGTCCTGATTTTAAATCATGGGTTATCATTTGTAAGTCCCTGCCAATACGTGCCAGTAGATCATTTTTAGGGCCTCTGGAAAATGCTGTTTAAAGATCGTCCGCTTGCTGTCCGTCAGCCGGCCTTGATGCTGATGGAAAGACTGCCCACACAGCAGTTTAATGTCAGGGACTCTCCTTCCAGATGTTTCTTAAACAAGCCTCTCCCCAGCAAGGCTCCCCCCTCCCCAGAAGTCAAGGGAGCACAGACCCCGTCTCATCACCATCTCTTCATCAAATAAACACATAACGTCGTCTAGGATGACTCGCTACACGAATTCCCACGAGGAAATTGCAGAAGTTGCTCGTTCATGGCCTTTCTGACACTTAAGCGATTGTACAAGTGTCTCAACTTGCTGAATTTTCACACGCCCTCCTGGGACCCGGTAGAGAAGGCAGGTCTTTGCTGACGTCTTCCATGTGGGAGGCCATATATCGATGGTGAGAGCGCGCGCTCTGCAGCTGGACAGAGCTGAGTTCAAATCCTGACTCAAAGAGTGACAGACGAGCTGCGATTTAGTGCCGTTACGCGATAGCTTTCTCATCTGCTGCATGGCTGACTAGAGGCTCAATGAGCTCTGCTTACCGTCAGCATAGCATGACCGAAGGCGAGTAGCGGCCGTCAGTCACACTGTCAACAGTCAGCGTGCCTTAGCCGGTGTTTGTGGGATGTCGCCACCTCACGGAACTAGTAGTTAGTTACCTGCTTGTGCTGTGCCTGTGGCTAGTGGCACGTGAAATGTCTCTCAGTGGAAAATGGATGCTGTTTGTATAAAGAAGAAAATACCTTATCAATAACCTTGATATTCATTACATGTTTTGGATACACCAGGTTAAAGGGAATAGGAGGCGGCTTTGAAAAGCTGGTGGGAAATATTCCATTATCTTTTGATTCCATTTTTCCCATGAACTTTTTGAAGCCTCCCCCGTCCCCCCAATATATTAGTCAAATTACACTGATTTTTACATTTTTTACTTTTTTAATGCTCCTCAAAAAAATGTCTGTTGAACACCTCCCACGTGTCACCCACTGTATTTCTCTAGGACACCGCCACGCCAGATGGCCTTGAGAGCAGGAGGAGAAGACTCCCGGGCTGCTTCTCTCAGGGTTGGTGGTTAGGATCACCAGCAACTTCCAGGAAGACTTAATTGGTTCCAGTCAAGATGGCAGCCTGGGAAACCCTCTGGGGCAGTTTGACTCTGTCACCTGCAGTCATTCCACTCAAAGGCTCCAAGCAAGATTCAGAGGAGCAGGATGAGAGCACTCCAGGTGACAAGTAGAGAGCGACTGTCCGTGGTTGGACTCACTGGAGTGGAGGTGTTGAGTTAATTGGTGGTGGCGTTAGATGCCACTGAGTCCATTCTGACTCATAACGACTCTGTTTACAACAGAAGGACACCCTACCCGGTCCTGCACCACCCCCACAAAGGTCGCTATGTTTGAGTCCATTGTTGCAGCCACGGTGTCAATCCATATCCTGCAGAACCTTCCACTTTTCGGCGGCCCCTCCGCTTTTCCAGGCATAGTGTCCTTCCCAGGGCTCGTCTCTCTCCATAACATGTCCAAAGTCAGTGGCATCAAGGCATAGCTCTCTCTAAGGAGCAGTCTAGCTATACTTCTAAGACAGGTCAGTGTGTCCTTTGGGCAGTCCATGGGACTTTCCATATCCTTCACCACACCATAGTTCAAACGCAGTGGTTTTCCTTCAGTCTTCCTGAGTCAATGTCCAACTTCTACACGCATGTGAGGCCATTGAAAATAGCATGGCTTGGGTCAGCCACACCGGAGCCCTTGAAGTAGCATAGGAGTCTTGTGCAGCGAATTTACCTAACGCAACACTTTGTCATCTCTTGAGTGCTGCTTCCAGAAGAAGTGATTGTGGATCCGAGCAAGATGAAATCCCTGATAACTTCAGTATTATCTCAGTTGATCATGGTGCTATCTATTGGTCCAGTGATAAGGGTTGGGGTCTTCTTTGAATTCAGTTCCATTCCATTTGAAGGCTGCAATCCTTGATCTCCATCAGCAAGTGCTTCAAGTCCTCCTCACTTTCACCAAGCAAGGTTGTGTCATCTGCATAATTCAGGTTGTTAGTAAGCCTTTCCCCAATCCTGAGGCCACATTCCTCTTCATATAATCCAGCTTGTTCTGATGATTGGCTCAACCTACAGATCAAATCAGTAGGGTGAGCGGGTGCGAGTAATGATCAATAACAAAAACTACCACCACCAGAAATGAACAAACAAATAACTCAGAGACAAACCCACAGACATCAAGTTGATGCTGACTCCGTGACTCAATAGCTAATATTACCAAATGCACGGCCATTGCTTCTGTCGCGCTGCCCAGTGACGCTGTGTAGGGTTTTGGTGACCACACATCTTTACAGCAGCCGACAGGGTCACAGGGTCATTTTTCTTCCACCGAGGTGCAGCCCAGCGCCACCCACAGCCTCACTGAGGTATTTGTGGGTTGATATGAATTGGACTTGACCTGATGTCGAGGTATGAAGCGTCAACAATTCTTCTAATAACCAGTTGCCAACTCGCTGCAGCCTCCTGCGTGCTGGAGTCGAATGTGCCCCCACAGGGCTTTTAACTGCCGAGTTTTCAGAAGCTGAATGTCAGACCTTCCCACCCCTCAGCCCCTCACACGGGCACAAACCTTCCATCAAAGCAACCATCATAAGTACACCACGTGCTTGCACATGCTTTTTGGGTTTTGTTGCTACTGTAACCTCAACTTGCCTACTCGTCATTTGTGGACATCTTGAAATTAGTAGGAGGCGTATTTTTATTTATTGAACATGTTGCAAAAAAGGGTTAGTCCAAAAGACGGAAGCCCATGTCATCATCAGCCCCTCCCACCTCTTTTTCCTTTCATCCACTTCCTTCTCTTGGGGGGGAGGGGGGCAGCAGTGGAGGGGGCAGGGCCTCCCACTAGGGCTCCCCTGCAAGGCAGATAAGACTCTCAATTGGCTAGGGCCTTTGTGAATAAGCCAGGCCAGCCTGGTTCAACATGGACCCTGACTGCCTTCCGCAGGCCTTTGACCTGGTGCTTCCTGAGTCCGCTAGTGGAGGGCTGAGTAGATGGAGGTAAGCTTGGAGAGGGAGGCGTGGTTCCAGAGTGCTGGGCAGGCTGGGGCCTGCTGCTAGTGGCTGGATACACAAGGCCTTCCTTTCCTTGGTGGGAGCTGAGGAAAGGACAATTCTTTTTAAAATGCGAATGCTTTGTAGTTCCCAGAAATTACCAGCGTGACCTAACTTCCCAGATAATTAATTTTCTTTTTTAATTTTCCTATTTTAACAAACAGGAGAAAGACGGGACTTGCAACTCCCGTAAAGACTTAGAGTCTTGGAAATTCATGGGGGCAGCTTTACCCTGTCCTCCAGGGTCGCCATGAGCCAGACTCAACTCGATGACAGTGAGTTTGCTTGCGTTTTGAAGAACGGACACACAAACTACTGGCACACAGCACACCAGGCTGCTGTTTCACCCCGCTTGCACGGTCAGCAGCTTTGCGGTATCTGGGAGACAACAAAACCCAAACCAAACTCACTGCCGTCGAGAAGATTCCAACTCCGAGGAGAAATGCCCTGTGGGTTTCTGAGACTGCGACTCTTTCATGGAAGCCTCATCCTGCCAAGCAGCTGGTGGTTTTGAACTGATGACCTCGAAGTCAGCAGCCTGACTCATAACCTACGGCATTTCCAGTGCTTCTTCTGAGAGACGTATTAGAAAGCTTTTACTAGTAGACAAGTAAAAAGAATTTATGCCAGATATTCTTAGAGTATCCACATCAAAATTGAAGCTGGAGATTAGGGCAATAGGAAGCAAAAATTCTGTCTTTTTTAGAAATTCCATTTCTAAGGAAATCTCTATTAAATACCAGTTTTGCTCTTCCATAATATTTTCTTATTTAATGGACACACAATTGGTATTTTGGAAAATAAGATAAGCAATTTCTTCTTCATTGTTTTTAACCCCTTCACTGATTTGTTTAACCCACACCTGGTTAATGACTTTGGCAATCCCAAAGAGGAAAGCCACTAGGAAAAGAAGTTTTGTGATGTAAGGAAGGCTAGTTAAATGAGTAGTGACTGAGAAAGTGGTGACTGTCTTGAGGAGAACGCCAAACCCTAGCTACACTGATGCCATCACTTCCTGTCTGACTGACAGGAACTCCGAGTAAGCGTGTGACTCGAACCCAGGCTTCTGCACAGCAGCACCGTCTGCTAACCATTTGCACGACTCAGAAACCTATCATTGGAATCCCTCAAATACTTCTTATAGGTACCCGATGCCATGATTGTCCTTACGTATTGTTTGGTTAGCTGTCGCTTCTTAACACTCCCTTTAATTAATAATAACAAAGCAACTACCCAGTAAGAAGCAGTAAGTAACTCATCCAAAGCTATACAGCGGATGGCCGGTGAGGCCAGCTTAGGTTGATGGATTCGGGTGAGAATAGGAGTGAAGCAAATCACACATGCATGCGGACCATCCATCCCAGGGACGGATGGGCCACACAAGCAGCCGTGCCCAGGACCCTGATGCCAGCAGGACTAGAGTCACTGCTATCAACCACCCTGAAAGGGACCCCATTAGAAAGGTAGGGAGAGAGGGAAAGCAAAATGGGGGGTAAAATTCCAAATCACAAAAGAGACCAGGCTTCCTGCTGGGACAGAGATTGGAAGAACCCATTCATCAACCTTCTAGGCTAGAATTGAATTCACCCCGCGGGCTCCATTTTCAGCCAAAGAAAGGGAGGTCGAAAGGGGAAGAAGAACACCAAGGTAGTATGCACACCTCAGAATAATCAACCTTTTGGGGATCAAAAAGGCAGCATTGACCCAGAGACAAGCTTCCAAAGGGAGAGGAGCAGAAATGGGAAACACCAAGTGCTGTAACATGGCGGGGACTGCAATCCATGACGTGCAACAACCAGGGTGTACATTGTGGAATGGAAAACCGATCTGCTCTGTAAACTTCCACCTGATTCATCATAATAAGAAAGACGATTTCAGAAAGAAGAATTGGGCTGATAGTAGTCCAGGGGCTCTTCTCCAAATTTGCTCTAATTTTGAACACCTCTACTTGCAGAGAGGGAGAGAAAAGTGAGAGAGAGAGACAGAGAAAGAGAGAGAGAGAGAGAGAGAAAACGCGCCCTGGTGTTGGTGCTTTAGAAACTTACTAGCTGGCACAAGAGCCTTGGACAAAAGGAAATGGGGTGTCACATGGATTTCTTCGACCCGTGCAGGCCTAGCTTGCATTCTGGAGAAGAGGGGAAAGTGGAAAGTCAAACGCAGTGGCCTCATTTATCCCCAGAAGTAAATTGGTTTTCCTTTTGTTTGATGTGCGGAAGAGTAGCTTGTGGGGCAAGCTTCACATTCTCTTAAGAATGCTGTGCTTGGAGAAGAAGCGTTCACGGGGAAGCCATGCCATAGAGTAGGCCCTGTTTCTCTTTCCAGGTCGCCCTTCCCGAGCGAGCGAGGGACTGACTGCTGGTAGGAACCAACCTGATCATCACAGGGAAAGCATCAGTGAATGGCAGGAAACACATTTACAAACTCAAACTCAAGCTGCCCCACTGCACTGAGGGAAGCCACAGGGGGTAGTGAAAAGTAAAGTCAGAAAAGATGTGATCTTAGGATAAAACTATCCTGTTATCTTTTGCTAAGCTTCTTTTGTGATGTTTACAGAGGAAACAACCCCTACTCAGTCCCACAGGGCACCCTGCTTCCCTCAGGCCCTCTGAAACCCAACTCATGGCTGCTCTGTGCAACAGAAGACTGCCCGTATCAGGTCAAAAGCACCGACCACTAGCAACAGCCTGCCAAGGTGGGTGACAGCCCCGCTGTCAAAATCGGGGTGAGGGATGGGTGGGAAGGTGAGCAGAATGCTTTGTATTTGGTATTTGTTTTTTGGGTTTTTTTCCATTAAAGAAAGACAATCCTTTTCAGCAAGTAAGAGATCGACTTGTCATAGTCACTTAATTTGATTCTTCCTGAGTGAGAGAAGAAAGCTTAAGTAATTGAATGCCAGTTCAAAACCTTTTCCCTCAGATTTTGCCATGGTTATTACATATATATATATATATATATATATATATATATATATTTAACTTGAATGTTTTTAAAATCTCTTGAGGTACAAAATGCCCTTAAATCATCTTCAACAATCGCTTTATCTTTGTAGGCTAAAGAAAGTCATTTCATCCTAACTACAAAGTCCCTTGTCAAATCACCATAGCAACGCTACCCGAGCAATTTCCCCAACAATGAAAAGGCTAAAGAGGGAGAAGCTGAATTAGAACAAGTGCTGTCCGCCCAGGATAGCTGCTTGGCTGCTAATGAAAAGTGAGACATCTCAGGACCAGTGGTGTGAGTGGCGATACTGGGAGGACATAGGGAGGGTGGGTTGGAAACGGGGAACCTATTTCAAGGATCTACATGTGACCTCCTCCCTGGGGGACATACAACAGAAAAGTGGGGGGAGGGAGACATGGGACAGAGCAAGAGATATGACAAAATAATAATTTATAAATTATAAAGGGCTCATGAGGGACGGGGGAGCGGGGAGGGAGGGGAAAAATGAGGACCTGATGCCAGGGGCTTGGGTGGAGAGCAAAAGTTTTGAGAATGATGAGAGCAACGAATGTACAAATGTGCTTTACACAATTGATGTAGGTATGGCTTTTGATAGGAGTTGTATGAGCCCCTAATAAAATGATTTTAAAAAAATGAGGAGCTGATACCAAGGGCTCAAGTAGAAAGCAAATGTTTTGAGGATGATGATGGCAATGAATGGACAAATGTGCTTGATACATGGATGTATATATAGATTGTGATAAGAGTTGTATGAGCCCCCAATAAAATGATTGAAAAAAGAAAAAAAGAAAAGAAAAGTGAGACGTTCCAATCCAGTCCAGAAGAGAACATCTGGAGAGCTACCTCCAAAAAATCCGCCATTGAAAACTCGGCAGAAGCACAGTTCTACTCCAGCACACATGGGGTCGCGCTGCATCAGAACTGATTCAGAGCCACTGGCCTAGCCCTCCCAGGTAAAGAGAGCCACCCAACAGGAGGATTTGAGCCTCCACCAGAAAGAAAGGCAGACAGTCCCAGAGGTCCAAATGGTCAGCATGAGGACAAACTTGTACCTGCCCTTTAATGTGATGTAAATTTGCCCTCCTTTGAAAGGAAGCAAGCAAACCCTCCTGGCAACCAATTCTTCATCACAATGACCTTCACTTGCTGCCTTGCTGCTTTGACCTCTCTGAAAGGCACCCCTTCTGCATGCTCCTAAATCCTTAAAGAGCAGTTGGGAAATTTGTGGCCTTGGAACCACTGAGAGCAGAGTAGGGCATGGCTGGTTTGGGAGGGCCACTTCTAGAGCCATAGCTTGTCTGGGGAGAGGTGGGGGTGGGGGTATAAGATGGGGTAGACACAATGCTGGCAGCAGGGAGACTTCAAAACACAAGCTAGTGGAGACTTGAGAATTCACTCCCTGGTTCTTTGTAGGGCCGGAAGTAATTAGCATCTGGCAGTGCTGAGTGGCATCTTACAGACCCTTTCACCCCAGTGTCTTGACCCTCGATTTTATAAACAACATTTTGTACATGAACATCTACTTTTGATTTTCTGAGGAAAGTAGCCTTTAGTAAGCATGATCCCCCAAGCTTTCAGACTCACCAATGTAGTTCAATTTTCATTGTGATCTATAAGGTTTGCATTGTCTAATTTTTGGAAGTAGCTCACCAGGTCTCTTCTCCTTCTCTAGCTTAGTTTGGAAGCTCTGCTGTTACCTGCCTACCACGGGTGACACTGCTGGCATTTGAACTACGGATGGCAAAGGTGACAGACAGCATCCCAGGAGCACGCAAACCACCACAGTGTGGCCTATAAACTTCCGGGAAGGGAACTGCATTCATCTCTCTTGGACTAGCAGCCATTGGAGCAGCCCAGGGCTCCTCCCAGGAATAGTAGGGGTTTCTCTCTGCGCATCAGGCCACTGCGCAGAAGGTTCGCAGCTCTGGACAGTGGGCATTAAGAAGGACAATGACAAATTTTAGGTAGCATTCAAAGGGCTGCCATGGCTTAGTTTGGGATGAAGATGTCTTCAGGATAGGACAGGGTCCCTGCATACGGGTCAGGTTTGTTTCAGGGGAGGATGTCTCATCCATACGGTCTTTTCTCTAGGGGAGGATGTGGTGACCATATGGTCCAGAGTTTCCTTGTAGGGAAACCAGGGCAGCATATTTGAAGGCAAACCTCTGGATGGCAAAGGGAGGTGCTCAAGAGTGCAGCAGATCACCGTGGGCAGGGTGAGCCCTGCCTCAGTGGCAGAAGTGTGGGATCCAGGGAGGGGTGGTGTCAGAAAAGGGTCAAGAAGAGGGGTGGGGGGAGGCGTGTCCCTGCCGCATAGGAATCACCCTGGGATTATCCATCTCCTTTGAGTGGCCTGAGGTCAGACGCAGCCTGCGTGACACTTTCCTCCACCTCCTTCTCCCCCCTCTCTCCTTCTCTTTCTTCTTTCTCTCTCCACCTTCTCTTCCCACCCCACCCTTTTCCTCTCCTGCCCTTATCACAGGCAGTTCTAGAATCCACCATGGTTATTGGGCTGGGTGGGATCCTAGAGACCCTCCGGTGTTCTAAGAGACATTCTGCACATGAACAGATACCTACTTGTGCTGAACATCAACGCCTCCCCTCCTCTTCCTTGTTTCTTCCCCTCTCCCTCTCTCTCCCCTCCCTCTTGCTTTTCCTTTCCCCCTCCCTTCTTTCTTTTAGAATGCTGGTCGGAGCCTACTAAACTGATTTCACAACTCACTGAAGGGGATGAGCCACAAATTAAACAACACCGAACGGGCTGTTTGCTATTCTTCTACAGCACCGTAGATGCTGCTTCCTCAGAGTCCAAGTTAAACCTAAGAGATAAAAAATTTAAAAATCAGGTTTTTGTTTGTTTGATTCCAGCTACGAAGAGAAATCACTTCATTATTGTCGAGCCCCCTGCCCAGAAAACACATGAACTCAAAATGCATATCAATGGTCCAAACTTCAAGGAGAAGCAAGTCTGGCCTGATAAGTTGAGAAGAAGATGAATTTTAGGAAATGCAAATAGTTGCCCACGATATGACCTCACAAAATAAGATAGATGGCAGAATTTTTTAAGTGGCAACTGAACCCCATTGAACTCTAGAAACTTCATGTTCTAGAACAGCATTTGCATGTTATTGAAGGAGCCACAGTGAGATGTGCATTAGAGACCATGATCCTGTGCACACACATGCATACACAAAGCAGGCATACACAAGGTGCACAAAAATAATGCATATTTTGATCATGGGGTTGGTTTCGGCTCTATTCTATTTCACTATTGAAAGACTGGGGGCTCAGGAGCCCCCAAGACAAATTTCTCAACCCTCTGCTGAATCACCTCTCACGTGGGTGTGTGAGCCCCTGGGGGCTCTAGAGAATGAGTTCAGATGAAGAGTAGAGCTCAGAAGTGCTGCATACATCAACTAGGAAGCTGGGCAGAAAATGGTTAAATCCTGCTAGGAAAACACGTTGGAGCAGAGGATTGACTGGAGCAGGAAACAGGCCCCTAAGGGATAAGAAGGAATGTCCAAATGACCTTGACAGTGGAGGCCACACTATGGGCCTGAGAAAGAATGGGCCCGAAACCTAATTATAGTGCAGCCAAAGCTATGCGTGACCTTGTTCTATCTTTCCACAAGTTAATGTTTTCTGAGGACCTTGGACTTATTTGGAAGCTCCTTTCCTAAATGTTTTTCCTCATGTTGTTCCTACAAAACATCATCCCAGAAACCAAAAATCTCTCTTCCAGCATAAGGGTTTGCCCCGGACTCTCTCCGAGCCTTGTACCTGGCTTGATTATTGCACTGATGTTGCCATCTTCTGATGTGATTTTTCAGGATCCCTGCCGGCTTAGCGGGTGAAGCACTGGGCAACTACCTGGAAGCTCAGCGATTTAAACCCACCAGCCAGTCTTGGTCCTCAGGAGAATGACGAAGCTGCCTGCTCCCAGAGTTACGTTCTCAGGAGCCCCAAGGAGCTGTCTTACTCTGGTCACTCTGAGTCAGAACTGACTCTCTGACCATGAGTCATTTGATTTCAGAGCTTTATCGCCTCTACTAGATGTGGGCTAGCAGGGGAGCCTTGTACTCATCTGTGTATTATTTCAGGATGTCAACATGATCTTTCAAAAATGCAAATACAAGCAGTTCCTTTCCCGCTTACAATGTCCCATAGCTCCTAATTACTTGCAGGATAAGCAGGGGCTCCCTCACACTGCCGTTCTTGGTCTGACCCTGGCTTGTCCAGTCAACCACGTCCACACAGCGCTCCTGGCTTTCTGAGCAACTGCAGGGGCTTTTTCTTCTTGCCTGCAATGGGTGTGCTCTGGCCAGTACCTCTTTTTGCTCCTTCCTGTCTTGCCTTTTGTCTGGCTAACACTAATGTGTCCTTCTTAGCTCAAGTAATACTTCCCACAAGAAACCTCCCAGTCCCATTGAAAACTGGGTCATATGTCAAGGGTATGTTCCTATAGGTTGACAAGCTATCAAGAGCTCTCCTACCCTCTGTAATACTTAGCACTCTGCACTAGGCTTGAGAGCCCTGGTAGGGTAGTGATTACCTGTGGGGCTGCTAACAGCAAGGTCAGCAGTTCAAATCTACCAGCTCTATGGGAGAAAGATGAGACGTTCTACTCTCTTAAAGTGTTACAGTCTCAAAACCTGACAGGGGCAGTTCTTTCTTGTCCTAATGGGTCACTGTGAGTCAGACTTGACCTCAGGGCAGTGAGTATATTTTGTTTTATTTTTTGGCTTATATTAGGCTTGTCTATATTTCCCACTAGACTGGAAGTTCCCCCATGGGCAGAGTGTAGGGCATATTCATCCCCTACGTCCTTTGACCATGCTTAACATATTGGAAATGTTCAATAGAGATAGGTTTGGATGAACACACACATCTTATAGACATAAAAAAACCCCAATATGGTTCAACTGAATTGAAATATCTTCAGAAGTCAACCTTAAGAAAGTCATAATGCCTGAAACCAAGGTGGCCTGGCTGCCCAACAGACCCTGGCTGTCTACTGCCTTCTTTTAATACAGTCCCACTGGACCATAATCCAGTCCATTGGGTTCAATGTTGGCTGTGACTGCTTGCCTGCTAGTAGAGCTAATGGGTAGGTGTGGCAGTTAGATATCATGGCAATGTGAATCTGTTATGAAATCCAACCTGTCAATCAGGTCCCAGCCTAATGTTGCCTCTTAGGATGTGTGACCTTCTTATAAGGGAGAAACTGGGACCCCTCATCTCTCTCTCTGCCCCTCTGTCTTCCTGATTGATGGAACTCTGTGTCTGCCACATGGTGCTGCCCCACTGGGGAGTGGTTGGCACCCACTATCTTTCCACTGAACTTAGATCGCTCAACTCTGCACCTGCCGGCCTGTGATCTTCCTGCATCCCACTTCACCTTTCTGCATCATCTGGCCTACATCTACATGAATCTGAAGAAGGCTCTGGCAAGCATCCAGAGTGTTCAATTCAACTCTTAAAGAGTTGATTTGCACTGGACTAGATGATATAGACTTCCCGATGTGAAGTGCTTTCTTGTATAGAGATGAGTGTCACTGGTTAGTTTCTCTAGATAACCTAGCATAACGCAACAGGGATAAGCAATTGAAATAAATACTATTTTTCCTGGAAAGTCCCCAACATTGATTATCTTCTCTTTTCCTTAACTTATTATTGTGAGTTAGGTGGGGGTTTACATAGCACATTATCAGTTTTGTGTTCTACAATGTTAACAACCTATTAGCCCTCTTAATTGCTGCCCTGACCAACTCCCTTCCCTTTTTCCATCTCCAATTGGTTGATTATTATCTTCGCCTTCACATAGTTAACACTAATATTATATTATTCTTTGAGAAAAAAATGTTGCCAAAGGCAATGGTCTTTAACCTTGTTTGTGCAATCTTAACAATCTGATTAATCCTATGAAGCATTCCCCAACAATTTAAGAATACATAACCTTATATGCACAGATATATAAAAGAACAGTTACATTAAAAAACAAAGAGAATATGATATAATACTATATATACTTGTTTATTAATACACTCAATTGTATATAGCAATAGCTTGACTACCTAGAGTGTTGTGAGTTGACATTGAATCAACAATAACCGAATGAAACGCTGCCCAGTTTTGTGCCATCTTCATGACTGTTGGAGTCCATATTTTGAGCCTGTTGTGATTTGTGTGTCAACCCATCCCATTCATGCTTTCTCCTGCTTTGGCTGAACCCCTGTTTACCAAACCTTTTCTGGAGATTGTTCTTTTCTGACTCTGTGTCCAAACCAAGGAGACTCAAGTCCTTAGAAGGTGCATATGAGCAATGAGAAGCGGAGTTTCAAGATCAGGATGACAATCAAAATGGGACAAGAAATCCCCTGTGAATCAAATTGTGTTAGGCAGGGTTCTCTAGAGAAGCAAAACTGGGACTCTTATGATTAAATAGATATAGATGATATAGATTTAGACAGATACAGCATGAAGGAATATAACAGCTACTTAGTCCACACAGCAGAACAGAGGGCACAGTTCAACTCCCTTCTGTGGAACAGTTAATATACTGGAAGCCCTTCAACTTACGAGGGCTGCTGGGTCCAAGATCAAGGAAGCAGACAGCTGAGTCTTCCGTAGCGCAAGGCAGACTGTCTGGCCACAGGCAGCAAACAGCAGGGCAGGTCACCAACAGTCATCCGGACAACTGGACACAGTAGCTAACTGCATAAGCATGAATCTTTAAATATTTTTAATTCTATAAATATATTTTTGGAGCTAGAAACCAACACAAGGAGCCCTGATGATGTAGTGAGTTACACTCAGGGCTGCTACCCTCAAGGTCAACGGTTCAAAACCATCAGCAGCTCCTTGGGAGAAAGGCAAGGCTTCCTACTCCCGTAAAGATTTATAGCTCCAGGAACCCACAGAGAGGCAGGCCTACTTTGTCCTATAAAGTCACAGTGAGTCAGAATCAACTCAATGGCAGTGAGTTTGGGTGTTTAGAAACCCACCCAAGGGTGCATCTTAAATATTGCAGCTCTTGCCCCAATTCTTTCTCTATCTTCTAGTAGAGTACTATAAAAGAGTTGATGTTGTACTTATAAATTATGAAGGGCTCATAAACATAAGTTGTCCTTCAAAAGGAAATGAAAGTCCAGTGGTTACTCTGATGCTAGTCCTATACATTTAGGGATTTTTAAAAAAGCATTTCCACATACTGATATTCTGGGGTCCAGGAGCCATGTATGTAGCTACGTTGGGTTTTATGTGTGTGTACCCCCGCCCCACCACCACAGATGGCGAGTGTAATGGTTTTGATTGTGTCCCCCTCAAAAATACATGCTCAGATGCTCTTCAGTTCTGGTGAGTGTGAGCGTTCTTTAAATAGCACCTTGCATATTTCAACGAATTACTTAAATTAGGATCAGATGTACCTGAGTGGGGTGGGCTGAAATCTAACTCCACTGGGGCCCTTATAAAGAAGAGGGCAGTTGCTGAGGGAGGATGGCCACGTGATGACAGGCAGCATTGGGACTTAGGTGACCACAGGCAAGAAACACTGGAGCCGCCAGAAGAGGTGAGGACATGTTTAATGAGGCCATAGGTTTCCAACCCCAAGCTTATCTAGCCTGTTGCCCCCCTTTCAGAAAAAAAAAGCAGCTACTTAGGGCCCCCCTAACAAAAATTTTTATAACATAGTCCCAAATACAGGATAAAGTGTAGGCATTCATACTTTCTCTTGTGAAAAAAGTGATGAGACTGTCTGCTCTGATAAAGATTTATAGTCTCAGAAACTATATATATATATATATATATATATATATATATATATATATATATATATATATATATATATATATATATACCGTATATACTCGAGTATAAGCTGAGGCATCCAATTTTACCACAAAAAACTGGGGGGCTTTTCCAGCATTAAAATTGTGCTGAACTGGGCTTAGACTCTAGTATACACGGTATATGTCATTACGAGTTGAAATTAACTCCATGGCAGTAGATGTTTTGGAGGATGGAGCACTGGTTGCTTAGTGAGTTATCAGTTTGGCTCCCAATCACAAGGTAACCGTTCAAAAACCATGGGAGAGAAAGTCAGACCTTTTACTCCCACTAAGATTTATGGTCTTAGAAACCCACCGGTACAGTTCTACTCTGTCCTATTGGGTCACTATGAGTTTTATAGCAGTTAGTTTGGTCTCTGTTGAAATGATTTTTAAGCTGCCTGCTTCAAGACAATTGAGATAAGAAACAAGATCTTTTCATTGCTCTGTGACTCCGGGTAAGAATAAGAACCAAAAAATATTACAAAGCAAAACAAAATGAAAATCCATTCATGAACCATGGTTTTAGGTGCTATCATACAAGTTTTCATCTTCACCACCCTGCCGAAGTGTCACCACTATCATCCCTACTTTACAGTTGAGGAAACTGAGGCTTAGAAAGATTGACCAGCTTGCTCAAGATTCCTGCTTGTTGTTGGCCATTCATCAGTCCCCAAATCTATTTGGTCTTCTACCCACTTTTCAGATGAAAGAATTACTCGGTACCCACCTGGCCATTAATAACTTTTGTATCATAGCCCATTATCCAGAAGAAAGTGTAGGTATCTGCTTCTGCAGCTCCCCTCACCCACCTCTTTCCCAGTGTACCCCAGGTAGCACTATTGCCCATGCCTGGAAAAACACTGCTCTAGATTCATATCTGTGGCTGCCTGTGTGTTAACATGGTTAGCCCCATGTGATCCATGATGTGTTTCATGGGAGGGAGGTTGTGCAGAGAGGAGAGTGTCACAATGGGACAGAAAGACTTTGAACCCGTGAACTGAGTCTGCAAGTAGGTGCTGCAGGCCCCAGAGGAAGCTTCCTGGCTAACGTGGCACTGAAGCAGGAATCCGCAAATCGAGGCAGAGACAGAGGCAGAACTCTCCTGGAAATGAAGGGCAAACACAGAGTCATTTAGCCAGCTGAGAATAGAGTTGGAGATGAAAGCAGAAAATGCACATCCTGCAACCATAATAGAATCGTGAGAATTGGTTCAGCACTAATATGGACCAGACAGGGCGCCCTAGTGGTGTTGAGGTACCATGTTGGGCTGCTCATGGCAAGGCCAGCAGCTGGAACCTAGCAGCCTCTGTGTAGGTGAAATATTAGTGGACTGCCTCCTCTCATGAAGATGCACAGCCTCCGAAACTGCAGGAGCAGTTCTACTCGGTCCCATAGGGTCACGATGAGTGAGAATGGACTCAGTGGCAATTGGTTTGACGTATGTCCCAGACAAAAGGAGCCCTGGTGGTGCAGTGATTCAGCACTTGACTGCTGATTGAAAGGTCAGAGAAGCATGCGGCAGTCTGCTCCCCTAAAGGTGAGACTTTCTGCTCCCATAAAGATTTCAGCCTTAGAAACCCTATGGGGCAGTTCTACTCTGTCCAAAAAATTCTCTATGAGTCAGCATTGATTTGATGGCAATGGGTTATATGCCAATCAACACCCTTCAAAGACGAATTACATTGCATTGGGTAATTCTGCTGCAAAAGACCTCCTGACACTCTGTGGCAGTTATATAATCTCCTGTCAACTTGAAAAAGGGTGGAGTCTAGCCTGTCAATCAGGTCATAGCCAGTTAGTTCTCTGGGTGGGCATGGCCTTCTCCTGAGGATTCTGGGAACTCCTGTCTTCCTCCCTGGAGGTGGGATACACACTCTACCTGTGAGACATTCTTGTTGATAAGTCACATGGAGCTATGCTGATAGAACCAGAGCCCTGGAACTAGAGGAGCCACGTGGAGACCCATGCCAGCTCTGAGATGCTTCCACCACCACTGGATCCACAAGACTTTCCATCCACTGGCCTGTGATCTTCCTGTATCCTGCATCATTGCATGTGTTGCATGAGTCTGAAGAGGAATTTATAGATTGGTATCAGACTTGTGGACTTGATCTGGACTGGGCCAGGATGTTCTCTTAATATACAATTGTTCTTTATATAAAGGTCTTTCTTTTACATATGAGTATCTATGAATTTGTTTCTCTAGTCAACCCAGACTAACACAAACTCAAACGCACTGCCATCGAGTCAATTCTGACTCATAGAAAACAAAGCTGAGGACTAAGGTGTGCTTGACCCATGATATGGCATTTTCAATCACTACATATGGATAGGAACGGTACCTATGGATGAGAAAGCTAGACAACGAATGGGAAGACTGAAGATGAGCCGATGCCACTGAATGACTGTATTGGTGAAGAACACTCAACTTCCAAAAGAACAAAGAAATCTGAGAAGGAGAGCCAAAATGCTTTTGACAAGGGAGGATGGTGAGATATTGTTTCATATGCCTTGGACAAGTTAGGTCATGATAAAGTGTTTGGTAGTGAAAATAAAGGAAGCCACTACATGAGATGGACGGACACAGTGCAGCAACAACGAACTCAAGCAGAACAATTACGAGGACCGTGGAGGAAGGGGCAGTGCGTCCTTCCATGGTACACAGGGTTGCTATGAGTTGGTGCTGATTCCCTGGTAGTGAATAGTACACATCAAACATGATTCGAAGCATTTTATGTCTGGAACTCATTTCATGTCAGCACAGCTCATGTGGTAGATAATTAATTTTGTTACATGACCCATGTAAAACCATACGGGCTAAGAGTGGTGGGACCATTGGATGGACAGGATCCTGTGTATTAAACCATCAGTCTACACTGCTGTCCATACATCATGCATCATGACTGTCCAGTGCCTTTATTTTTCCCAGAAGGAAGAAGAGGATTGGAGATAAGCAGCTGTCTCTGGAATAAGAGCTGGCTCTTCTGACTCCACATTTGGAGGCACTTACATTTGAGAGACCACTCCAAGAATCTGGCTGGTTTAGTTTCAATTCTGAAGGAAACATCTCTTCACGCTTCATAGCCTTTGACCTTGACCATGAGTTGGGTCACACGAGACCTTTAGGCTGTCCAAGGACAGACAATCTGTCATCTTTGTTCAGCTTCCATTCTGACTGCCCTGACTTGCTCTTCACTTCACTTCAGTAACAGCCTTTGCTGGGTCACTTCCTGTGTGGAAACTAATTAAGTTGGTTTTGTTACTTGTGGCTCAGGGAAGAGTTTAGGAGCTGCCAACTGAGGCGATGGGAAGACAGGCAACTTTTTAACAAAAAGATCGATTTAGGGATAATAATTAAAAAGAGAGAAACCCAAGTGTGCGTGACCTGGAGACGCTCAAGGGAAACCAATATGTGGGTATCGCCATCGGCTTAGAGGCAGCACCGCGTGAAGATGGATTTTGCAAATCTTATTACAGAAGGCATCTTCAGGAGACCGAGGGACTCCGCTCCCAGAAAGGTGTGAGAGGGAGACACCGGGTGAGGACACAGCTCTTTCTGTAACTGCCTCCTGCTGAGACTTACAGATCCCTCTTTCTTGTCCTGTGTTCCTAAAACCGAGACAGGGAACTGCTGAATTTCCATGGGCACCTGAAACAGGCTGATGGAGACTCTATTTGGAAAGGAATCAGCCCCTGACAGCAGTTAACAATGCCAAGTTCGGCCAAGATTTGGATCAACCCCACAGGGTGGATCCTGTGGAAAGACTGCGGGGAAGGTCAAGGGGAGCTGTTTGGACAGTCTCTGGGCAGCCCAATTGAGGAGCGGTGGTGAAGAATGTGCCTCTAGCAATGTGGTTTTCAGTACCATCCTCGTGTGTGTTTATGTACCTAAATACGTGCCTGTGCCATTGTTGGGTGCCCTCAAGTTCATTCAGACTACAGGGGCCGGTGTGCAATAGAGTGAAACAGTGCCCATGCCACACCACGCTCCGCCCACCTGCTTTTGTGCCCGAGTCCGTCGTAGCTGTGGTGTGAGCCCATCTCATGGAGAGGCTTCCTCTTTTTTGATGGCCCTGTATTTGACCAGCCACAAGGTCCTTTGGGGACTGGGACTCTCCTGATAACCTGTCTAAAGTGTGAGACCAATTCTCGCCATTGTCGCTCCCAAGGAGCATTCTGGCTATGAGAGAAGTACTTGCCCTGGGGGAAATTGTTAGTCAGAGGCAAATAGAGTTTGTCAGATAGTTATAGCCCAAATATTTTAAAACATAGGTAGCTATATTTATACCAAGTTCTTATTTCTAAAAGCACTAAGTACTGCTGCCCACGATGACATTTTCAATATCGCTCTAGAAAAGATTCTCCTGGACTTCAAATGCAGGGCTCCTGTATTTCAAACGAAACACACATAGTGCATTAAAAAACATCACAAAATGTATGTTACACCCTCCAGGCTTACTTAGAATTGGCCTCTTCAAATATTTTCTCAACTGATGTAGAACAGGCCTCCTGTGAGCAGGGAAGCTCAGGGTTGCTTCCACGCCGACTGTGAGTTGCTTCTGAAGATCTCATTTCAACCTAGTAACCAGTTGCCTATAAGTTGACTCCAACTTCTGGTAACCTCAGAGCAAGACTGGACTCTGAGATCACCAGAACTTTCGTTTGAACCACCTTTCGGTGGTTTGACCAGCGCTGCACTGTCTGTGTCACTCAGGGAAACCTCATGAAGATTCCACCCCAAACACCAAACCCACTGCCGTCACATGGATGCTCCCTGATAGGACCCTCTATAGGTTTCTGAGCCTGTAAAGCCTTGTGAGAGCCAATGTCTAATCCACGGGACTCCCAGGGCCCCATATAAAGATTCAAACACACACCCAGCAACAACAAAACACCCTTCACTGCCATGGGGTTCATACCGACTCCTATGGACCCTCTTGGGCAGACTAGAATTGCCCCTGTGGGTCTCTGGGACTGTAATTCTCCTGCAAAAGGTCTGGTGAGTTTGAACTGCTGACCTTTGGGTCTAGAACCCAATGCATAACCCACGAAGCCACCAGGGCTCCTTAGAAAGATCAGTCACGTCGAAAATCTTTCTTCTTGCCTACACCAGGGACTAAGGCTTCTTTCAGGGTAGGACCTGAGAGCATCCCTTCCAGGTGCATATACTGTACGTCTGCTCTGCTTTGGGGAAGGTAGAAGTTGGAGGAGAAGCAAATAAAAATGTGTGCCTTCCTAAACTCTTACATCAAGAGAGTATCATAAATACATAAGGGCCACGAGAAGCACCCACAACGTCATCCCACAAGAAGCCACCGCTCTATTCCCCGAGTCTAGGGTATTTTCCTCAGGTTATGATTTTATTAATAAAAACCCCAAACCAAGCTCACTGCCATCGAGTCCATTCTAATGGTGACCCAAAGAGACAGGGTGGAACTACCCCTGTGGCTTTCTGAGACTAACTCTTATGAGAGTAGAAAGCCTCAGCTTTCTCAAGAGAAGCAGTTGGTGGTTTTGAACTGCTGATATTAAAGTTAGCAGCGTGGCACATGACCCATACGCCATCAAGGTTCCTCAGCTCAGTTCTGGGTGATGCCAATGATGAACGCGGTCTGCTTTTAACCAAACGGCTGAAGGTTCCAGGCCACCCAGCGCTACCTCGAAAGGAGGCTGTGGTGATCGACTTCTGCACATGAACCGCCGAGCTGAAACCCCTACTGAGCACGCTCTGCTCTGCCCCGCGCAAGGCCCCGAGTCACAGCCCACGAGTGGTGACCATTGGGCTATCCTTTTGCTTTTTTGTCTTTAACTTTATAACAGGTTTTGTTAGTTTTTACTAGCAATAACTTATATGAAGGGACTTTAAAAATTTGTGGGAAACATGGAATTAAATGATAATGGAAATGCCCTCATGTATCTTTATATTCTCCGAATACTGCAGACGAGCCGCTAAGGTATAAACCTACCTAGTCTGGTCCACGGACTCCACTTCCTAGCACCCCGACAGCAGAGAGGAACTGTCTCACGGAGTTTCCAACATTATAAATCTTTATTAACGCCGACATCCTTGCCACTCTCCTGCAGAGCGGCTGGTGGGTTTGAACTGCCGACCTTGTGGTGAGTAGCCCATTGCTTAATGCAGGGAACTACTGTGCCTCTTTACTAATATGTATGCACTTACCAAAGCAGGGAGAAAATTAAAATTTACTCTTCCAGTAACAGAATTAGACAGTACGTTCACATTATGATGATTGGAATGTGATTGCAATTACTGGGCAGAAATTGATTTCGACAATTTTCTAATCTTGATCTTCCAACCCCATCTCTTGTGCCCCCATCCCATCTCACCCCACCCCTGCCTCTCGGGCATCACAATGAATGTGTAGTTGACACAGAGACTTTTCACGTGTGTTTCTGCAGAGAGACACCTCTGAGCAGAAAGAGTTCAACATATCACAGTCAACCTACTTCTCTGCGGAAACAGAGTAATTGAAGACCCCCAAGAAATCCTGCACACTAATTGTAGTTTCTGACTTAGAGCTCAGGAAGGGCTCTCTCTCAACACACATCCTCAGGCCCTTAGCAGTGGTAATGGGATAGACGATTAGATGTTTACAAAAGAGCCTGGGGGTTGATTCCGCAGCAAGGGAATAAATGGCGCAAGAAGCTGGGAAGGGTTTCTTTCTAGAGCAACAGGAAACAGCAGCAAAGGAAAGGCTTCCCATTTCCTCAACCAGTGAGGTGCTGGCCAGGCGAGTCCCTCCTTCTCTGAAGATGGCCCTCGGACAGAGCAGGACATGGGCTGGCTTTTGTTTTTTGCTTCTTTGGTTCTAATTGTACTATCACTGAAGCAATCATTTTACTCTGATGAAGCAACTTACACCGAGTCTCAATAACCTCCTTTATCTGAAGAAAACGAATGGGACAGCGGGAAGAAGGCAAACACACGTTGAACATCTGCAAACACATATGGAATATTAGCACTTGACAATGCCTCTGGGCAATGCCCTTGCTATGTGGTCTGTGTTAAACAAAACCAAAGCTCAGTGCCATCGAGTTGAGCCTGACGCATAGCAACCCTAGAGGTCAAGGTAGAACTACCCCCGTGCTATTTCAAGACCATAACTTTTTATGGGAGTAGAAAGCCTTATCTTTCTCCATTGGAGCAACCAGTGGTTCAAACTGCCGACCTTGCAGTTGGCGGCCCAGTGCGCAACCCAGCAGGGCTCCTGCTCTGGGTTAGCCTCCTCAATATCCCCGATGAGAGAACAGAAGTCCCAAGATAAAGGAAAACTCAACCAAAGTTGTGTGTTCTGCAAGACCTAAAGGCAGGATTCTAAACCAAAGGGATGGGAGCAGGGACTGAGATGCCACACATACCGCGTGGCACATAGTAGTCCAGGTGTCCAGGAATTCTGTGTTCAAAGCTGACCTCTCACGACATTGTGAAGGCAGACTTGTGGAGATAGATGAGAATAGAGGTTTAACACTTTGCAAGAATGGCATACATTTCTAAAATAATACTGCACACTAATGTAGACATTGAGCACCTCTAATGTTAGGGGTGGGTGGAAGAACACTTTCTGTGGGGAGGGATTGCCATAGCAACTCTTTAAAAAATGATAAAGTGGTCTTGGGCAGCAGATTTACCCAGTTCAATGTGCCATTTGATCTCTTAACTGCTGCTTCCATGAGCATTGATGGTGGAAACAAGGAAGAAAACATCCTGGATAGCGTCAACCTCTTCTCCATTTACCGTCTTGTTCCCTGTTGGTCCATTTGTGAGGAGTAGGGTCTTCTTTACACTGCGTAGTGATTCAGACTGAAGGCAGCAATCTGCAAGTCCTCCTGCTTTCAGCAAGCAAAGTTGTGAGATCTGCAGATTGTTAACTAGCCTTCCTCTGACCCCAATGTCACATTCTTCTTCATATCCAGCTTCTTTAATTAGAGCTCAGTATACAGAGTGGATAAGTGTGGTGAGCTAAAACAACCCTGAGGCACACCTTTCTGGATTTGAAACTGCACAGCGAGCATTCCCGGTTCTTCCCCGGTTTTCCCTACTCCCTGCCCAGTTTTCATATGCATGCGCTGCCATCGAAAACATCCCAACTTGCATCACAAAGTCCTTAGACACCTTCACTTTTTTCACTTTTAAGGGGTCTTTTGTAGCAGATTTTCCCAGTGAAATATGTCATCTGATTTCTTGACTTTCTCCCATGGGTGTCATTTATGAATCCAGGTGAAATAAAATCCTTGACAACATCAATATTTTCTCCACTCATCATGACATTTCTTACTGATCCAGTTGGGAGATTTTTGTTTTCGTTTAAAAAAATTAGTTTATTTATTTATTTTTGTTATTTCCGCCCCCAAACCATTTTATTGAAGGCTCTTACAGATATCATACTGTTCCATAGTTCAATCGCATCAATTGCCACTAAAATCAGTTTCGAAACATTTTCTTCCTTCTTGAACTCCTTGATATCCGCTTCTCTTTAACCCTTTTCCATCACACCCCCTAGGAATCCGTATTGTGCTTGGTGTCTCTATAGGTTCATCAATACTTAATTTATTTTTTAACAGTTTCACCAACATACGAGTAAAATTTCGTATGTTTCAATAGCTCAATTACATTCATAAGAGTTATCCATCACCACCATCAATTCTAGACATTTCATCCTCCTTACACTCAATTGTTAGCTCCCCGTGTCCCATCCACTTCCCCTGCCGTGCCCCTTTAAACCTGTTGCTCCAGTTACTGTCTCTGTCCTTTTAGAGAGCCTGGGTGTCATATACAGAAAAACATCAAATCCAAACAAAACATGAGCAGCTCTTTGTTTCCTTTATGTGAAGGTATAATCCATACTGAACATGCTGTCCTCTTTGATCTTCATCAGTAAATGCTTGATGGTTTAGTAAGTGTCATTTCTATCAGGAGGAGTCCTGTTGGTGGTGTAGTTCCTCTTTCGGCTTCTGACTGCAAGGGCAGCAATTTGAAGTCACCGGCTGCTTCCCAAGGAGCATGAGGCTTTCTACTCCCATAGAGTACTCCCATAGAGTACTGTCCACAGGGGCCATTCCACCCTATCCTACAAGGGATCTGGGAGTCAGAGTTAACTCTCTGGCAGTGAGTTTGTTAGCGTGTTAGCGTACTAGACATAGAGCAAGTTTTGAAAACGCATGTTTGAGCAAAAAATTGATAATAAACATCGGCAATTATGTTGTTGGGTTTAGACAATGATTTTCAAGGCTAACACGAACAATTTTGTATTTTTCTGAGTTTGTCCATATTATAGTTATTGTTGTTTGCAGAAGTCAAAAATCTTGCCCCACATTTTACAAGTGAGAAGGCTGATGTTTTGGGACTTCATAGCCATGTACATTGGACAAGCCTTAGAACCAGGACTCAAATCTTTTCTAACTTTACACCAACTGTAGGCTCTGTCTGGCAGCTCTGTTCCACACCACCATCCAAGAGCTCTGGGCTGAGACTTTGCACGCAGCACACTCTTCCTAATTCTCTCTGCTGCTGTTCCTTACTCTCGCAGTCATTTTACCCAGCTTTCCTTGGAAGAATAAACTCTTGAATTCTCAGTCCGTGGACTTCAAGGCCCGATGATCCTCCAGAGGAAACCTAGGTTCCTTTGAGCTTGACCAATTTGTGACCCATCAGGGTGGTCTCCCTAGTCTCAAGTCCTAACCCCACCCAAGCCACCGCGATGGGCTCAGAGAATAGAAAGAGGGAGAATCGTGGCTTATTACAGTGATTCATGGAGCCTTAGCTGGAGCCTCTAAGAAATGGCCAGTCTCTTTCTAGCAGGAGCTAAGCTAGAAAACTGCAAATCTGGAGGGGTTGGTGGCCATTTTGCCACCATTTAGGAAGAGCCCACGGAAAATCAAGTCAGTGACAAGGAAAAGCACGGCAGAGATGGATGGAGATGGAGCTACGGATAGAAACAAGCTCCTGGAGTGGCAATGGAGCTGGTCTTCCTTTAATGTGTATTCATCCCACACTGACATGTACACATACAGCCATTACTGCTGAGTCAGTTCCGACTCACAGTCAACCCAGTACACAGTGTAGAACTGCCCCCATAGGACTTCCAAGTGGTAATCTCTGTGGAAGAGCACTGTCACATCTGTCTTCTGCAGTGCAGCTGGTGGGTCCCACTGTCTTGCTTTCGGTTCTCACCTCACCAGTGGTCGAACCACCATACTACCGGGGGATCCTTTGAATTTACGCATACAGCAGTCAGTGCCTTAAAGCCTCAACTTCTCCTCCCCCGCTTGCAAGTCAACAGCTTCCTGCCTGGTCTATACTGAAGCATGGAGGCACCTATTCCAGGACTCCTCTCCGAGGAAGCAAATAAAGGCCTGTGTTCTACTACTAAGGCTAGGCTAGGCAGTCAAGGAGCAGAAGAAACAGCGCTAATAAAATCTCAGCAGGGCCCTTTCTCCTCGCTTCAGAGAGCCTCGTGGATGATGTGCTGAGCCAGTCTCGTTATGACCCACTGATGCACAGGCCTCGGGCACGTCCCATCACCTTCCAGGCAGAGAATCCCAGCTCCACAAACACCGTTTCCCAGACTCGCTCTCAACTCCAAACCCAACTGCCACGAGAGTTCAGAGAGGCCTCAGATGGAAAATCCCCTTTCACTTTTTCTCCCGCCCCTTAAAATTACATCTCCCCACCAAGAATCAGTGTTTTTACATCTGCAAGCTCTTCACCAGGCCGCTCCCCTCTGGTGTGCCGAATAGCAAGAACTGGAGTGGGAAAGGAAGAAAAACCCTGAAAACCGAGCCAAGCAGCTTGCCCAACAGCCACAGGGATGTGAAGGACACCGTGCACCGGACTGCCTTTCACAAGGCTGTTTTGTTTCCCCTCCCGCCTGAGAAATGTCATCAGCAAATATTGACTTCAAATATCCTGCTTCAAAGGCAGACAGGCAAGTTGCAAGCTCAGACTGCAGACAGGCTGGTTGGTGACGGTGCCTTGGGTGTTTCCAGAGTCCAGGCTGGTCTGTGACTGTGGATGGGGCTAGGGGAAGAGGTTAGGTGACTGGGGAGAGGTTCTTCCAAGAACCTACTATGAAAGAGGTAGGGGACAGGTACAAGACTCAGAACACGGTGTTGCCCACTCTCAAAGCCACCAGTGGGGAAGATGATGGTACTTCCCTGCGGTTGACACATTTGGGTTTGGACAATGCCACACGAACGTACCTGATGAACTCCACGGAGTAATACTGGATCGGGGAGCTGCCTTCACTCTCTCCAGGTTTCCACGAGAGCGCCACCTCTGAATCGGAAACCACAATGACGTGTGGCCGCTGGGGGGCCGCAGGAGGCAGGCAGGAATCTAGGCAGGACAGCAAACACAAGGAGACTTGGCTGGGGGGTCTCAGCTGCTTGAGAGGGTTTACTATGTAACAAACACATGTCCAGCTACAACCGGAACCTCTCTGTTCAGACAGAGTCAACAATCCACGCAAACAAACACAGAAATAGACCAATGAGCTTACCAAGTCAGGTTGGTGTCTATGATCTGGATGTGCCCAATCTATACCTGGTACCTCTGGTGGAAAATCCAGCAACAGGGGGATTCAGACCGTGAACCCCAGTCACATTGTGGTGTGTTCTTTAACCCCCTTCTGTAACATTCCCACCTTTGAACCACCTCTGATCTCTTGTCTGCATGTCTGAATTATTTTTATGTACCAAAAAATACCAAGGTGCCCTGGTGGCCCAATGGTTAAGCATTCAGCTATCTCTGTACCCCTCCCCCCGCCCCCAATAGTCATGGATTTTGAAAGATGGAGGGAGAAAAGACCTCAGGGTCTGCTCCCCAAAGATTACAGTCTAGGGACCCATGGGGGGCAGTTCTACTCTGCCATAGGGTGACTAAGATTTGGGATCTACAAGATGGCATGTAACCATAACAACACTAGAAAAATGAGACTGGTAGAACAGAAGTAAACATTTGACTACCAGGCTGGTAATTCAAATCCATCCAGAGGCATCTTGTAAATCAGGCCTGATGTTCTGCTTCCGAAAGGTCACTTGCCTAGAAAGCCCAACACGAAGTCACCATGAATCCGGACAAAAAGCATTGGCACTAATGCCATGTGGAGCCTTGGTGGAGTAGTGGTTACTAGTCGGGTTGCGATCCACAAGGTCAACCATTCAAAACCCCCAGCCCCTCCTCAGTTGAAAATGAGGCTTCCTACTCCCATCAAGGGTCACAGTCTTGGAAACCCCATAGGGTCGCCTCAATGGCAGTGAGTTTGAGTTTGTAATACCCCAACCTCATGTCTGAAAATCAGAATAATGCACACGGATGATGGCAGGCCGTTTGGAAATGCCCTCATCTGGAAAGATGTACGAGTCTCCCATGACCCCATCATCCCGTGGTCACTTCCAGACCTGCACAAAGCCCAGCTGTGTGCCTACTATTGCTTCTGTCTCCTCTCTCGAGCAAAATCCCATGCAACTTTCTAAATCTGGGTCAAAGATAGTATTCCTTCTGCAGTATCTCGGGAGCTCAGGTTAGGTAGAAATGCTCCCTCCTATGTGCTCCTGATCCCTGAGGCTGACCTGGGGGACACTCGAGTCACTTGCAGTAGCTTCTCCTGCCACAAGGAACACTTTGCAAGCAGGGGTTACAATTGATGCACCTCTGCCCCACAGGGCCTAAGCAGGTGTCAGCTCAGTTGAGCACTTCTCAGAGTCTCTGCGCCTAGGGCTCCCTTCTGCTCTCCTTCCTCACGTAATTCCTGCTCACCCTGTAGTGCTCACCTTGTGATCATCTACCTATGGGAATCTCCCCTCACTCCTACATCAACTCTCCCCTGGTCCATTCTTTGCAATAAGTCCATCATGGTGTGTAGCCTCCCTTACCATCTGTGACCGCACACTCATTCGAACATGCCCAGCTCACCCTCTGAAGCTCTAGTCTCCAAGAGGGCAGGAGTTGTCCTTGTTACTGTCCTCAGGCCCTGACACGTAACTCTTGTCATTGTTAGAGGACATCGTGTTGCCCTCCGACTCATGCTCAAGGGGATGAGACGCTGCCTCTTCCTGCGCCAGTCTCACGATCAGGTGCAGCTAGACCACGGTCATCAGAACATCATGATCTGTGATGTTTTTAGTGATTGATGTTTAGAAGTCGATCACTAGGCGTTTTCCCTAGTCTGTCTTAGTCCAGAAGCTCTGCTGAAACCCATGTGCCATCACAGCACCATGAAGGTCATCACTGACAGAGAGGTGATGGCCACAGGTGAGGTGCATGGACCAGAAAGTGAACCCCCTTCTCCAGCCTGGATGGTGGGTCTTCTCCCAGGGAATAGCCACTGCCTCCCAGGGAACTTAGTAGTTCCTCCTTCATGTTGACCACATGAAGAAACAGATGAATAGCAACCTGTCACTTTCCTGAAATTAACACTTCTGAATGCATTTACCTTGAGGCAAGGTGGCAATGTGCAGAGGCGAGCTAAGCCTCCCTTTGCCCGTCCGGCTGTACGCGGCTACGCTCACTCGATATTCAGTGCCTGGTTTCAAATCTCCGATGACGTCCTCCTGTCAACAGCCAAACAAGAAGGGCACAAATATCAGAAGTCCTGTGTGGGCGAACAGGACATTTTCCAGGAGGGCTACCTGTTAAAAGGTTCAGACAGAGATTGTCTGGCTTTCTGCCCAGAGTTGGTCTCATTCTTTAAATCTGCAAAGAGGAAGGCACGGTGCCCTCCTTCCCCAGACCCGAGGGTGTCATTGTACCGCGATCTGGGGACTTTCCTAGAAGGAGGACTTTGTCGCATTATTACATGTGGCTGGTACCATCTGAGGTCCTGACTCAGAGTCGGGCGGGGCAACACAGGGAGCAATCGTGTCATTCGCACCTCACAGATAGTCAAGGATTCCACCCATCAAGAAAGAGAAATCTGGTTTTGGGCCCAGGAAGTAGAAACCTGACCAACATTCCACAAACTTTGGTGGGCATCAGAATCATTGGCAGGTTTGCGAACGAAGATGCCCAGGCTCCAAGCCTACAGTTCCCGACTCTGGGAGTCGGCACATTCCTCTCTACCATGTTCTCGAACCACAAGGATCAACAGTGGATGTGTGTGTGTTCCCATGCAATAGTGACCATGGGCTCAGCTGAAAGGACCCTCTCTGCTTTGGGCTTGGCAATAGCAGGGCTTCCCCGGCTACCGTGCTAAACAGAACTTGCGACTGGAGTTCCACGGGTGAGAAACAGAAGCACATTATAGTGGAAAGGGCACTGCCATTGAAGCCAAACAGGCTGGGCTTAAATCCTAACTTATTGATTCACTATGGCCTTGATATTTAACTACCCTGGGCCTCAGGGGTATTGTTCCCCCCCCCCCCATAAAACAGGGAATATATAGGCATAACTAACTTGTATAGTGACAGTGTTTGGGATAATGTGTAAAGTAGATACACACACGTGCGCACACACGCAGAGTCCTGGAGGTGTAGAGGCCCCTGGCAGTACGTGGAGGCATGTGTGGGGCTGTTAACCATACGGCCAGAAGTCCACAAGCAGCAGCCACTCTGGAGGAGAACAATCAGGCTCCCAGCAAACACAGGGACAGTTCTACCCTGTCCACTCAGAGTCAGAATTGATTGGATGTCAGTGAGGTTGTTTGTCTTTGAGTGTAAAGTAGCTGGCGTAGATGGCTACATGTACACAGGTTGCTGTTCTGTTTAGCTGGTGTTTTATAAATGGGATTAGGTCCCCTCAAAATAATAGGTTATCATCCTAATCCATCCTTATAAATCTGATCCCATATACATTTTTTCATTTATTACGATAAGGTCACACCAGTGTAATGGCAGGTCCTAAACCTAATCATGCCTGAGTGATGGAAAGAAGGCGGAGACACACACAGCAGGAAGGCAGCAGACGGAGACAGACATCTATGGCAAATACCACAAGCCCAAGAACGTCAAGGATTGATAACTACTAGAAGCTGAAATCAAAAGGAGATCCTCCTAGAACCATGACCTGAATTCGACCTTGACCTTCCAGCCTCCTGAACTGTTAGATGACACATGTCTGTTCTTTACAGACACACTCTTGGGGGGACTTGCATTACAGCAGCACCAGTTAATAAAGACACTTTGATCCCTTCCCCTCTTCTCTGAGGCCCACCTCCATCTTCCCTGTGATACCGTCCCTGGATGCCCAGCCTGGTGATCTTACTCCGCCAACTGCCAACTGTTGGGGTAAGCATTTGATATATATATATAACAAAGTATTATTTCTACTGTAGGATGGTGTGGTAGTTACATAATCTGGTGTCAATTTGGGACTTGAGAGGATTAAGAGTGAAGGCGTGGTGTCTGGTCTGTCAATCAAGATATAACTAATATGGACTGTGTGGGCAGGCCTTCTCCTGAGAATTCTGGGAACTCCGATATTTCCTCCTTGGAAGTGGAAGACACTTTTCTCTCTCTGCTCACTCCCTGAGAGACTCTCTACTGACAAGACACATGGTACTACACTGATAGACCGTGCCCTGGGAACTGGAGGAGCCATGTGGAGACCTCTGCCAGTGCTGAGATGCTTCCACTGCCACTGGATCCATAAGACTTCCCACCCACTGGCCTGTAATCTTCTTGCATTTGGTGTCATTGCATGTGCTTTGTGAGTCTAAAGAGGACTTTATAGAGTGATATCAGCCATTTGGGCTAATATAGGACTTTGGACTTGATCTGGACTGGGTTGGGATGTTTTCTCAATGTTTAATTGCTCTTGTATCTAAACTGCTTTCTTATCTACATATGAGTGTTTATGAATTTGTTTCTCTAGTCTACCCAGACTAAGCCATCTGAGAGCAGGAATCATGTACTATATTTCTACATACCCTCCTCTGTAGGTGATTAAACATTCATTATCAATAAACAGAACCCATCAACCAAAATTGTTCAAAAGCACTCAACAATTATTTAGTGAGTACTTTACATAGAAATTATTTATCCCTAGTGCTCAATGAAATTAGTTCAGAGATTGTCTTCATTTCCCAGGACTGCTAAAAACAGAGTGTCACACAGCGAAGTGCTTGGAATAACAGGGATTTATTGCCTTGTTGTTTAGGAATCTGGAAGTTCTAATCTGCCTGTTGATGGGGCCAATCTCCCTCTGAAGTAGCCAAGGGTGAAGCCTTTCTTATCTCTCCAAGCATCTAATACCTCAAGCATTTCTTGGCTTCTATGTGCAGATTCACATGTCCTTTCTATTTCTCGGTGTCTCTGCTACACCTTTATAAGACCAGAGCCTGTCTTCTACCACTTATCTGACAGTTTGTCATACTGTGGTGGATTGTGTGTTGCGATGATGTCACGGGTATTTCAAGTAATAGCAGAGTCATCCACAGTGAACTGGTCTCAGGAGAGCTTCCAAACTAAGAACTACGAAGAAGAAATAGGCTGTTTGATTTGGAAAAATTAGTCACCGAAAGCCTTATGAATAGCACTGAAACATGGTCAGATACTGAAAACGTCATGACTAGAAGCAGAACATTGTCAGAGTTAGTGACAGAACCTCTTAAGTCTGCAGGCACTCAAAATAAGACTGAGGATGAGCCGCCGTCTCAAAGTGGAGTCGACCATAATAATGTAAATGTCTGTGGGAGAATCTTCATTTCCCGGTGGGCAAAGACTCAAAATGAGAAGAAAGAACTGCAAAAGTCTACTAATAACCAGAGCTTGAAATATATGAAGTATGGATCTAGGAATATTGGAAGTTGTCAAAAATAAAATGATGGAACATATAATCATTGAAATCCTAGGCATTTGTGAGCTGAATTGAACTTGATTTTAAATCATAAAACAATATAACTGTGTACTCGAGTATAAGCCGACTCGAATGTCAGCCAAGGCACCTAATTTTACCACAAAAATGCATTAAATGTGCTAAAAATTTGGCTTATCCATGAGTATATACGGTAATTTACTATGCTAAGAATGACACAATCAGGAGGAATGGCATTCCATTCATCACAAAAAAGGACATTTCAAGATCTAGGTTAAAGCATACAATGCTGTTTTTGACAGGATCATATCTCTCTGCAGACAAGGGAATCTAGTCCATACAACCATTTATTTTCAATACAACTATTATTCAAATGTATGTACCAACTGCTAAAGCAGAAACAGAAGAAATCTACCAATATCTTCCGTTTGAAAACTGCAGTCAAGCTGTAATGTAAAAGTTGGAAATGAATTAGAAACAATAGTTGAAAAATATGTCACTCATGATAAAACAAAGTTGGAGATAGAATGATTTATGCCAAAGAACTGAATAGAAGATGTCAAAGGGAAGCGTGAGATGACAAAGTAAAGTACTATAATACAATATACAAACAAATACCTAGAGTTAGAAAACCAAAAAAGAAGAACACACTCAGCATATCTGAAACTGGAAGAATTCAGGGGGGTGGGCAGGGAATCAAGTCTCGAATTGCAATATTGAAAGAAACTATGGGGAAAATGTTGACAATGCAGGCAGCATCCAAAGACAATGGAGAGACTGTACAGATCACTGTGGCGAAAAGAACAGTCTGCATTCACCCATTTCAAGAGGTAGCACATAAACAACAACCAAAGGTGCCGAAGGACCAAGTTCAAGCTACACTGATGCCAAAAACAAGACTCCAGAGATGATAAAATACCAATCAAAATAGTTCAACAAGCTGGTAAACCACTGGAAGCACTCACTCGCTGATGCCAGGAAAACCAGAAGACAGCTACTTGGCCAGCTGTTTGGGAAAGATGCATATTTATATCCATTCCAAAGAAAGGTGACTGAACAGAACAATGTCATGCATATCACATGTCAGCAAAATTTGAAGATTAGCCAACAGTGGTTGCCACAGTGTAGTGACAGGGAACTGCTAGACATTCCGGCCGAATTCAGAAGAGGACAAGGGATAGCATTGCTGATGTCAAATGGACCTTCGCTCCAAGCAGAGAATACCAGAAAATATGTTTACTTGTGTTTTATTGACCGTACAAAGCTATGTGGATCACAACAAACTATAGCTAACTTGAGAAGACTCATAATTCCAGAACCCTTCACTGTGTTCACCAGGAACTTACACAGGGATTGATAGACAGTGTGCAAACAGAACAGGGACTGTTGCATGGTTTAACATCAAGGAAGGTGTATGTCTGGAGTCAGGGTTGTAGCTTCTCACCATTCTTATACAATCTGTATACTGAACAATTTAGAGATGCTATGTTACAGGATGAATAATTCAGCATCAGGATTGGAGGGAGGCTTATTAACCATCTGAGATGCTCAGATGATATACCCTTGCTTGCTGAAAGTGAGGAAGACTTGAAACACATGCTGTAAAGATCAAGGATTCAGTGTTCAGTATGAAATTTAACTCAATGCAAAGAAGACTAAAATCCGCACAACTGGACCAATAGGTAACATCATGATAAAGAGAGAATGGACTGAGGCTGTCAAGGATTTTGTCTTGCTTGGATCCACAATCAATGTTCATAGAAGCTAGAGTCAAGCGACAAAACAATGTGTTGTCTTGGGTAAATCTACCGGTTTGAGAACTCTTTAAAGTATTGAAAAGCAAGTAAGCTTACTTAGAGACTTAAGATGTGCCTGGTCCAAGCCACGGTATTTTCATTTGCCTCACATACATGGGAAAGTTAGATATTGAACAAGGAATACAAAAAACATCAATGTGTTCAAATTATGGTGTTGACAAATAATATTGGAAGTACCATGGACTGCCAAAGTACTATGGTCTTGCCCAGTTGCTCTAGTTTGAGACTCTCTATTCTTAAACTCCTCTTTCTTAGTTTAACTTTTCAGTGTTGGCCTTTCCCAGGGATTCATCCCTCACCATCTTCCCTTCCCATTTATAGAATATTGGTTTGGTAAACATCTATATTACTCCCTTAGCTTCTAGCCTAATCTTAGCACTGACAGCTCTCAAATCTGTATCTCTGGTTCTGGCTTGCCTCTTCGTCTTCACACATGGACTTATGCCTCTTGAACATCTCTATCTAACAACTACCAAACAATTCAAGCTCAACATGACTAAATCTAAACTACTCATTCCTTCTCCCATTGCCTAAAATAAAGCTAAACAACAGTGCTCCGATCTTTGCCCAGCACTTTCTCTCACAGGTTAGCTTCACCTTTTCCGAGTTACTCAAGCCAGAGATTCTAGACACTTTGTACTGTGTGTTCACTTCCCTCCCCAACCACCAATCAATCCGTAATCAATACAGCTGATTCTACCTCCTTCATGTCACTTAAATGTGCTTACGTTATTTTCTCTTGTTCTCATTAGGTGCCATTGAGTTCGTTCTGACTCATAATGACACCACATGCAACAGAACAAAACCCTGCTTGGTCCTGTATCACCCTGTCCATCATTGCTAGATTGAGTCCATTGTTACAGCCACTGCGTCGATACATCTCATTGAGGATCTTTCTTTTTTTTTTTTGCTGATGTCCTTTCTCCAGGGACTAGTCCATCCTCCTACCTCATGACCAAAGTACATGAGAACAATTCTCACTATCCTCACTGCTGAGGAGCTTTTTGGCTACAGCCTCTTCCAGTATCTATTTGTTCATTCTTTTGACAGTTCATAGTTTACATAATATTCTTCACCAGCATCATACTTTAAGTACTCCATTCTCTTTTGGTCTCCTTTCTTCATTTTCCAGTTTTTTTATCTAGTGAGGTAACTGAATATATCCTGGCTTGGTTCTGGTGTACCTAAAACCCCATTTCATCCTTACATTTATGATCATTTATGTTCAGGTTTATATAATGCCAGCCACTGGATTCTCCCTGCCACCAATACTGCCTGTGCTTCGAATCAGGGTCCACACTGCTAGGTGATCTTCCCAGCCCATAAGCTGATGCTGACAGATTGGGTCCACTTGTGTATCCTTCCAGCATCATCTCATGCCACCTCCTCCTCCTGCATTCTATATTCTAGTCATCTTGACGAACTTGGCAGGACTCAAATTTATGCCATTCCATCCTTTGCCTCTGGGCCTTTGAACCTGCTCTTCCATCTACATGCCATGCCCTTTTCCCTCCTCTTGCCTAGCTCACCCCTGTTCATAGCGTCGTGACTCAGTTCCGCTGAGACATTACCTCATTTCACTGACCCCCAGGCCCAGTCTGGTTAGGCGCACTCTTTCATGTGTCCACAGTGTCCTTGCTGTAACCTCTCACGTGGTCTTATAATTGTCTGTTTATTTCTCCCCCTCCGCCATGCACGCGAGGGCAGGAGGCATGTTCTTATCCCTCTGGCAGCCCCGAACTTGCATAGTATCAGGCATGGGCAAATGCTCAAGGGATGCTTTGTGATGAACAAGTAAATGAGTGAACTAGTGGATGAATGGAGAGAAACCCTACAAGATGACTGAGGTAAACATGTCCTCATAGAAAACCAGCTTCTCTCACCGGCCCCTCTGTTTTGACTGACAGCATTGGCATCTTTGCCCCAGAGCCTGGCTTTAGTAACTCCGGAAACAAGGCTGACTCTTCTTGCCCATCTTTATTTGGCCATGTCTGCCACATCTCTCTAACCAGCTCCCTTCTTTCTAATGTCACCTAGACTCCTACTGTAGGCCCCCAATGACTCCTTCCATGGGCCATTCCTATGGCTTCCTAAGGATATTTGTCTCTAATACGTCACTCCGTAACTCTCCTCCATATTCTCACCTGCACAATGGAGTTTTGTTGGGCAGACAGTGCAGCACAGTCTCCCCACCTGTGCATCTTGGTCCCATCATTCATCTGCTGCTTTCATGTAGAGACGGGCAGTTAGGGAACTGGAGGTACTGTCTTCTTTTAAGAGCGTTCTATCTCTTTCCAGGAAAGATTTGTGTATTCTTCGGCAGTCCCTGGTACAGTCACTATTCTTTGTCAACACCATAATTCAAATGCACAAATTCTTCTTAAATCTTCCTTATTCATTATCCAGCATTCACCTGCATATGAGGCGATGGAAAATGTCATGGCTTGGGTCAGGCACATCTTAGTCTTCAAAGTGACATCTTTGCTTTTTAGTCCTTTAATGAGATCATTTGCAGAAGCTATGCTCCATGCCATATGTCTTGATTTTTTTACTGCGGTTTCCATGTTAAGAAGCCCTAGCAGTGTAGTGGTCATCCATTGGACTGCAATCTGTCTGGTTGGTTCTTCATGAACATTATGAAGTTTCTGGAATTCTCATTCTTTGCAATTTATGTAAAACTTGTTATAATCCACATACTTAAATACCTTTGCATATTCGATAAAGCCCCATGGAGCAGGGAATTATCTTTGGTATTCTCTTTTTCATCCAAGTTCTATATGACCAGTAGTGATAATCCTGTTCCAAGTTCTCTTTGGAATCCGGCTTAAGTTTATGGATGTTCCCTGTTGATACATGGCAGTAACCACTTTTTGAATATACTTAGAAAAATTTTACTTAAATGTGATATTTTTCAATATTTTTGTCATTCTATTAGGTCACCTTTCTTTGTAACAGCACAGATATAAGTATCTTCCTCTCCATTGGAAGGCAGTAACTATCTTCCAAACTTCTTCCTATAGATGAGTCAGTGCTTCCAGAATTATATCCACTTGTTCAAACATTTCGATTGGGATTCTGTTAATTCCTAGAGCCTGGTTTTTCACCAATGCCATCTTTGTAGCGTGGACTTCTTGCTACTGTACCATGGGGTCTTGATCATAGACCATCTGTGAAATTGTCCAATTCTTCCCACTCAGTGACTCTGTGCCCCGTCCATCTTCTTTTGTTGCTTCCTGAGTCAGTCTGCGTTTTGCCCATAGAACCCTTCAGTACATCCATTCAAGTCTTGTTTTCTCTTCTTCTTCTTCCTCTTCAGTATTTTAGCTTGAGAAATGTATACCTCACCTACTGCAGACCTATGAAGTAACATCACTCTTAATCTCATTCACCGGGAGCAACGGAAACTCTGAAGAGTTAATGATTTGCCTAAGGACGTATATTCATACTGAGTAAGTGACAAAGGTAGGATTTGAATCCTGCTTATGACTCCAAAGCCCAATGACCATTGGAAACACATGTGGAAAAAGTCATTTGCTAATATTCTCATCAACAAAAATATTTGTCAGAATGATTTGAGATGAAACGATTACCTTACCTATGAACCTGAGGGTTTACACATCAGAATGTTCAGTTATCCTTGAAAAAATAAGAAAATTATACTTCAAGAAGTTTTTTAAATTATATATTAAAAATCAAAGTCTCTACTGGATGTGGCAGTTGGTGTTCCCTCTAGCCCAGGATGCACTCTCCGAGACAGAAGGTCGCTTTCCCAGCATGTCAGCTCTGTGCCTTCTCCTGGGTTCGGAGGCTGGTGGCTTTACAGAAGAGATTGAGGACTCAGGAACGGATTCGTGGTGATCCTGAAAACAGGGGCTGGGTTGGGTGATCTACTAGTCACTTCTTTCTCAGATGAGAGCCTTGGAAGTGCTGTGAGTTAAGTGTTGGACTGATAATTGACAAATAGGTTCCCAAACCCACCAGCTACATCCTCATCAGGAGCAAGATGGTGAAGCCTGCTTCCATAAAGACACATAGCCTCAAACCCCCTAGGAGCAGCTCTGCTCTATCCTGTCGGGTGGCTCTGAGTCAGAAGCGACTGGATGGTTGTCTGCCTCTGACATCGCTCTTCCCAAGTAGAATCGATCCTCACACTGTGATATCCTTTCGATTCCATAGTGAAATTCCACACAAGTCTACAAGGCCTTGGTTGTCCATCCTGAGTCGTTCATAACCAACATGTTGGCCTTGTCTCAAACAAGATAAGATGTTGACTATAGTTTCTCCAAATAGGAAAAACAAGCAGTGCTTTGTTCATGATAGAATGTTCCCCCGCCCCCTGCTTGTGCACATTTGGAAACAAGTCAAGATGTTTATCATTCTTGGATGTGATTTCTATACAAGATAGTGAAAATGGAATGAGTGAGTGAAATAGCTTTCTTGAAATTGAGGTCAGAGTGAACTTAACAGTCTTCCCTGTCCCTCTTCCCTGCCTGTTGTGGGGAGCAAAATTTGATGATTTGTTGAAAAATAGCCCTGCTGTATGTTTGCTTAGCCCTTTCTGACAGGCAAATTCTTTCCAAAATGTGTCTCCTTTGCTGCTCAACAGACTTGTAGCAATCAAGTGGCTAGTGTGTTTACATGTAAGAGAAAAGCAGATTTGGTCATTTCACTGAACCAAGGAGAAAGTTCTAGCAAATTTCACCTAAGTGAGCTATTCTCCAGGAGCCTTGCCTCCCTCTAGATCATCAGAGACCACAGCCTTCCCTTTGTGATGGGCATAAGCATCATCCGTCACATGTAGACAGCACTGGGGAATTTATAAGATTCTTTCACATCATTGCCTCATTTAAGCCTCCCAGAGGCCTGTGAGGTCAGCCCTTCCTCCTCATTTTACAGACAATGAAACCAGGCCCTGAGAGTTTATAGAACCAACCTGGGGGATGGCAGTGGGTCTAGCTTCCCTCATAAAACACAACAGCTTAATATGCTTCCATTTTCTGGCTCCCAGACATGGCATATCTCATTCTCAGGGGAGCACTTTAGTTTGCAGAGGCCCGACTTCTTCAGGGCTGCTGGACCAGACACACGAAGTCTGCATAGAATCTGTGACAGTGATGACGCCCTGTTCCTCAGCCTTCATTCTCTTGTATAATAATCACAAACCGAACCCAAGCCAGTTCCTCACGAGTCTACTCAACTTGTGTGGTACTGTGGAATTGGACTCCTCAGGATTGTCTATGGCTGATAGGGAGACCAAAAGTAGATCCAAAAAGCCGGTTGTGGATTTCAGCTCATACTGACCACTTGAAACAGAGTAGAACTTCCTCCTAAGGTTCCCAAGGCAGTAGATCTTAGAGCAGCAAACAGGCGCGTCTCCTTCCTGCAGAGAAGCTGGCGGGTTTAAAGGGGTTTGGGCTGGCCATCTGCCACTTAACCAGGGCTTCTGTGCAGAACTAGATCCTCATCACCATCCACTTCCCTCCAGTTGGTTCCTACTTCGAGCAACCCTGTGCGACAGAGTCAGATTCCTCCTGACGGTTTTTATGTCTAGACAAGTTTTGCTCTCCATGGAAGTAGAAAGTTTCATCTTTCTGCCGTGGTGTGGCTAAGGTGGATGTTGAACCATGAACCTTTCGTTTAGTAGGGAAATGATTTCCTGACTGCCACCAGGGCTCCTTAAACCCAAACCAACTCACTGCCATCAAGTCCTTGCTAACTCATCATGACCATCTAGGACAAAGTGGAACTTCTCCGTGAGTTTCCAAAACCGTACCCTTTATGGGAATAGAAAGCTCATCTTTCTCCCACAGTGTGGCTGGTGGTTTCAAATTGCTGGCCTTTCAGATGGCAGCCCAACTCAAAGCCACTAGGCTACCCGGGTTTCTTAAGGACACAATAAAAACCAACAAACAAATCTACTGCCATAGAGTGCACTCAACACATAGCAACCCTTTATAGGGGTTTCCAAGGCTATAAATATTTATAGTCTCTATTTTAACCAAGGAGTGGATGGTGGATTTGATCCACTGACCTTGCTTTTAGCAGCCTATGGCTTATCCTATACCGCCACCATGACAAGAGCTGGAGAAAACAGAACCCTCTTAAAGAGGAGATCACTCACTCTCACTGTCATTGAGTCAATTCTAACTCATGACAAGTGCATGGGACAGGATCAAACTGCCCTTGTGGGCTTCTGAGACTGGAACTTGTTATGAGTGTAGAAAGCCTCATCTTTCTCCTGCAGAGCAGCTGGAGGTTTAGAACTGCTGATCTTTGGTTAGCAGCCCAACTGGTAACCACTACGCCATCAGGACTCTTAAGCTCCTATATTTCAGTTGGGCCATGAGCACTGGAAGACTGGAGTCCCCAGGCTCCCTTGTCGTTAGGTAGGACCACGTGACTCAATTCTGCCCAGTGATCCTTGAAAGAAAGTTCGGTGTTACTTATCCCTGAAGAGAAAGGGGTGTGCTTCCATTCTCTATCTCCCATCTATTGGCAAGAATGTGAACCTATCAGTGAGTCCTTCTGGACTGTGGGGAAGAGACGCAGATTGTTTATAGAACAGTGACGGAACCCTGACGCTTGGAAGCCACCATGAAACCCCAACCCACTTTTCTCCACACTGTCTACCTCAGAGAAACCTAAATATACATCTTGTCGGAGTGACGGTAATTTGGGGTCTTGGGTCTGTGTCTTAGATACCTGGTGGTGCTGTCACAGAAATACTCTGTGGGGTGTCTTTTGCAAACAGAAACATGTTTTCTCCCAGGTCAGGAGGCGGCAAGTCCAAACCTAAGGTTTCCACACTAGGGAACACTTTCCAACCCTGGGGGAAAAAGCTGTCTTTCTTCATCTTTTGTTTCTTGGTTCCTTAGAGACCTATGTGAACATCTCTCTTCCCCTATCTCTGCCTGCTTGTTTGGTTGATTACTGTGTTAGTCTGGGTATACTGTAGAAACAAATTCATAGACACACTCATGCATGTACAAGAAAGAGCTTTATGTGCAAGAGCAATTGAGTATTGAGAAAACATTTCAGCCCAGTCCAGATTAAGCCCATAAATCTGACATATGTCCAATACCAATCTATTAAGTCCTCTTCAGACTCACGAAACATGCAATGATGCCAAATGCAGCAAGATCACAGACCAGTGAGTGGGAATTCTTGTGCAGCCAGTGGTGGTTCCTCTGGCTCCAGGGGTCTGGCTCCATCAGCCTCTCTCTATAGGGATGTCTCACAGGAAGTGAGTATGTGTCCTGCCTCCAGCAAGCTATTTATCTTTAGGTTTTCCAAATGAGGTCATCAAGTTACTACCTGATTGACATGCTAAACTCCGCCCTATCACTTTGAATCCTCAAATTGATACCAGATGATGTAACTACCACAATTTTTCAATCTGTTTTTTTTTTAGATATTTAAAGAGAATGGTTTATGACACACCTCATTGGTGTGCCTGCCTCATTGACATATAAAGAAAAGCCATTTCCCAGCAGGCTTATAACCATAGGTAAACACACACACACACACACACACACACATACCAAATTTACGGCCACAGAGTTGATTGTGACTCACAGCAATCCCAGAGGGCAAAACAGAACCGCCTCGTGGGTTTCTAAGACTGTGCTTCTTTATGGGAGTAGACAGCCTCATCTTTCTCCGGAAGAGTAGCTGGTGGTTCTGAACTGCTGACATGGTGCTTAAACTGATAATCACTATGCCTCCAGGGCCCCTCAACCTTAGGTAAAGGGGTGAGGACTTACACACATACTTTGGAAGGCACCGTTCAATCCCTAGTGTTCTGCTGGACTTGTATTCTTAGATACCAAAACCCATGGGCAGCTCAGTCAGAGAAGCCTCTGCAAACAGGGACCAGACGTCTGTTCACTGTGCAATGAGGAAACTCTGTTGAACTCCGAGGACACTCGTGTTGACTGTGACAAGTTGGAGACTTGTTAGAGGAGCCCTAGGGGCATGGTTACCCACTGGGCTGCTAACCTTAAGGTCAGCAGTTTGAAACCACCAGCAACCCCATAGGACAGTGGTTCTCAACCTTCCTAATGCCACGGCCCTTTAATACAGTTCCTCATGTTCTGGTGACCCCCAACCATAAAATTATTTTCGTTGCTACTTCACCACTGTAATTTTGCTACTGTTATGAACTGTGAAACCCTGTGAAAGGGTCATTCAAACCTCAAAGGGGTTGAGAACCACTGCCATAGGAGAAAGTGGAGCTTTCTACTCTTATAAAGAGCTACCGCCTCTGAAACCCATACGGGGCGGTTCTACCCTGTTCTATGGGGTCACCATGAATTGGAATTGACTCAATGGCAGAGAGTTTGGTTTGGGGGTTGGGACTTGTTAGAGGGAGTAAGAAAAGGAAAAGAGGGAGGGGAGGGGGAAGAGGCAGGATTTCCCCCAACAGTGGTGCTTCGCTAGTGTGAGGACTTTGTTTACTATGGGTTTTACCTAGTATCGAGGCAGAGCTTAAATTACTTCAACCTTTAAAGCTGTTCCTCTTAACCTTACTCCACCATGCGAGGCGAAGCGGCACATTGGAGGATAAAAGAGGCTTATTTCTAAGTGATTAAAACTCCACCTGGTCTTCCCAGCAGTCCCTGCTTACCCCAAAATGGCATGTCTAGCTTGAGTCTGACTCAGTATTGGGGGGGATGCAGGAAAATCAATATGGTGTTGAGAAGAATCCTGGGTGGAGGCAGGGTTTTCATTTGTTCGAAATAAACTTAGATAAAGTGTCCACGATCCGTTTGCCCCTGGCCAGGGGCACAAACAAACTGGAAGGGGCATGAAGAATTAAAATCAACTGATAAAGCACCTCTCCCAGCCCCCATACACAGTCCTGGGCAGCAGGCCCATAGCTTTGGATTCCGAAGTGTAACTGAGCACTTACCGAGTTTTGACATCGGGCTGAGGGCTCGGCACCCATCATCTCCCTGAATACCAACAGCATCCACCAGCTACCTGATGTCAGCAAACAGCACAGCGATGTCTCTACTTTCTTTGTTCCCAACCCCCTTGGTGTCTTTGTGAGTATTTGTCAGCTCCGGCTCAGCCAAAAGAAATGCCTCATATTTCCAGGGATTCAGGAGTTGAAGCCACACAATTTGGTAGTTCTGGTTTGTGCACATGGTGGTGATCTCCTTAACAACTTTAAAACATATCACCAAACTCCTTTGAGGTGGCTGTTGAACCTCAGAGCACCCCAGTATAACATTTGGGGAGCACAAAAATAATAGCTACGAAATAGACACAATTTTGATACATTACTGTGTTCTGTGGGAGCTTCAGGAACCCAGGAGTCCTGGTAATATTGTGGCGACACTTGGGGCTCTAAACCACCAGCAGATCCAAGGGAGAAAGACTGGGCTTTCTACTCCCATAAACACGTATAGTCTTGGATTCCACAGGAGGTCGCTATGAGTCCACATTGACTCAATGGCAGGGAGTGAGATGAGATCTTCAAGGACTGACTTCTCAGAAGTAAATGATCAAGCCTTTCTCTCAAGATGCCTGTGTTTGTGTGTCCTCAGACTTCTAATTTTCCAATTATCCATTCAATGTTAACCATTTTCACTATTCCAAAAAATACACATCCCCAAACCAAACTCATTGCCAATGAGTTAAACCCAATGCATAAATACCCTATAGGTCAAGGTAGAACTCTCCATGTGAGCTTCCAACACTACTGTCATTGAGTGAATTCCGACTCAAAATTACCGTACAGGGCAGAGTAAAACTAACTGTCTCATAAGCTTTCTAAGGCTATCAATCTGAACAGAAGTCACAGCTTTCTCCTGTGGAACAGCTGATGGATTTGAATGACTGACATGTGGATGCTACCAATATATATATATATATATATATATATATATATATATATATATATATATATATATATATATATATATATATATATATATATACTATACAACTCCAACAAGAAGTACACTGCCAGGGAGCTACTAGTGGTTTAAGCCAGATTCAGAAGAGGACATGGGACAAGGAATATCATTGTTGCTGTCAAATAGTTCTTCATTCAAAGCGAAGATACCAGAAAGATGTTGACTTGTGTTTAGTTGACTATGCCAGGGCATCTGACTATGCAGATCATAACAAAGTATAGGTAATTTTGAGGAGAATGGGAATTTCAAACCACTTCATTGTGTTCACGCTGAACTTCATTGAGCTCATGCTGTACAAGGATCAAGAGGCAATACTGTAGACAGAACAAGGGAATACTGCGTAATTTAAAATCAGGAAAGGTGTGCATCAGGGTTGTATCCTCTCACCACACTTGTTCAATCTGTAGGCTGAGAAAATCATCAGAGAAGCTGAATTATATTAAGTATGCATCATCATGATTAGGTTATTAACAATGTTCAATATGCAGATGACACAACCTTGCTTACTGAAACTGAGGCGGACTTGAGGCACTTGCTAATGAATATCCAGGATTGGAGCCTTCTGTATGGATAAAAACTCAATAAAAAGAACAGCAAAATCCTCACTGCTGGATCCGTAGGTAACATCATGACACTTGGAGAAAAGACTGAAGTTGTCAAGGATATTATCTTACTTGGATCCACAATCAATACTCATGGAAGCAGGGTCAAAAGATCAAAAGACGTATTGCGTTAGGTAGACTTAATGCCCAAGACCTCGTTAGCATATTGAAGAACAAGGATGTTACTTAGAGGACTAGGGTGTGCCTGGCCCAAGCCATGGTATTCTCCACTGCATCATTGCATGTGAAAGTTGGATATCGAAGAAGGAAGATCATAGAAGAAGAGATGCATTTGAATTGTGGCGCTGGAGCAGAAGAGTGAATGTATCACAGACTGTGAAAAGGACAAACCAATCTTTGCTGGAAGAAGTAAGGCCAGGGTGCCCTTTCGAGGCAAGGACGGCAAGACGTCGTCGTACAGGCTTTGGGCATATATTCAGGAGAGACCAGTCTCTGGAGAAGGACATCATATTTGGTCAAGTGGAGGGGCAGTGACAAAGAGGAAGGCGCTCAATGAGCTGGAGTGACACAGGGGCTGCAGGAATGGACTTGAGCATGGGAACAATGGTGAGGATGGCTCCCACCGGGCAGTGTTCTATTGAGCACCGAGTCTCTATTGGGAAGAACCAACTTGATGGTACCTGATAATAACAACAACATACAAAGATATAGAAGCCCTGGCTCCATAGTGGGCTACAAATTGGACTGCTAACTGTATGGTCAGAAGTTTGAAACCACCATCTGCTCCACAGCAGAAAGATGCTGCTTCTACATCCATAAAGAGTTGCAGCCTGTAACCTCACACGGGCTGTTCTACCGTGTACTGTAGAGGCACTTTGTTGTTGTCGCTTTTGTTAGGTGACGTCTAGTCTGTCCTAACTCATCGTGACAGCATGTACAACAGAATGAAATACCACCTCGTCTAGCGCCATCTCTCAATTGTTCTTACGTTTGAGCCCATGGTTGTAGCCGCTGTGTCAATCCACTTCACCGAGGGCCCTCTTCTTTCCAGTTGCCCAAGCTTGGTGCCATTCTCTAGGGACTACTCATTCTCTAGGGAACAAGTCCACAGTATATGAGATGAAGTCTCACAATCCTGGCCTGGAAGGAACATTCTGGCTGTACTCCTTCCAAGACACATGTTTATCCTTTTGGCTGTCCACAGTCAGAATTGTCTCCATGGCAGTGAGTTTGCTTTGGTGGCACTGTAAGGTTAGCGTGAGATAACTAGCCAGAGGTTGGTGGTTCAAACCTACAAGCCACTCATAGGGGGGAAAGAATCTGCTGGCCCTGTAAAGATTTACTGCCTAAATAGGGTCACTAAGAGTCAGAATAGATCTCTCTATAGAGAGCTATAAACTGTATGTATATATAAAGATATATATTTATATACAAGTATATATAGTATATATATATGGACTTATATATAAGTATATGGACACACACATAATTATCCCCTAGTTCTTTAATATTTCCTCCCCTTACTATTATGGTCATTAATCTTGTGAGACTTGCGTATGTTCATTTGTATAATTAATTTCATTCAATACATGAAGTCTAAGATAGATAAACCCTTCAGAAACAGTAACGGGAGTAAGGATTCCCTGAGAGGACGGGAAGAGAAGGGGGACAGGGAAACCCAAAGCAGTGATGACTGTATAACCCCACTGGAGGGGAAAGAATAACAGAATTGTAGGTGAACGGATACATTGGATGTTGTCAGATATGGCAATAATAACAATAATATATAATAGTAAGGGTTCCTTTGGGGGGAGGGAAGAGCAAAGAGGAGCTGATATCAAGGAGTTCAAGAAGAAAGAAAAGGTTTTGAAAATGATGGGGGCAGCAATTGTACAATTATGCTCTGCCTAATTGGATTATGGATTGTTATAATGTCTGTAAGAGCTCCAATAAAAATTTTTAAAATAATAAAAAGAAATAAAGACACAAAAGGAAACTTAAACTTCAACAATGAAATCCTATTATGGGCTGCATTGTGTCCCCCTAAAATTATGCCCAATTCCTATGCTTTATTCCTTGTGAATAAGACCTTATTTGGAAAGAGGCTTGCTGTCCATATAATTCGTGAAAATGAGGTCGCTGGTTTGGACTCTGCTGCCATCCTCAAGGAAGAGAAGAGGCACAGACACAGACATGGAGGAATTACATGGACTGGCAGAGATTGGGTGGGTGCTGTCCCAAGCCATGGTACCCTTGGGACGACCAAATGCTGGAGGTTCCTTCCCTAGAAGCCTCAGAGAACAGGGCCACCTGTGGACCACCTAAATTTTGATTTTCAGCCTCCAGAACTCCCAGAATATATAATTCTGTTACCCATTTGTAGTACATTGCTCCAGCAGTCCAAGAAAAAGAATACAGCCAGTAGTTTGTAGATGTGGAAACTAAGTTCCAGTAAGTTTACTCAGCTGATTTGTTGTAGTAGAGTAGGTTTGTTTGTTTGTTTTTTAACCTGTAGAGTAATAGCCCTGGGAGAGGGCATTGTTAAGACATTGTAACTGAGGTAGTTAGTTTATTGTGCCAACCTGGCCAATAAACACATGTGGGGTTAATTGATGGGCAGACGGATAAATGGCTTGGTGAGCCTTGCCTTTCTAGTTCTCAGGTCTCTTGCTTTCTGATCATCACACCAGGGTGCCGCTGCCTTAGCCAGTTCCCTGCTTCAGCTGGCAAGGCTCATTTCCTGCAAGACATCCCCAAGGAGAAGCCACATGGACCTACCCCAATGGAGCCCTGGGTACTGGAACAGCAGTGTGGAGAATCCTGCCAGCATTGAGATGTTTACACGTTCACTGATTTAGCTTTCCTCCTGTAGTCGGCATCATTGTGTGTGTTTTGTGAGATGGAGGAGGAGTTTGTGGATTGGTGATGGGCATATGGGTTAATGTTGGACTTGTGGGTTTGGGCAGCATTGGATTGGGATGTTTTCTTGATGTGCACTTAACCTTTATCTACAACTCTCTCTTCTACATGAGTTTCTGTGGATTTGTTTCTATAAAGTACCCAGCCTAACACAGTAACACAAATAGTAGTGGGTTCAAACTGACCAGCCCTTTCTTAGGAGAAAGATGGGGCAGTCACCTTCCACAAAGATGCCTTGGGTGAGACTATGAGGAAGTTCTGTTCTGTCCAATTAGGGCACTAAGGGTCAACACCATGAGAATGGGAGAAGAAAGTGGACGGCAGTAAGAGAAAGAACAGAAAACGCCTGAGTGACAATTCGCCCAGAGAGAGCAGGGTTCACAGGAAACAGAAATTCGACGGAAGAAGCAACAGTTGGTTGGTGGAAGGCCTGGTGCTGGGCTCCAGAAAGAATACAAACAAGCCCGACCACCTGATCACACGTTTCTACTGGTACCATGTTCCTCTCTGTGTCTTCAGGCAGTTGGTGAGCTACTGAAGAGTCATGCGTATTTATAATATTTGATCAGAATTTCAAAAATGAAATCACACTTGAATTCTATAAAGAAAAGAAGAAGGAAAGAGAGAGAGCGACAGAGGGAGGGAGGGAGAGAGGGAGAGAGGGAGGAACGGAGGGAGGGAGGGAAGAAGGAAGGAAGGTAAAGCCACAAGGAGCCTGCGTGCTAGAATGATACAGTGAGGTTGAGTCAAGGATGCAGTCATTTGGCCAGGACTCTTCCTCCAGGTGTCCGTCTTTGTGGGCAGCGACGGCAGCTATGAGGTAATGTTCGTGAAGGGCATCTGTACACGCTGAAGGACAATGCACACATCTGTTATTGTTAGTGCACACCCAGCAGCGTCCAAATGAGAATGCCTCCCCAGGACCCCGGGACTGCCAAGCACCTGGGTGCTCTTGGTTTTGTGTTTACTCTTTCCCCTCCTGAGGGGCAGCCCGGAACGGGAATACTCACGGTGCTCAATGTGTCGTGGATGAGAGGCACATTATGCGACCGCTCCTGCAGAGATTTATCAGCATCCACCTCCGAGTAAAACACCTTGAAGAGAGGCAGAGGTCCAGGGTGAAAGCAGAGCCGGTACTTCAAACACACACAAGGACATGGTTCTCCATACACTGTCAACCGCAGGGAGGTTCTGAGGTGCAAAACCTCACCTCCTTCCGACCAAGACTGGGGATCCAGGCACACCAGCCTGCCCAGGTGGAGGGAAGATGCGAATCAGGGCAGTAGGATAGAAAGGGCGGGGTCCAGCCTTTCTTTTTCCCTGAAAGCTATAAGGAACTTTAGATCATCTTTCCCTTTCCTGCCTTGGATAGGACATATTTCAAAAACACAATTTTCAGGTAAAGAGACAATAGTGCCACAGTGATTGACGATGTCCCTTGCCCTTGGTGACAAGGAAGAAGGGATTGATTGGTGGTCTGTGGCATCCTGGGGGCAGCTTAGGCCCAGAGTTGTTGTCCCCACAGCAATGTAGGTCCTATGTGGCCGGCTCTTAACATCTCTCCCAGACCCCAGCAACTCCATAGACCATCCTGAGAGCTCTTGGTCCAAACACAGTGAACTGAAATCAACCCGCTTTGTTGCGTCTGCTGTGTAGACACGTCCTCTCAGTCCCTTCCTCCACTCAGCCCCATTCCTTTAGGTCAGATGTTCCACGGTGAGTCGTAGGTGCGACATACCGCAAGGATTCTCTGTTCTTTCCCAGACTTCCCCAAATCTGACAAATCAAACTGTGAGTAACTAGATGGGGGGAATTATGTCCTCCACTTGGGTTATGTCTTCATCCTAATTGACAGAGCTGTGACTTCCAGGGCATTTTTTTATGTCCAAGGACGGGGATTATTTCCCCCTTAGTTTCACAAAGCGAGAATGGCAAAATTTAATGACAATATACACAAGTAGATCTAATTAATCCATCACTGGTCTGTCCATTTATCATACTGAGGTAGCTTGCGTGCTGCCACATTGCCAAAAGCCATGCCCTCTGTCTTTCAAATGCCAGCAGACATACCCATGGTGAACAGGCTTCAGCAGAACTTCCAGACTAAAGACAGACTAGGAAGAAAGGATGGCTGTCCTTTTCTGAGGGGTTAGCCATGTGAAAACCTTATGAATAACAGAGGGACATTGTGTATATAATTGGTATATGGGAGCGCTGATAGAGGACAGGCTATAAACAGGAAGAACAAGAATAGGAAGAGCAATTAAGCCAACACATTCAATGCAGAAGTGCCCCACGTTGGTACTCACAGTGTACCCAGTGATGGGGCTCCCAGCATGCCTCGGTACTTTCCACTGGACTCTGATGGCTGTGCAGTTCAATGTACCCAAGATGATGTTGAGAGGTGGCCCCACCTTGCCTGCACCCAAAGAAAAAACTTTGTGTTAGAAGTTCCGTGCATCCTGCCTTGAGTAAGTATCCTTATAGAACTGATCATCAAATGTATACAATGTTGAATATATATATATATATATATATATATATATATATATATATATATATATATATATATATATATGCAGGATTGGTACTTTGACAAATAAGGTATGCCTGGCCTGACCCCAGCCATGGTATTTCCAAAGGCCTCAGCTGCAGATGAAAGTTGGACAGTGCACAGTGAAGATCTAAGATTTCGAATCGTGATGCTGGCGAAGAATAGCAAGTACTGGCTGTGAGAAGAATGAACAATTAGGTCCTGGAGGAAGTCCAGCTAGAGTGCTCCTTCGCGTCAAGGGTTGTGGGATTTCTTCTCATCGGTTTTGGGTATGTTCGCAGGAAAGACCCGTCCCTGGAGAAGGATAGTATGCTCTGTAAAGTACTGGGACAGCCAAAAAGGGGAAGAGCCATGACCAAGTGGATTGGCCCAGTGGACACAACAATGGGTTCAAGCATATCAATGAGGAGGATGGCACAGGACCAAATAGTGCTTCAGTCAGTGGTACACAGGGTTGCTATGAGTCAGAACTGACACGAGGCCACCTGGCAGCAGCAACATTGCCTTTTCTTTCAGCGTGTCTGTAATACGGGCAGGAACAAGTGATATGTGACTGGCATTTCCACTCATATACTCAATCTGGCTCATACTCAACACATTAGTTTTGAGCTGCGCTCCTGGATCGGCACAGTTGGTAAGCATAGGACTGCTACACATGAGGTCACTTGTTCAATCCCAGCAGCTATCCCAAGGGAGAAAGATGAAGCTGTCTGCTCCCATGTTCACAAAACCTAGGAAAGCCTGGAAAGGGTTGTTATGAATCCCAAGTGACATGATTGGCTTGGGTGTTGGATGTCTTTGGCACTAGGTTAGGGCAATGAGGCTATATGAATGAGAAAATATGTCATGGGGTCACATGTAAGTTCACAAGACATTAGAAGAGGGTGTGAAGAACACCAAGGTTTGCATGGAAGGGGCAATTTGGTGGCACTGACTCAGCCTGATGGGATGGGAAATGAGGCAATGTGGAGATTTGATTCCAAAGAGGGGCCCAGGATGAGAAGAGTAGCTGTCTTTATTGGACACATTCCTTCAATCATTTTATTGAGGATCTCCCCTGTGCTAGTATGGTACCAGGCACTACAGCGATTAGGAAGCACGTGCCCGTCTTATCCAGGCCTTCATGGAGTTCTACGGTGGGGACCAGCAAACCAAACAAAGTAAAACATAAAGCGAGTAGACACCGAACTCATTGCAAGTTGTGCATCAAGGCTATAAAGGAAACAAGCAAGGGGTTGAGAGAATGAATAACAGACCCCCTTGGATGCTTCCAGAAGGACACATGTGCAACTGGAGAAGACAATCAGGGGGAGGATCGCCCCACAGAGAGAGGAAGGCAAGAGACTTCAAGAAGAGATCACACTGGTGGCTGCTCCAGAATCTCCAAGCAGGCCCACATGATCAGTTTAGAGGGTCTGCTGGAGCAGGGGTTGTGGGAGTAAGGGAAGAGAGGTTCGAGGGAGAGGCAGGGCCCGCATCGTGCTGGGTCAGAGCTCCGAGGACTTAAGATAGGATGGTTACATGGCCAGATTAGAATTTTAGAACCCTCTCTCAGTAGACAAGGTGCCACAAACAATTCCTGCACCCACTGTTAACCGGAAGCATGGCAATTCGAGTCTACCCAAAGGTACATTGGAAGAAAAGTCTAGCCATCTATTTCTGAAAAGTTAGAGTTGACTCTGTGTTAACTAGTTTGGGTGTCTGACAATAGAAAGGGAGAATACTGAGGGCGTGGAGGGGAAGCTAGAGGCAGAGAAACCTCTGTCTTCTGTTTTCAAAGGGGAGCTGATAGGCTGAAATGGAGCTGGACATGAAGAGGAAACAAGAGCAGACCAGCTTGAGACACACCGAGTGTCAACCGGCTGTGATGGTTGAGTGGATGCGGGTGATGATGGAGAAGAGGGGTCTGAGATGGTCTAAGGATTTGGGCTCAGGTGATTCCCTTGACAAAGGTATGTGGTTCCCTGAACTGGAAACACTCAAAACTACCAAACTCATTTTTACAAAGTGGATTCTGATGCATAGTGATCTGGTAGGACAGAGTAGAACTGTCCCTTTGGGTTTCAAGGTTGTATGTCTTTATGGGAGCAGAAAGCCTCCTCTTTCTCCCATGGAGCAGCTAGTGGGTTTGAACTGCTGACCTTGTAGGTAGCAACCCAAAGTGTACCCACTGCTCGCCACTAGGGCCACAAGAATTGGCAATACCAGGATGTTTTTACTGCCCCCAAAGAAGGAGTTGCAACCATTCCACTGTCAGACAAGAACTCCCAGACATTCAGATCAAATTCTGAAAATATTCCTGATGAATCCGACAACTAAAGATGAAAAGCCAGACAGCGGAAAATACGTTTTATTTTTTAAAACACCAGCCTACCCCGACACGAACGCTGAAGACAAAGCGGGTACATAGGAAAATGCAGTGAAGAAAGCTGATAGTGCCCGACTGTCAAAATATATAGAATCTGGGGCCCTAGAGGCTGGAAGATAAACAAGGGGCGATCTAGCACAGAAGCAACCAAGCCCACATGGAAGAAGCACACCAGCCTGTGAGATCACAAGGTGTCAAAAGGATCAGGTATCAGGCATCAAAAACAAACAAACAAACAAAAATTCACAGCATTGTGAATGAGTGGGAGTGCGGAGTGGGGACTCAGGGTCCATCTGTGGGAAATTGGACATCCCCTTGCAGAAGGGCTGTAGGGAGGAGACGAGCCAGTCAGGTTGCAGGGTAGCAATGATGAAATATACAATTTTCCTCTAGTTCTTGAATGCTTCCTCCCCCCCACAATCATGATCCCAATTCTACCTTACACACCTGGCTGGAATGGAGGATGTGCACTGGCACAGATAAGAACTGGAAATACAGGGAATCCAGGACAAATGAACCCCTCAGGACCAGTGGTGAGAGTCGTGATATTGGGAGGTGGAGGGAGGGTGAGGGAGAAAGGGGGAACAGATTAAAGGTCTACATATAACCTCCTCCCTGGGGGACGGACAGCAGAGAAGTGAGTGAGGGGAGACATCAGATAGTGTAATATATGACAAAATAATTTATAAATTATCAAGGGTTCATGGGGGAGTGGGGAGCGGGGAGGGAGGGGGGAAATAAGGAGCTGATACCAAGGGCTCAAGTAGAAAGCAGATGTTTTGAGAATGAAGATGGTAACATACGTACAAATGTGCTTGACACAATTGATGGATGTATGGATTGTGATAAGAGTTGTATGAGCCCCAATAAAATGATAATAAAAAAAACTTTGAGGAGGAGGACACTTCTGCCACTTAAAAGTGGTTAGAAACAGAAGGAGGAGGGAAAATCACATGAAGAAAATTGATGGACCTGGAATGATGAAACTTCCATTACACATTTCTAAAATTACTGAAGGAAATGCAAAGCACAAATAAAAGAGGAACTATTCAGAGTCCTGGAAATAAAGTTTGTAGTGACCGTTCACTAGAGAGAACATGTACTTATTCAACACAGTGGGAGAAAGACTTAATTTTGCTGGCTACCAAAAAAAATGCAATTTAAAAAAACCCCAAACAGAAGAAGCCCAGAATTAGCAGAGAACTCTTCAAGAAGAAGGACACAGTGGGAGGGCTTGCTCTACTTGCCTTTAGCACATACTATACGGCCACAGTAGTCAAAACAGTGTGGTACTGGCATAATGACAGATATTCAGACCAATGGGAAAGAGCTGAAGACCCAGAAATAAAAACATCAGCATACAACTGATCTTTGATAAGGGACCCAAACATATTAAATGGGAAGCATATGCCATCTTCAATAAATGGTGATGGAAAAAATGGTTATCTACCTGCAGAAAAATGAAGCAAGACCCTTACCTCACTCCAAGCACAAGAAAAAAACTCAAGGTGGATCACAGACCTTGAGCTAAAACCCCAAACAATTAGGGTCATTAGTGAGGGAATTGGGTCAAACCTGAGAACTTTGGCACAGGGAATGCATAGGCTATCAGAAATAGGGAAGGATACAAATACAGAGGAGCCACAAATAGACAAGTGAGATATACTGAAGATAAGACACCTGTGTACATTGAAAGATTTCACCAAGAGAGTAATAAGAGGGTCAACCGACTGGGAAAACAACTTTAGCAACGACACATCAGACAAAGGCCTTATTACTAAAATCTATAATACTTTGCAAGCTTACAATAAGAGAAAAACTAATTGCCCACTGAGGAAGTGGGCAAAGGACCTGAACCGAAATTTCACAGAGTCTGAAATCCGAATGATCAATAACCATAGGAGAAAATGTTCCCGATCATTAGCCATAAGAGAAAAGCAAATCAAAACAACTATGAGATACTACCTAACACCCTCAAAGAGAGCCCAATTCAAAAAATCAGAAATGAACAAGTGTTGGAGGGGCTATGGTGAGATAGGAACACTCATCCACTGCTGGTGGACCTGTAGGTGTATACAGACACTATGGAAACCGATTTGGTGGTTTCTAAAACAAATGGAAATGGAGTTACCATACGACCCAGCAATCCCCCCTAGCAGGCATATACTCAGAAGAGGCAAGAAATAAACCATGGCCAGACATCTGTGCTCCAATGTTCATTGCGACACAGTTCACAATTGCAAGGAGCTGGAAACAACCCAAATTTCCATCCACAGACGAATGGATTAAGAAACTGTGGTATATACATACAATGGAGTACTGCGCATCGCTAAAAAGCAGCGATGAACACATGAAACATATCGCCGCATGGGAAAAAATGGAAGAAGTTAAGCTAAGTAGAGTAAGCCAAGCACAAAAGGACAAGTACAATATGAGTCCACTGAGGTAAGTTTACACACACATACATATATATATATATATATATATAAATGAAAGAACAGAAAGGTAAATGCAAAAGGGGCACAGGGAAAATGCTAGTGTATACAAACACTCCAGGGGTGAGATCCAGGTAGTATGGCAGGGGCCAGACCAAATCCAGGGGTACATATGGTAGCCAACTAAAACAGGGGTGGAGGGAGGAAAGGGGAAAGAAAAAAAAAGATATGTGATGGGGTAATAGGGCACTGACCCACCCAAGGGGAGGGTATTGTTTGTGCCTCAGGGCTCAGCCCCAAACCAGCTACGTGGACAACTGCCCCTCCCCAAAAAAGAATTTACTTGAGAGGGTGGCACTGAAGCTGCAGCTAGGGAAGAGGGGCGTGTTCGATCAGAGCAAATGGGAGCAAAGAAGGGGGAGGAAGAGAGAGTGGAGCACATCCTGGCCCATCAGGCCTGGAGGACGATATCCCCTCTCTGAACAGCCAATGGGAAGAGTGGACAATATGGGTGATCCCACTATGAGACATGCCATCCCTTGATGGCCCAGGGCCCTAAGGGGGACAACACTGGAGACTCAGGGTCGGGACTGGCCCACATGGACCCTGTGACACCGAAGCAAACCACTAAAGGCATGAGGCAGAGCAATTGTGGGAGCAGAGCAGGGAGGCCCAGGAAGTACAAAGGACATGAGCTCTGGGGCCAAAGTATGATACCCCATCGGACCTGACTGAAGGACACACCTAGAGATCAGAAATCAGACCTTGATCTATTTACAGGTTTTTCTTTCTTAAATTATTTTTCTTTTAATTAATTTATTCTATGGGTAATTGGTTTCCTTTTTTGTTGTCATCACTGTGTTCTCATTCATCACTTATCTTGCTATGACTTGATTTTTGGTGTATATTATTATCTCTACAGATCTATCTAGATAAGATAGACTGGATAAATAGTCTGGAGGAGAAAACAATGGGGCCAATGGCTCCAGGGGGGCATGGGAGAGGGGAAGGCAGGGGTAAGGAGGTGGTGCTGACCAACCCAGGGACAGGGGAGCAAGAAGTGATCCAAAATCAGTGGCAAGGAGATGTGAGAGGCATGGTAGGGATTCAGCAAGGGCAATGCAACCAAGAGAAATTACTGAAACCTAAATGAAGGCTGAGCATGATAGAGGGACAAGAGGAAAATAAAAGGAAATAGAGGAAAGAACTAGGTGACAAAGAGTATATATAGAGGTCTAAAGACTGGATTCTACATATGTAAATATATTTATAAAGGAGTGTGGGAAACAGATCTATGTGCATATATTTATAGGTTTAGTATTAAGGCAGCAGATGGACATTGGGCCTCCATTCAAGCTCTTACTCAATGCAAGAACATGTTGTTCTATTAAACTGGCATTCCAGATGCACACCTTCCTGATACGATCACTGAAGACAAATGTGTGCATAAGCAAATGCGGTGAAGAAAGCTGATGATGCCCAGCTATCAAAAGATATAGCGTCTGGGGTCTTAAAGACTTGCAGATAAACAAGTGGTCATCTAGATCAGAAGCAACAAAGCTCACATGGAAGAAGCACACTAGCCTATGTGACCATGAGCTTTCGAAGGGATCAGGTATCAAGGATCAAAGAACAAAAAAATCATATCATTGTAAATGTGGGTGAGTGCAGAGTGGAGACTCAAAGCCCATCAGTAGGCAACTGGATACCCTCTTACTGAAGGGTTGTGGGGAGGAGATGAGCCAGTCAGGGTGCAGGGTAGCAATGATGAAACATATAACTTTCCTCTAGTTCTTAAATGCTTCCTCCCCCCACCCACTATCCTGATTCCAATTCTACCTTACAATTCTGGCTAGACCAGAGGGTGTATATTGGTCCAGATAGCAACTGGAAACATGGGAAATCCAGCACAGATGACTACTTCGGGACCAATGGTGAGAGAGGCGAAGCCTGGAGGGTGGAGAGAATGTGGGGTAGAAAGGGGCAACTGATTACAAGAATCTACGTATAGCCTCCTCCCTGGGGGATGGACAGCAGAGAAGAGGGTGGGGGAGATGTCAGACAGTGTAACATATCACAAAATAATATTTTATGAATGATGAAGGGTTCATGAAGTAGAGGGGAGTGGGGAGGGAGGGGGAAAATGAACATCCGATATTAAGGGCTCAAGTAGAAGGCAAATGTTTTGAGAATGTTGATGGCAACAAGTGTACATATGTGCTTGACACAATGGATGTATGTATGGATTGTGATAAGAATTGTATGAGCCCCCAATAAAATGATTACAAAAAGAATTTTTTAAAAAACACATTCGTACCAGAAAACACTTTATCTCAGTACATTTAAAAGCCTGCAACATCAGACACATAAGAAACAATAAAATTAATAATGAAAACAAACCAAAAGAGCCAAGCAACCTGAAGATGTCAATTTTACTCATCAAATTAGCCTAAATATTTCAGGGAGAGTAAGTGGTGCTGACAAGGGCACAAACCATCATCCCTGGCAATGTATGTAAATGAGCAGGAGCAGTTTGGAAGACCATGTGACAGTGTGCTATGATATCGATTACTACAAACCTGGTCCTATCCTTCTCAGAAGGGAGGGTTCCTCACTTGAGGAAAGAGCCCTGCGACAGAAGACAGTGCGCATAACGATGTCTCGTGATACCAAGAAACCATCAGCAATCGAGAGATTGGTCGTTATGATGCATTTCTTGGTGTTTGGTTACATTGGTATTAACAGTGAGATTTAACGAAATAGAACATCCTACCTTGGGTAACCTGGAACAGACATGGGTTTTTTTGTGGGGAAAGCTAGTGAAATGCAAGCAAGGCTGGTGGTTTAATTCAAAACATTGTACTTCGACAAGTTAACACAACTCCCCGCCAGGTCTCAGTTTCTACCAAAGTACCTGCTTTATGTAAGATGCTTACTGGGTAAAGCGTATATGAACACTTTATCTTTATGTCTCTTTCATCAATCTAAATGTCTTTCCCATTAAAATGTTTAGTTAGAAAATGGCATTTGGACCATCTTGTAGCAGCAATTATGATTTCATGTTAAATAGAAAGACAAACTCAATTGCTGTGTATTATTATTATTTTGTTGTTGTTGTTGCTAGGTGCTGTCCAGTCAGCTCGAATGCACAGCAACCCCATGTGCAAATCAGTGAAAGACTGCTCGGTGCTGACTCGTCTTCACCACCGCTGCTGTTTCGGTCACCGTGGCAGCCACTGGGTCGGTCCAGCTTGCTAAGGCGGCCCTCCTCATGTTCGCCGAGCCTCTGCTTTACCTGATGTCCTGCTCCAAGGACTGGGTCCTCCTTATGAAATTTCCAGAGGCCGTGAGGCAAATCTCACGCATTCTCTTCTAAGGAGTAACCTGGCTTCTCCCAAAAGAAGGAGGACTTAATTCAAGACAGATTTGCTTATTCTCCAGTCGTTCATTATTTTTCAACAACACCATAATTCACAGGCTTTGATTCTTCTCTGTCTTCCTTATTGATCGATTGTCCATCTTCCCCATGGACATGGGGATTGAACAGGTAACTCTTGAATAACTTCTTGGCACAGACAAGTGAGCGATGTCAGTGTTACACACATTTATTTAACACCTCAATTAGTGGTTTTATCAATTCTTGCAGCAAATATCTCAATTAGTACTCCATCCATTCTCACCGTCTTTTCTTATCTTTTTGTGAACGCTTTCAAGGCACCTTGGAGTTTTCCCTTCCTTCCTGTTGGTGTTTAATAATATGCGACATCCTGACTGGGCCAAACATACATCCGTTCTTGTTGCTACAGGGATTCTATGGATTCCTTCCACCTTCTTTTGATCACTCATCACTCAATATAACTACGTTTATAGTCATAAAAATACAGATTTGAAAAAGAACTTAAAGGCTAGTAAAAAACATTTTCTTTCACACTGCAAGCTCTCCAGAATTAATACATTGTTCATATAAGTTAACTATTGATTTGATGGTATCTTGATATTCAAAGGCAAACATTTGCATAAAGGTGGGTCTGACTAAGCTGCCTTCTCACCAAGGGAGATGAACAAAATAACCCTTGATGGGATTTAGAGCATGAAATATACTCTACAACGTTTTAGGGAGCGCCGATTGTCTTGTTTCGTGTTATAGTGTATCTCGCTCCATGTAATGATAGGACTGAAAATGATGTACCATGAACAAAGCCGATCGATGAGCTTTCAACAACAAAAGGTAAGGCATCTGCCTAAAACAATACCTGCATCACAGCCCAACAGGCCTGGCAGACGGAAGGCACCCAGAAAGAGAGCGGTCCCTTGGTGGAGCAAATGGATAACCCGGTCAGTTGTTCATCTGGAGGCTGGAAGGTCAAGTGCACCACAAGCACCTCAGGACACAGTCCTTGTCATTTATTTCTGAGAAACCAGCCATTGAAAACCCCGTGGAGGAGGAGTCGACTCTGACCCACGTGGGGCCATGATGCCTAAACTGACGTAAAAGCCACTTGTACTGGGAAGAAGGCCATGGCTGCCTAAAGCCCGCCACACTGAATTGCCCTCTGGCTGTGTCGAAGGGGCTGCGGGGAGACCTGGCACAGTGAAAGCACAGTCTACCCACCCCTTGGGCGCCTCCCTGCGTTGGGGGTTGGCTGCCATCTCTGATCAGGACTCTCAAGGGCAATTCTGATCTGAAATGATAAACTCACTCTGTAACAACACATAGTTGGCCTGGGAGGCGTAGTGGAGGTGCTTGGCACTGCAGAATGCAAGAGCTGCAGTGCGAAACCACCAGCCACTGTTTGGGGGGGCTCTCGACTCCCCAAACAAGTTACCGGTGGGAAAGCCACAGAGGCAGTGCCAGCCTGTGTGTGAGAGCGCCTCTTAGTTGCAATTGACTGGATGGCAGTGGCTTTGGATTTTGTTGTTGTTCTTGTTGTTCTGTGGCTATATTTATGATTTCATGCTGAATAAAACAAGTGGACTCCATTGCGTGAAGCCTGTGCACTGGAGCTGGTGGCCCTGCAAGGGATTCTAAGCAGGCTGCCTCCCTTCACACTCCTGGTCCCTGCAGATTGAGAGGGCAAGCTTTGTGCTTTCTTTCCCACCATGACGAGGACTAATCTGATATGGCAATTGTAATTATTTTAATGATCAGATTGTTTAGAGAAATCAGTAGCATTTAGTTCCCCCCTCCTCCTTCTCTCTCTAATGGTAAACATTTCAGTGGAGAGAACCAATCAGGAAGAGGCTGGGCACACGGTGCTTCACTACTTTCACGTGTTCTGGCTCCTAGATGGCCTGGACTTGGTTCTGATTCATAGCACCTCTATACACAACCAAACAAAACATTGCCTGGTGCACTTGAACATAGTATTTCCTAAAAAGCGAGTTCTAGAGGGGAGGCTGGGGGAAAAGAGAAGGGAGGAAGAGAGGAAGAAATCCTTTGTGAAGTTTAAATGAACCAAAAGCCCTCCTTGCTTCCCTCAAAACGATGCTGACTCCGTGTAGCATGACACACATTAGCCTGCTTCCTTGGCTACTGGCCTAGACATCATCGTTCTGTGGTTCCTACACCACTCACCACTTGTCCATGACCATCACCTTCACCTAGTTTCCTTTATCCTGCTGGTTAATACTCCATCTCCCCTACGCCCCAAACTTGCAAGCACTTTGAAGGGGCTTGGAGGGGGAGCAGTCATAAACAGGATTGTTCGTTCTATTGTTTTTCACCAGAAGTCATATGCTCCCTACATCGATACGTGATAGAGGTGACAGCATAATCCCCACATTACACATAAGGAAAACCAAGTCTGCAGTCTCTTGATCTCAGCTCTCATCAGCAGCACAGAAAGAGGACAAGACAAGTGTGTAATGAGAAAGGGAAGCTCTTTTATCCCCTCCCCCCACTAAACATGGGTGATTCTAACCACCGTCCCCTATATGTATCCACCAATGCTCCAAGTGTGTGAAGGCACTCAGTTTGGAACACAGTACTTTCCACTAGTCCCCCCACCCCACCTCTCTCTCTCTCTCTCTCTCTCTCTCTCTCTCTCTCTCTCTCTCTCTCTCTCTCTCTCTCGCTCTCTCGCTCTCTCGCTCTCTCGCTCTCTCGCTCTCTGTCTCACTGGGTATTGTCACCTCTGCCCATTGTCACTCTCCCATACACAGGTAGCTCCTTATCTCCCTCTCTGACAGGCCACCCTCAAGAGGCAGGCCTAGGGAGCCACCCACCACCAGGACCCAAAAGTCACAAGGGCCTCTCAAATTCAACAGGTCAAAACAGATGTTAGCATTTTTCTCACCAACCTGAGATTCTCCAGTAATCTCTGTCCTGGTAAATAGCATCACCATCCCCCAGAGCTTTGAGAAACCTGGAAGTTACCTGGGGTGTTGATTTGATCCATAGGCCCCTCTGGGAGGAGCGCCCCCCCCCCCGAATCCTTCTCAGTCCAGTGTCCAGAGCAGCTCTGCCAGCTGTTCAGAGCTGGGGCATGCACTGGCATGGACTTGCCAGGCTCAGATCCTGAGGCACATGATAACCTCCCCAGGGGGCTTCCGTAGTCTGAGCCATAAGTGTGTGCGTGAACAAACTCTGGGAAAAGTTTATATATTTATTTTCTTTCTGTAAAGCAGTTGAATGCAACCTTGAGGTAAAACACCAAAATATTAGGGCCATTAATGAGAGAATTGGGACAAACCTGAGAAACTTGGCACAGGGACCACATAGCCTATTGGAAATCGGGAATGACACAAACACAGAGGAGGCACAAATTGACCAGTGGGATATACTAAAGATAAAACACTTGTGTACATCAAAAGAATTCGCCGAGAGTAATAAGTGAGACCACAGAATGGGAAAGCATCTTCAGCAATGACACATCAGACAAAGGCCTTATTACTAAAATCTATAATACTCTGCTAACTTACAACAAGAAAAGAACCGATTGTCAACTCAGGAGGTGGGCAAAGGACATGAGCAAGAGTTTCTCACGGGCAGAAAGAGGGACCAGACTTCAACCTGGAGCTCCAAGACAAGAATGCAACACACTGACATGAAGCAGGGAACTGACAGAGAAGCCTGAGGGGCCGGCCCCATTACCAACTAAATGGACAGCACCACCCTCCCCCCAGAAGAATTCACTTCAGAGGACACCACTGAACCTACAGCTCAAGGAGAGGGACTTGTCTGATCAAAGCACACAGGAGCCAACAAGGTGGGAGGGGGGAAAAAAAGAGTGAAGCACATCCTGGTTCACCAAGCCCTGAGGACAATGTTCCTGCTCAGAGCAGCAATACACAGAGATGACCACAGGGCAGGCCCCACCATGGGACACAGCGTTCCTCACTGACCCATAGCACCATGGGGGACAACACAAGAGACACACGGTGGGAATTGTGCCCGCCGTGAGTCCACTACGCCGAAGCCAGCTACTGGGGGCATGCAGCAGAGCAGTTGGGGAGCAAGCAATGAAGTCCCCAGGGATAGATGTGGAACCAGGGCCTGGCACCCATCAGACTCGACTGGAAAGCACTCGTGAAGGACAACAAATAGACCCTGAACCATTTATAGGGGTTATTGTTATTGTAGCTATTGTTTCATTTTATATTGTTGCTTTGTTGCACTCAGTCTTGTGATGGTGCATATTGTTGTTGCTGCACATCTACCTGGAAGGGATAGGAGGGATAAACAAGCTGGAAGAGAGAAAAACGGGATGACAGTTCCAGGGGGACATGGGAGAGGGGAAAGGGCGGGGGAAAGGGAGTGGTGTTAACAAGCCCAGGGACAAGGGAACAAAAAGCGATCCAAAATCTGTGGCAAGGAGGGTATAGGAGGTCTGGCAGGGCTGGATCAAAGACAATGTAACCAAGAGGAATTTCTGAAACCCAAATGAAGGCTGAACATGATAGTGGAACAAGAGGAAAGTACAAAGAAATAGAGGAAAGAACTAGGAGGCAAAGGTTAGTTATAGAGATCTAAATACAGGCATATACAGATGTAAATATATTTATATATGACAAGGGGGAAATAGATCCATGCACATATACTTATAGGTTTAGTATTAAGGAAACAGATGGACAGTGGGTCCCTGCTCAAGTACTCCCTCAACACAAGAACACTTTGTTCTAACAATTCAGCAATCTGAGATGCTCACCTTCCTGGCACAATCTCTGAAGACAATGGGTGCACAAGCAAATGGTGCCCGGCTATCAAAAGATATAGCATCTGAGGTCTTAAAGACCTGAAGATAAACAAGTGGCCAACTCACTGAGAAACAACAAAACCCACATTGAAGAAGGACACCAGCCTGTGTGAATAAGAGGTATAGAAGGGATCAGGTATCAAAGAACCCCCCCCCCAAAAAAAATCATAGCATTGTGAATTATGGGGAGTGTGGAGTGGGGACCCAGGGCCTATCTGTAGGAAATTGGACATCCCCTTAAAGAAGAGCTGTGGGGAAGAGCCAAGCTAGTTAGGGTGCAGTGTAGCAACGATGAAACATACGTTACTCTGGTTCTTGAATGCTTCCTCCCCGCTGACTATCATGATCACAATTCTACCTTACAAATCCAGCTGGACAGGAGGATGTACACTAGTACAGATAGGAACTGGAAACACAAGGAATCCAGGGCAGATGAACCCCTCAGGACCAGTGGTGAGAGTGGTGATAACGGGATGGTGAAAGGAGAAAGGGGTAACAGATTACAAGGATCTACATATAACCTCCTCCCTAGGGGATGGAGAGTGGAGAAGTGAGTGAAGGGAGACATCAGACGGTGTAAGATATGACAAAATAATAATAATTTATAAATTATCAAGTGTTCATAGGGGAGGGGGAGCAGGGAAGAGGGATAAAATGAGGAGCTGATACCAAGGGCTCAAGTAGAAAACAAATATTTTGAGAATGATGAGGGAAACAAATGTACAAAAGTGCTTGAAGCAATGGATGGGTGTATGGATTGTGATAAGAATTGTATGAGCCCCCAATAAAATGATTTTTTAAAAGCAGTTGAATGCAACATGAAGGTTGGGGTCCGAGGAATGGGGGCTCCACAACGTGTGAGGAGGAGGGACCTGTGAGTGGCCGTCCATTGGGAGGACGCTCCAGGAGCCTCCCTGTCGCTGTGCAGGTACCATATGATTCAGTGCTGGGCTTGTTTGAGGAGTCCTTGAGGAAAGGACAGGCTTCCAGCTGGGGCCTGTTTGAAGCTGCCTTTGCAGAGCAAGCACATTGTTTTACCGAGGGTGTATGATTGTGGAAGGCAAGGAAGGCAAGATAAGAGTGGCATCACTCTTGGGCTCCTGTTGCTTTTTGTTTTAATGGTGGAAAACAGTTTTATTTCATGTTTAAGAACTAGGCCCTTGAGGAGGAAAAAAAAAGAGCTAGGCTCTTGCATTGTCAATACAGGCTCAAACTGTAGACAATGGAACAATCCCCCTACAGAGGGACAACAGGGAAGGGATGAGGCAACCAGGGTGCAGAAAAGCATCGATGAAATGCACAGTATTCCTCTGGTTCTTTGAGGCTTCCTCCCTCCCAACTATCAAGACCCCAGTTGCTGCTTTTCAATTCAGACTAGACCAGAGCATGTACACAGGTATAGATAAGGGATGGGGGCTCACGACACATGGAATCCAGGAACAGAAGGGGGGACAGGGATACCAGAAGGAAGGGGAAAGGAGGGGGGAAGATGGGGAAAAGAGGGAACCAATCACAATGATCCACACATAACCACGTACTCCTCTCCAGAGGGAAGAACAACAGAGAACATGGGGGAAGGGAGACAGCAGTCAGAGTGAGGTATGAAAATAATAATAATTTATAACCTATGAAGGGGGTATGAGGGTGGTGGGGGAGGAAGAGAAAAAAAGAGGAGCTGATACCAAGGGGTCAATAGAAAGTAAATGTCTAGAAAAAAATGAAGGCAACATATGTACAAACATGTATGATGTAATCGATGTATGGATTGTAACAAGAGTTGTAAGAGTCTCTAATAAATGATCTTTTAATAAAAGAAAATAAAAAGAGGAAATCATTGGAAAATTCCATTAACTTTATTTTTGGTTGTTTAATGTTTTTTAAACTGTGAATTAGGTAAAAGTTTACAGAGCAGATCATCAACTCTACATATTTTCTTTCAACTCTTCATTGCAAGCCTTTCAACATACCAACACTTATCCCACTTAAGCATATTTGTAATATATTGCCATCATTATTTTCTAGACATTGGCTTTCTATTGAGTCCTTGGGGTTAGCTCCTCTTTTTTCCCTCCCCCCCACCCTCGTGTCCCCTTGATAAATTAAAATTTATTATTAATTTAAAAGCTTATACTGACTGCTATCTCCCTTCCCCGATGGCTCCTATTTGTCTCCCTGGTAAGTGGGGTGTGTACGTGGTTATGTGTCAATCAATGAGATCCATTCCCTTAGCTACCCCCAATCTTGTTCCTGGATTCATGTGCTGGGAGTTCTTATCTCTTATCCTGTGCACATGCTCTGGTCCAACCTGCAGTGATAGGAAGTACTGGGGTCATTATAGAGGAGTGTGAGAAGCCTCAAGGAACCAGAGGAGTATTGTATATTTCATTGAAGCTTACTGCTCCGTGATTGACTCATCCATTCCCTGTGAGCCCTCCGTGAGGAGATGTCCCATTGTCACCAGATGGGCTTTGGGCCTCTGCTCTGATCCTCCTTGTTCTCAGTAATATGGTTTTTTGTTTGTTTGTTTGTTTTGGGTCTTCTGATGTCCGTTACCCAGTCCTAGGGACACCCCAGGATCACACAGACTTGTGTGTCCTCCATGTCTTGTTGTTGACATCAGCAAGACACCCCCAGATCACATCCTGTTCTTAATCTGGTGTGAATTTCTGGAGACAGACTACTAGAACATTTTTGAATGATCTTCAGCATACATGAATCATGTCACATGTGCTTTTACTGATATTCAGTCATCTACACAGTCTTTCTTTGGAATGTGCACAAATAGGGATCTCTTGCAATTTCTTGCCTTAGACAAGTAAACACTTCCAGCATTGCATCTCTTTGTGGAACATCTCTGATGGTGTTCAGTCATTTCCTGGAGCCTCATTTCATTGCCAATGCTTCAGTGCTGCTTGGATTTATTCCTTTAATTCTGTCAGATTTTGATTATATGCTACTTCCTAAAATGGCTAGTTATTGACCAATTCCTCATGGTAGAAATTCCAGGCAGGAAAGGGTGGTGGACTTGGAAAGGCCAGAGAAATGCCCTGGGAGAGTCTTCCTACTGGTGTGGTATGACTCAGGGAGATTGAGCTGGGATCCTCACTGGGATGGGAGGAACAGATCAAAGCCATTCTCCCCATCTCTTCCTGATAACAGGGTGCAAGATAAGAGCAAAATCCCCGGAGGCCTTTCCTCACAGCTCTGCAAATATCTAACTGGTCAGAAACAGGCCAAGGTTTAGCAGGGGCCAGTCATGCCAGAGCTGTACTCTCTGCACTCTCCGGGAAACCAAAGGCAAAAGGTCTAGATTCTTTTTCATTATTTTTGCTGCGATTGTTAACTGCGGTCCAGTTGATTCCGATTCACCGTATACAGCAGATCAAAACACTGCCCCAGCCTGTGCCATCCTCACAGCCAGTGTTAAGTGTAGTCTCACCGCCGCAGCCACGGTGCCAATCCATGTTGTCACGGCTCTTCTCCTTTTTCGCTGCCCCAATACTTTACTAAGCATGATGCCCTCCAAGTGTCTGACACCAAGCCTCACCCTCGTTGTTCCTAATGGGCATTCTGCCTCTACTTCTTCCAAGACAGATCTATTCTTCCTTTGCATTGTGGTAAAATGATATATGATAAAACGTTTTCCAATTCAACAATGTTTACACTATTAGCTTCACTGATGAGTTTCTTCATATTACGCAACTGTTATCACAATTCTTCTGTGAATGAGTCTCGCTAGCACCACATACACAAACTGAGAGTCTCCGTACAATAGCTTCCCTTTCCCCCTCGCTGTTCCTGGTAACCACCATTTGCCTGTTTTATTCAGGTGAGATCATACAACATCTGTCCTTTTTGGACTGACTCACTTCACTCACCTTCACGTTTTCAAGGTGCATCCCTTCTTTAGCTGTGAATGGACTCCATTTCACTTTATGTTTTTTCGGCTGAATAATATCCCAGCAGTGAAGAGATGAAAGGATGCATGGCATTACATGAATCTACTGCACAAGACCTCAGCAAAGTGTTGAAAAGGAAAGAGGCTCTTGGAGGAATAATGTGTGCCTGACTCAAGCCACGGTGTTTTCAATGGCCTCGTATGCATGTGAATCTTGGACACTGGATCAAGAAGGCCGAAGAAGAAACAATGCATCTGAAAAGCATGGTGTTGGTGAAGAATATTGAAAGGACCATGGACTGCCAAAAGAACAAACAAATCTGGTTTGGAAGAAGTACAGTCAGAATGCTCCTTAGAGGTAAGGAGGGGGAAACTTTGTGTCGTGTACTTTGGACAAGTTATCTGGAGAGATGGGTCCCTGGAGAAGGACATCATGCTTGGCAAAGTAGAGGGGCTGTGACAAAGAGGAAACTGGCACAGGATGGATTGGCACTGTGCCTGCAACAGTGGGCTCACACATAAGAACAACTCTGGGGATGGCGCATGGGGTTGCTCTGAGTTGCACTGACTCGATGGCACCAAACAACAACAACAACAACAACAACATCCCATTGTGTAGACTTGTTGACGAGTGGCTCGGTTGTGTCCAACCATGGCTATTGGGAAGAGTGCCGCCATGATCACTGGTGTACAGGTTTCTCTTTGTCCCTGTTACCTTCCATTATTTGGGCTATTTTCCTAGTACTGGGATTGCTGGTTCTTACAACAGTTGGAGGCGCAATGCTGGAACTAAAACAAATTTGATAATAGGTATAACACCAAAGTTTTCAAGAATCTTAAATAGTGCACGGTGTAATAGTGCTTTCTCAAAATAAAAAACATATTGACTCAGTAGGCCACTCACACATGGCTAGAGCTAACTAAAATTTCAGCTGTCAACACAAAAACAAAAGCTACTCTTGTATTTAACCAACAAGGGTTGCAGTGACAGCAAAATATATTATCCCACAGAAAATGAGTTTTGAGGCCCTGTTGCCTTTAAAACCAGTAGAATGCATGTATATAATATCCCCTACAGCTCTGTCCTTGCAAGCTGAGGGCTAGACTTCTTAACAGCTACATGAATAAAAAGTGTATTTCTTTGCCATCAGGGAGGGGACTGAATTCGTGAGCTTTCTACTTTGGAGTGTTTTCAAAACGATGTTAGGCTTTTTGCTTTAGAAACTTCTGAATAATTAGGTCAATTTCTTATGGTAATTCTATTTCATAAAATACTTTCACTTCCCGAGAAAAATTCATCTCTGATGCAATTAGTTTTGTAATCCAATTCACAAAAACACTTCAAAATGCAAACAAAAATATCATCTGTGACAGAAACACATTGCTAGCTTTTTAGTTATTTGATTTTCACGGAATGAACCGAGTTTTATTCACTGATGCAATGGAAAGTGCCCAGACTAACTAAAAATAATCAAGAACTTCTGAAAAGGAAGAAAAGGGGGACAGGTGGAAAGGCGTATTTCCATCTTTTTGAAGCTTGCTTCAATATCACTGAAGCTGCAGTGATTATGGACCAGAATTCTCGCAGCACAGTCACCTCCAGCACGATGCCCTCCAGGCAGCCATCAAAACACGGGCTGCAGGCACACAGAAGTGGCTGTCCTCGTTATTTGGGGATGGAAGACATTCGTGGACATTGAGTGTTCTGGAGAGAACTGTGTCCACCAAAACTATATGTTGGAATCAAATCCTAATACAGGTGGATGTAACCATAATTAAGAACAGGGTTTCCTTGTAATGCTACTGAATCCATATCAGTGTAAAGTGTCTGAAACCAATCAGTTAGAGACATGGAATTGCAGGTGAGAGATATAAATGAAAGAAGAGGGGGTGAGGACCTCCCCCAACAGCCCACTGAGAGAAAACGTCTTCCCCTAGAGCAAGCACCCTAAAATCAGATTTCTAGACTCAACGTGGAGCCCTGATGGCATAGTGGGTTAGGAGTTGAGCAATTACCTAAAAGATTAGCAGTTCAAAACCCCCAACTGCTCTTGAATGAAAAGGGGAAGCTTTCTACTCCCTGCCGTAGAGAGCTACAATCTCCACCACCTCTAGGGGCAGCTCTAGTCCACGTCCTATAGGGTCGCCGTGAGTCAGCATCAACTCGATGGCAGTGAGTTTGGGGTTTGGGGCTTGGGTGGCATATTGGGTTGCACCTTGAGCTGTTAACCAGCAGATTGAGGTTAGCAGGTTTGAGTCTGTCAGCTACTGCACAGGCGAAAGATGAGGCTCTCCTCCTGCTGAAGGACTAGGAAGCCCAAAGGAGCAGTTCCACTCTGTCTCATTAGGTCACACTATGGGCTAGAATGGACTCGATGTAATGACTTTTTTTGACCTGTGAGAATGGAGCTGTAGTAGAATTGTGCTGCACATAGAGCTGCTAACCACAAGGTCCATAGTTCAAACCCTCTAGCTGGTCCATGGGCAAAAGATGAAACGTTCTACTTCTGGAAACACATACAGTTTGGTAAAATCCAAAGGATAGTTCTTTGACCCATAGGGTCATGCTGAGTCAGAATTGGCTTGATGGCAGTGAGTTTGGCTAACCTGTTGGAAAGGGACTTTCTGTTCGATAAAGCCCCTTGCTTGTGGGGTTTCTGTTATGACAGCTCTAAGTAACAGAGACACGGGCGGGCACAGTGAAGTGCCTTTTAAAACCCTGTTGGATTCCCATTGCAAGCAGCACCAATTCTCTCCCAGTCACACGTCCCTTGGTAGTCAGAGTATCCCCCACTCTCCAGGGTGCCAGTTTCCTCATGCGCTTGCCCTGCAGCAGGATTAGCTAAGCAAGTGCCCCTCCTGCTCTGACAAGCTCAAATATATCACTGTTGGTAATTGCTATCCGGGTGACTTCAACTCATGCATAACGCAACAATAATTTTCTAGTCCTGATCCTGATGGCATAGCGGTGACATGTTGGGCTGCTAGTGGCAGGTCAGTGGTTTGAAACCACCAGAAAGACGCGGCTTTGTGCTCCTGTCCAGAGTTAGTCTCAGAAACCCATGGGGGTAGCTCTACTCTGTACTGCAGGGTCACTGAGAGTCGGAATCAACTAGATGGCAGTGCATTTGGTTTGGTTTGGTTTGGTTTGGCTTCTTAGTGTCACTGAGGAAATGCCCGTTTCAATAAAAACTACTCAGAATTACATAGGGCTCTGTGAGTAGGGATCAATTCCACAGCAACGGGTTTAATTTAATATAAGACGTGCGCATCGGAAGAAATCCTGGGTGGTACAGCTATCGTACTCACCTGCTAACCAAGAACCCACTCAGAGTTGCCTCGACAAAAAGGTGACCTACTTCCAAAATAGCAGCCACGAAACCCCAAGGAGCATGACTTCCCTCGGACACACTAGATCACGTAAGAGCTGGACGCTAAAGGAAGCCGCGTGGGGTCAAAGGGGGTCTCTCTTTCACTATCTTTGCAACTTTTCTGTAACTCTGCAATAATTCCAAAACAAAGCTACTTAAGAAAAAAACAAACAAACAAATGAGGGTCTTTCCTTTTTCCGTCAGCATCTAGCAACAGAGCCTCTCTCCACAGGCAATGCTCACTTCGCCAGGCAAGCCCATCTCCGTTCTAGAGCAGGTGAGATGTCTCCAGCCCTAAAAATGGACAAGAGAAAGCTGCTTTCTCCATGCGTGCCCAGTGCAGTGAGTGAAGAGATGCCGTCATCTCCGGTGAGAGCAGCAGTTCAAAACCACCAGCCTCGCTGTGGAAGAAGGATGAGACTTTCTACTCCTGTCAGGTTTACGGTCTGGGTTCATAGGGGCAGTTTTACAATGTCCTATAGGGTCACTCTGAGTCAGAATCAACTCAACATCAGAGAGTTGGGGAGCATTTTATCCTCCGGATCTGGGTTCTTTCCTGCATCCTCTCACAAGCATGGGCTTCCTCCTGCAAGCGCAGGCTTCTGCAGCACATCTGGGAGTGGAGTCTAGAGACACCTGCCTGAGGAAGCAGATTCCCCTGCGCTGTCATCCCCCCCTCATGCACTGGGCCAGAATCTACCCTCTTGAGAGTCGACGTCCAAGTCTTCAAATGGGGATCCTGCGTGTCGAGTCATCAATCAATGTAATGATGAAAGGCTTGCAACTTTGAGTCCCTCAGGGATAAAGACTAACAGAAAACTCATCACCACCTTCCTTTCCCCCAGAATCCTGGGAACATGAAAAGAGGACGTTCAAGTTCAGGCATATGATGTGCTCACAGTGATAATGCCATTGTTGTCTATAGCTGAGCTCATTCCCGGCTCATGAAAACCTCATACATAACAGACCTCAGTGCTGCTAGGTCCTGAGGCAACCTCATAATCAGTTGGAGATCAGACCACGTGATCCATAGCCTCCTCCAAGATGCATTTTGAAAGTAGATCATTAGGCCTTTCTTCCTAGACTTTCTGAGTCTGGAAGCTCTGCTGACACCTGTTGAGCATCAAGACTCTGCGCATAGATAAGTGGTGGCTATGCTTGAGGTGCATTCGCTGGGACTCTATCTTGGCCATGGAAGACAAGGCTGATTGATACACTGACCACTGATGACCACACTGCTAGATAATGCCTGCTCTGATGGACCGACCACTACTTGTCCAGGCACTTTAGAAAAAGTCTTCTGCACCAGCTCCAAATTCATAAGCAATGTTTGTTTGGGAAGGAAGGAAAAAGACGCTCTCCTTGCGAACAAATACACTGGGCACAAGGCTTGAGGCTCAGTGATCAAAGGGGAATTTGCACCCTCGAAGGCAGTGGTTCTCAACCTTCCTAATGCCGTGACCCTTTCATACAGTTTCTCATGCTGTAGGGAACCCCAACCATAAAATTATTTTTGTTGCTACTTCATAACTGAAATTTTGCTCCTATTATGAATGGTAATATGAAGGATGTATTTTCATTGTTACAAATTGAACAAAATTCAAGCACAGTGATGAATCACAAAACAAATATGTAATTATAGATTGTGAAATAGTTATTTCTAATGACAAATAAATGAAATTTTGTCTGGAAGCATGATGCAGCTTGGGTAACAATCTTCATGCCGGGTACTAGTATGTGGGCGTATCTGCATGTGGGTGGACTTGCCTGGAGACAGAGGAGTGGTGTCTCAGTTCCTAAGACCATTGGAAATATGTATTTTCTGATGGCCTTAGGCGACCCCTGTGAAAGGGTTGTTCGGGCCCCAAAGGGGTCTCGACCCACAGGTTGAGTACCGCTGCTCTAAGGTCCAAGGGCAGCCTGAGAAACTTGTGGTGTCACCGGTGCCCTGGCTAGGTTCCATGTGCCTGACTTCTCTTCTGGGCACAGTCTATCTGACATTATGGAAGTTACAGCCATGAATCTGTTTAACGGCTGCTCAAAGGAGGTGCCAGCCTATCTATTTTTCAAATGAGAAAAGAAGGACAGACATTTCATGGCAAGCTCAAGCTCAAGATCACTGAAAGTGAATCTTCCCCTTCAAGAAAAAAAAAAAAAGTTCAACTCCTAACAGTCCTATAGATGAGAGGGGAACTGCCTATTTGGGGTTTCTGGGACTGCAAATCTTGACAAGAACTGACAGACTGGTCTTTCTTTTGACCTGCAGGCCTCCTGGCTGCAGCTCAGTACTTACTGCCCTGTGGCACCAGAGAGTGGAGCGATCAGGGAAGGCCGCCTGGCCTCTCAGATTCCGAAGTGCATGTTTGCGATGACTTTTGGGATCCCTGGGGAGCCTAGCCTTTGGAGGGCGGCAGGGAACCAACAGGTGTCCTAACTAGTGCTGGAAGTTGTCTTTTGCCGTCCTGTCAATTCTGACTCATAAAGAGCCTGCATGTCCTAGAGTACAACTAACTGCTCCGTAGGATTTTCATGGCTATATTTTGGAAGCTTCTCACCAAGCCCTTCTTCCACAGAGCCACATGGCAGGTTGGGACTGCCAACATTTTAAGATTTACTCTGTGTGGTAGTGTTAACTGCTAGCAGAAGTCCCATCAACTCCTGTTCCTTCTGCCCTTGGGCCCAAGCAGGAAGACCTCACTGCCCTCAATCTTAGTGGCCTCCTTAAAAGGTGACCTAGAAGACTGATACATTTCATTCTTTCGATTCAAGATTGGAAAAGCAAGGGCATCGGGCAAGTGTAGTCCCGCAAGTAAACCGATGGGAACAGCTGACTTCTCCCTGGTTCTCCTCCGTGCTCAAGGAGCTGCATGGGTGGTGAGTGGCCTGTCTGGGGAACAGGGACTTGCGAAGACAAGTTGAAGTTGCAAGAGGAAGGGATGCAGAATCGTTGATTAAAAACTCACAAAATATGAAACATGGAGGAGAATGATGGTCTACATTCATTGGCCACTTGCTATATGCCAGGTATAGCTACAGGGGCTTTGCATATCTTGACTTTTCCAATCTCTCAGAAACTTTATGAAGTGGACATCATCCTTACTTGGAGTGAGGAATCTGAGAGGGAGGAGTTGTCATTCCAAGGTGATGGAGTCAGGCCGTGAAGGGAGGTTGACTCCAGAGGCAGCACCTGAGGAATCGGGCAAGGTTTGGTGTTGGAGTCTGATGAGGTGTCAACAGTCAAGGAGACTACAGTTAGTCACAAAGGCTCAGACTCACAGAGATAAAGACTGTAAAAAATCTGAGAGAGAGCCTTCAGTTGTTCTCAACATGGGTTTTATGGTAAATGTAACCAGCCAACCACAGGACAGGACACCTACAGATATCTGGGCTACACTAAAATGTATGGAAACAACCATTAACAACTCTTTCCTGTCTCCTATTCCTGAGAACCCCATTTTTACAGAGGAGGAAACTAAGATGGAAGGGGTGTAAATAATCAGCCCAAATCATGCATTACGTGGGTGGCAGCAGGTATCTAGGTCCCTGGACTCCGGAAACCAAGCCACATAATCACTGTGCTCCACAGGACACCCTCAATGGGGAGGCCACCAATACCTATCATCTCCTCCAAGCATGTTTCCAGGTTCAGATCCACTGAGGGTTGTTCAATTGGGAGCAATAAGACCTCATGATTCAGTAAGAAAGTGTAATAGGAGCACCTCACATAGAATTCTTATACACGTGTATATGTACACATTGTGGTGCTGGAGGAGAGCATGAAAGTATCATGAACTGCTAAGACAATAAACCAATCTGTCTTTTGGATGTGTTTGCATACGCACTTTGGAGAGACCAGTCCCTGGAGAAGGACATCATGCTTGGTAAAGCAGAGGGGCCGTGGGAAAGAGGAAGACCTTCAACACTATGGAGGGACCCGGTGGCTGCAACAATGGGCTCAAACTTAAGAACAATTGGGAGGATGGTACAGGGCTGGGTGGTGTTTCTTGCTGTTGACATGGGTCGCTATGAGTCAGATCTGATTCAGTGGCAACTAACAGCAACTTATGTTGCTTCAAGAAGTGTGGGGCAAAATTCCATTCTGTTTCAATTCCATTTCTCCACATTTTGAAGACCCCTCGCATATACTCCATGGGAGGAAGACGAGGCTTTCTACTCCCATAAAGATTTACAGTCTCAGAAACCCACAGGGGCAGTTCGACCCTGCCCTAGACGGTCCCCACTGTGCATCTGAATGGTGCAATGACAGTGAGATTGGATGTATTCCCCTTCACACACACCGAGGAGGTAAGTGAAAATACTACTACAAAATTCAAAGATACCTCTATTGAACAAAAATATCAAAACGAGAAGCTATTGCTCCTCAACCTAGTCTCCATCTAGGGCTATGCCAGAAGGAAGATGGCACTCCCATCTTTCTCAGCCCTCTCTGAGGGATTCCATCCTTTTCGGTTCACACCACATCAACACAGCCACTTCAGTGCACTCACGAGACTCAGATTATAGTCCTTGTAAATGGCCTAGGAGCTTTGGAAACAAAGGTAATAGGCCGGGATGGGCTTTAGAATGGGTGGGGTAAGGTTTCCTAACAAAATTCTCGAGAGGACAGGCATGCTGTGGTGAAAAGAAATTCTCAGAGACAGTTTCCTGGTCTTTTCCTCGCTCACGCAGCCTTCAGTTTTCCTCACACTTCTTCCTAAGAAGACCTCCTATCGCCCAGCCTCCTCCAAGAGAATCTCTCAATACGACCACTGGAGGAGCTCCCCCAAACAGTCACCATAAACTGCTAAGCTGACATTCTACTTTGAACGCCACTGGGCCCGCAGGGCCTCTTGGATGCCAACGTTGTTTTTTGATCTTTATTTTGAAGGCATCCTGCTAAGACTGAGACAAGCGCAGTACCGAGGCAACTTGTACGAGGCAGCCAGTCACTGATCCCAAATATCTTCACACATGTTTTGTTTGGGAAAAAAATCCATGCGTGTATGAACTGGAAACTGAGCGGCTTTTTTTTTTTTTTTTTTACTTACCCTCAATTACTCACACGCCCTTGGAAAGAGCAGTCAAATAATCAAATAACATATTACAATGGCCAAGTCTTCTGCAAAAAGCCTCTTTAAATACTAGAAAGCAAAGACATCACTATGAGGACCTTGAACATAGGCCTGACCAAAGTCATAATTTCTTTTTTTTAAAAATAATTTTATTGGGGCTCATACAACTCTTATCACAATCCATACATCCATCCATTGTGCTAAGCACACTTGTACATTTGTTTCCATCATCATTCTCAAAATATTTGCTTTCTACATGAGCCCTTGGTATCAGCTCCTCATTTCCCCCTCCCTTCCCACTCCCCCCTCCCTCATGAACCCTTGATAATTTATAAATTATTATTATTTTGTCATGTCTTACACTGTCCGATGTCTCCCTTCAGTCACTTTTCTGTTGTCTGTCCCTCAGGGAGGGGGTTATTTGTGAATCCTTGTAATCGGTTCCCCCTTTCTACCCCACCTTTCAATTGCCTCCTATAACCACATGAAAGCTGTAATACAGAAGACCAAAGAAAGATGGATCCATTTAAATTATGGTGTTGAAAAAGAATCGTGACTGTATCATGGACTGCCAGAAGAACAAACAAATCCACCTGGGAGGAAACAGAGACAGAATGCTACTTAGAAGCAAGGATGGTGAAACTTTGTCACACGCACTTTGTACATGCTATCTGGAAGGACCAGGCCTGGAAAAGATGTCGTGTTTGGTACAGCAAAGGGCCAGTGGAAGAGGAAGGCCTTCAAGGCACAGGGGAACGCAATCCTGCCACAGTAAGCTTAACCACGGCAGTGATTGTGAGCATGGCGCAGAACCTGGAAGAGCTTTATTCTGTTGTACATAGGGTTATTATAGCTTCAGAGAGAACTCAGGGTGTCCCACAACAGCAACACACACACACACACACACGCACACACACAGAGTATGGAAGATACAGAGGTGGCACAAAAGATGCACACTGTGCTGGTGACCTGGAGATTCGAACCTACTCCGCAATACCACACAAGACAGCCCTGGTGAGCTTAGATAACCAAGTAAACCCGCTGGAGCAGTTCCACTCTGTAGCGCAGGGAGCTGCCATGCATCAAAATCAACTCAATGGCAACTAACAGATAGTTAGATATTTGTTGGATGAATGAAGGCCCAGTTTGCTGTAGCCTGTGACGAAAGAGAAATGACATAAACAGAGACATGATGATCACAATAAGGAGAACAGATCAACATAACTAAAACCGTGAAATGAAGAGCTGTCCATTATCCAGCAGAAGCAAATTATGTCATAAATAGTAAAGGAAGAGCCACACTGTTGGAATCACTTGGGACTATAAAATCTAAGTTAGAAAATCGATACTCAGTAAATGAGATTTGAGATACGCAAAGTCACCTTTGAGGAGGACACAATTTAAATGAGGCTGCCAATTACCTGGTATGTACCACCCTGGTCTAACACTTGTCTGTCCGTTTGTCTTTCTCTGGTGGCTTGTGTGTTGCTGTGATGCTGGAAGCTAAGTCACTGGGACTTCAAATACCAGCAGGGTCACCCAAAGTGAACAAGTTTTGGCAGAGTTTCCAGACTAAGAACAGGCCCCAAGGAAGGAGGAATTGGCTGTCCATTTTGCATGGATTAGCCACTCAACACCTTATGGATAGCATCAAAACATTGCCAGATGCTCAATATGACCGGGGACGAGCTGCCTTCTCGAAGTACAGTGGACCATAAGGACGTGAATGGAGTGAAGCCTGGGGGAGTGAAGACTTCTGGACCTTCCTTTGCTGATGGGGCACGCCTCTAAATGATGAGAAACGTGTAGAAATGGACTAAGAATCGAACTTGGAATGTATGAAGCATGAATCTAGGGAATTTGGAAGTCATCAAGAAGGATTTTATGATGAAGGATGCAGTATCAGAATCATTTAACAATCTGTGATATGCAGATGACACAACCTTGCTTGCTGAAAGTGGGGAGGACTTGAAGCACTTGCTGATGAAGGTCAAGGATTGCAGTCTTCAGCATGGATTCTAAGTCAATGTCAAGAAGACCAATATTCCGAAGGCGGAACTGATGACTCTTATTATAAACTGATAAAAGGCTGAAGTTGTGAAGGATTTCATCTTGCTAGGATGTACAATCAATGTTTCTAGAAGCAGCAGTCGAGACATAAAAGGGCACATTGCATTATGTAAATCTGCTGCACAAGACCTCTTTAAAGTGCTGAAAAACAAGAAGATTACTTTGAGGGCTAAGGTGCTCCTGGCCCGAGACATGGTATTCTACATCAGCTCATCTGCATGGGAAAGTTGGACATTGACTAAAGAAGACTGACGAAGAATCCATGCATTTAACGCGTACTTTCAGGTTAGTATTCATTCTTCCTCTTCCACATGAAATATTTTTATTATGCTATCAGTCAGGATGGGATAGGTTGTGTGGTGGTAACCAATGACCCTTAAACACAGTGGCTTGCCACAAAAGGGATTTATTTTACTATTCATCCTATGTAATCATTAAGGATTGACTGTCCCACTCTAGGGCTTATGGGAATGGAGTAGACCATAATGAACCATGCATTCGCTCTTCAAACGTCTTCCAAGTAGTGACACAAGTCACTACCAATCACCTTTCATTACCAGAGCTAGTCATTCATTCCCACCTGAAGGCGACAGGTCATCCTTATAGATGTACAATAGCACTCTGCCTACATTAAAAGAAAGATAGTGTAGCCTGATGGAGTGGGGCCTCGTGGGGAACACAGGAAAAGAAGATGTATAGAAGTAAATGACTGGAACTGACCGTGACCCTTTCTTGGTGAGCTAATGCCTTAGGAGTCCTTTAAGATCACTAGCCTCTCAATATCTCCTTTCAAACATCAACAAATAACAAGTTACACTGTGACCTGTTCAAGGCTCAAAGATGGGCAAGGAAAATAAAACTATTAGGCTTGTGTCCATATCTTCACATTCACGTAATTGTTCTGGCATGACTGGGCTCTGTCTTGAAATAGTGGACTTCAACTACCCTTCAACTATAATTAAAACCTCACAGTATTGGCATAGGGATGGACAGGCCAATCAATAGAACAGAACAGATAGACCTAGAATGTATAAAAACTTAATTTATGAATAGGAAGGCATCTTGGATCAATGGGGAATGGAAGAATTATGCAATAAATGACATTAGGACAGTTGGCTAGCAAATTAGAAGAGAAAATCAATGCCTAGTCCTAATTCATACTACACACCAACATAACTTCCCTCGAGATGTATTAAAGAATTAGAGGAAATACACATTTGGAAAGGCATAAAATAAGGGGATTCTTCCCAAGATAGACTACAAAATAATTTTTAAAAAGTGTCTTCCTGTCAAAACAATAACTAATGTTAAAATATAGCCTGGGAGACATATATTTACAGAATGGAATTAGAGTAATACCATTTAATATATAAAGAACTCACTCAAAATTAATCAGAACAACATTATGGCCCAGGGGGATGGGAGATAGGGAGTAGGGTCTGCGGGAGGGAGGGAGATGGGAGAGGGGCATGAACTAGACAAGTTGCATTTTTTTAAAAAAGCCAAACTCATTGCCAGAGAGTCCATGTAACTCTATAGGACAAAGTTGAACTGCCCCCATGGATCTGCAAGACTAAAACTCTTTACAGAAGTAGAAAGTCTCATCTTCCGCCCTTGGAGCAGCTAGTGGTTTCAAACTGCTGACCTTGTGGTCACATACCCACTACAATACCAGGACAAATTACTAGAGAAGATGCAATTTTAAAACATAGAAAAATATGAAAAACACAGGTGTAATTAAAAACGTGTAATTTACTTCAACATTAGGAGTCATTGCTCCAGTCTTAGTCACTGCTCACTGTGACAGAAAAGCCGCCCTGGATGGTGCTGACAAAGGTATTCTCTCACAGTTTAGGGACGGAATAGTTGGGAATGGCCCTGACAAGCCTAAGGGAAGGCCTTTTATCTCTCTCTCCTCACAGTTTAGAAAGATCCTTGTCTCCTTTAGCATCTGCAGATCTGGCCTTCCTTGGGGGATCTCCATGTGTCTTGGGACCAACCTCCCCTGGGATTTAGGAGTTTCATGGTGCAGGATTCCCATCTCCAAAGGATTTGCTCCACTTGGGACTCTTCCTTTTTGGTCACAGTAGGTCTCACTCACTGTCTGCTCACTTCTGTCTCCTTTTATCTCTTGTCAAATAAAAGGTGTTGGGTCACCTCACAGGGAACACTCTTTACATGGGATCAGAGCTGTGACCAGATTAAAGGTGTTGCACCCCCACCTTTAATGCTCTTGGTGGTTTATTGCATCAATCAGAGGGTGGGAGACCATCACATAACAGACATAAAACATCATTACTTGACTGCCAAACCCCTGAGAATCATGGCTTGGCCTAGCTGAAACATATTTTAGAGGTGGCACAATTCAATCCATGACACTTACTTATAAATTGAAACAATTTTTTTAATGTGATACAACCCTGTTCTAAAATGGATGTCTCTTTAGATGACTGATTGACGGTTTGACTGGGTAGTGTTCTTTTGAAGAAGAAATGAGCAATATAGGATAAATCTTAGCTACATAATGCTAAGATTTACTATGGTCACTTTTCAAGTCTCTCCAAAAGATATAGTCTGAGATACAGAAAACATTTGCAATAGTGAATAAAATCTTGAAAACATGTGTCCTGGGGCTAGAATGTTTCAATAAATCACAGCAGCATATGTGTCCTTGCTGGCCCATCATTGAAATGGCGTTTATGAAGATCTGATGGTAATGCAGGAAGATGCTGCTCATATAATGGGATGTAAACAGGGAAGTTCACAAAATGAATGCACATCAATACAGAAGTATACAAAGCAAAGCCCTAGGAACGAGTCATTTTTCTTTGTACTTCTCTGTATATTTTAATCTTTCTTTAAGGAGCATTATTAATTTGGGGGCAGGAGGAGTGTTTTAAAATTTACTGTTAATAACTGAATGTTGACTGTGTCAGGTGGGGTACTTCACAAAATCCAGGCACAAGGACTGACAAATAAAGGCAAAAGGAAGGCCCTAATCTGTAGTAAACGCTAGGTATCTTCCGAGGGCTGAGAGCAGCCCGGTGTCCAAACTCACTACCAGAGTGGCTGGTAGTTTTGAACTGCTGACCTTGCAGTTAACCGCAATGCTACCAGGGCCCCTCTATGTACAACCTCCCTACATCAATTATGCCAGCCTCTGCTTCATCTGCACAATCACTCTCAGGTTTGAGCCCATTGTGGGAACCGCTGTGTCAATCTGTCTCATTGAGGGCCTTCCCCCTTTGTCACTGACGCTCCCCTTGACCCAGCATCATGTCCTTTTCTAGGGATGGTCCCTAGTACCATGTCCAAACAGACCTTGACATCCTCACTTCGGAGGAGCATCCTGTCTGTACTTCTTCCCAAACAGATGAGTTGGTTCTTCCGGCAGTCCGGGATCTGTTCAGTAGTCTTTGCCAGCACCATGACTCACGGGCATCAGACTCCAGCAGTCTTCCTCACTTGGCTTTCCCATACATATCAGGCCATTGAACGTGCCACAGAATGGGTCAAGCGCCCTTTATTCCTCACCATCTGCTCTCCTGTCGTTAGCGTTATTATCATCACTATGTCACCAGGAGCCCTGGTGGCTTTGTGTGCTGGGCAGCAGTTCTAACCAACTGGTTGCCCCCCTGGAGAAAGAAGGGGCCTTCTCAGAGACTCAAGGAGGCAGTTCTGCTCCGTCCCGTAGAGTCAGCCTGACCTAGAATCTACTCAATGGCAATGGCCATGATCAATGATCACTATTTGACAACCAAGAAACTGAAACACAGAGCAGCCGAGCCACTCTGCCAAAGTCCCACGGCTGGTGCGCGCTATGGGCTGGGGATCCACTCTTTCATTGGTTGCCATCACACACATCACCCACTTTGTAATTTTTTGCATTCTTTTTTCAGGATGCAAAATTCCAGGACTGCCAAGTATATGTCACGCTTGTGATGTGAGTCAGGGATGGAGCCCAATGAGCATACGAACTCCCAAGCCAGCATGGGAACCACGCTATAATCCATCATCGCATGGACATAGCTATCATTCTTTTTGCCATTGTCAAAAAATAGAAAACGCACGGCCATCAAGTCCACTCCCAACTCATCTTTGCAGAATGGCCACTGGGGGGTTTCCGAGGCCGTAACTCGTTGCGAGAGTAGAAAGCCTGGCCGGACGCAAAGTGACGCCTGGTTCCAGTGCTGGCCTCCATAGACTGGCGCTTCTGAAGGAAATTGGGTATTCTGGCGCTAAAACCTCCTCCCTAACACTGGACACAATTTTTTCAAATAAATGTGATAAGGAAATGCTGGCTTTCCCCATCCCCCGAACCTCTGCCTATCTTTCCTCTTTGGCCTAAACTAGACACCTATAGAGTTTGCAAGACTGTAAATCTTTTTATTTTATAAATCTTTTTATTGGGGGCTCTTATAGCAATCCATACATCAATTGTATCAAGTACATTTGCACATATGTAAGGCTGCAAATCTTGATGGAAGCCCACTCACTGTCACAGAGCAGCTGCTGGGCTTCTAACCACCGACCTTGCTGTTAGTTAGCAGCCGCAATCTTTAACCGGTGTGCCACCAGGACCCCCTCTCAGTTTGTTCCCTTATGGGCTGTCCAGAACCTTCAGTGCCCATGCCTCCTTCCTTCGCTCCTCTGGGTTTTGTTGCTGGTGTTGGTGGTTTGGTTCGGTTTTATTTTACGTCACTTGCTCAGCACTAGCAACTCTTAAAATAGCCAGCTTGACTCCAGGTTTGAGATTCCATGCGCAAGGGCAAGAGCATGAATCTTTATTTGGGCAACAGTTTGACAAACCTAAAACCAAACTCACTGCCATCAAGTGGATTTCGATGCATCATTCATAGTTGTCTTTAAGTCTATACTACCTAAACCAAATCAGAACGTGGACGGCTGCGACAGTAGAGAAAATGTAATCAGGGACTATCAGCTCAGAATTCCAAATCTGAGAGGGAGAGACCCTGTGCAAAATGAGGGACAGAGGGCAGAAGCAGCATGGGGGGTAGCCGATGATCCTGCCATCTGGCCTCTCCTTCGGGTGTGGCCCAAGCACAGGGCTTCCCGGCACAGGCAGCACGCGGTCTTCAACTAGCCTTCCCTGCTTTTCAGACATGGACAGCTCTCTGCGAGAAGGGAAAGGTTTGCTGGCCGCATTGGTGGAAGTAGTGGTGTGCTCAGAGGTCACTGCTGTTACGCGTGTGACCTTGTGTGATGTTGAAAATCTGCCAGTTCAGGCCAGTAAGAATAAAAGAGAGTGGCCTTAATAATTTTTTTAAGAATTCCTGAAAAGTTTGTTTTTTCCTTTGTTGCGGTTAAGATATAGCACTCAATACAGAGACTGGGGGTGGGGGGGGTGGGGAGGGGTAGAGAGACAGAGAGAGAGAGAGAAAAGGCAGGAAGAATGGAAATTGCACAGAAAGGGCGGTGGGAGGTAGATTAGCATCGTGAAAAGATCCAAAGAAGAAGAAATACCGTGGTCACACAGTGTGAATGGCGTGACTCAGCGGTTATTGTGTGGAGCTCATTGAATCCTCACCATCAGCCCCCGTGGTCTCCAAAACTCAGTCCAAACTCACTGCCAACTAGTGGATTCCAACCCATAGCAACGCTAGAGGACAGCTTCAAACTGCCCGTGTGGGTTTCCGAGGTTGTAAATCTCGAGGAGAATGGAGCGTCTCCTGTCCCTCCCGAAGAGCAGCAGGTGACCAGGCACACCACCAGAGCCCCTCAGCCTCCCTGCAGTGGGTACTATTATTAAAAAGAAAAGAAGGGAGGAAGAAAAGAAGAGAAAAAAAGTTGTCATGGAGTGAAATCCCACTCGCGGTGACCCGTGCGTGTCAAAGGAAAATATTCAGCGGCTGGTTTGTCGGAAGTTCCAAAGTCTTTCTTCTGAGGCTTCTCTGAGTGGATTCAAACAGCCAACCTTCTGGTTAGAAGCCAAGCACTTAGTGATTTGCACCATCCAGGGCCTCCCAGTATGATCATCACTACCACTGCTTTTTTCCTGATGAAGGGACTGTGATATCAAGCTGTAAATTAGAAATAGAGCAAGGACTTGAACCTGACAGTCTGAGCCCCTCGCTTGCAGCTCTCAACAACTTTGCAAGTATGAAGAGAGCAGTCTCAGAGCAAAGCCAGGGCTTAAAATAAATAAAATCTTAGCGTGTGTGGAGATTTGCAGAATGGAGAGCTATCTACACAAGCATATTTGATAGGTTTTTTTGAATCTGTTTAACCACACTGAGAGAGAAGAATCAACTCTGGTTCTGAGAATGAAATACCATCTAGTGTTGATGATCTGTGCGTTGCCCAAACACTTGGAAACCCTTGCGGCTTTGAACAGGATTAGTGACTCGGATTTCCCATTCCAGCTTATTTCAACCATCTACCTGCCGCAGCATCATGTGGCGGCCTTTGGTGTGATTGTGTAGTATTGGGTGATTGTCATTCATGAAGATGATAGGCAGGTTGGACTTTACCTGCCCCCACATCATTGAATCTCCTGCCCTGAACTGGACTGACTCTTTTTTATGTTGTTACAGAAGTGAGATCAATGATAAACAAAAGACGCCCGCGCAATGACCAGCAGAGCTGGACAACAGCATCCGTGGACCACCGGCCATGCAGTTTCTGCTGTAAGCCTTCACTCGGTCTCTGCGGTACACACCCAGTGTTCCACACTCAAGGACGCATTTCTCAACCGGCTCCTGAGCTTCCACTGAATATGCACAGCTGGTTTCTGTAAGCCCGAATCCCCAAATTATCCCTGCACAGGGGAGTCCAAACAGGCCTGCCAGCAAGAAGCATTTACTCTGATAGCAAGAATTCTGATGCCCCAATCTTTTCCTAAAGTCTCCATCATTATCACCTTCATTATTTGGACCTTATTAAGCATTTGATATATGTTCTGGAATCATAATGTAATTCCCTTTTAGACCTCGAGTAACCCTATAGAGTAAGCATTTCAGTAACCTACTTTTCAGAAGAGGAAATCCGAGAGAGTTTAAGTAGCTCGGTGAAGGTCACACAACTAGGAAAGGGTAAGAAATAGGATTTCAATCAGAGGAGCCTTGGTGGCATAATGGCTTACCTTTGGGCTGCTAACTGGAAGGTCAGCAGTTTGAAACCACCAGCTGTTCCTCTGGAGAAAGATGAGACTTCTGACGCCCACAAAGAGTTAAAATCCCCAAAACCCACAGGGGGAGGGGCAGGTCTGCTCTGTCCTAGAGGGTCACTAGGAGCCAACCTTGACTCGAGGGCAAGGAGTTGTTTGATTTGACTTTTCAGGACTTTAATCCCCAACTGTCTGGTTCCAAAATCGGTTGTCCACTTTGCCAAGGTTCTTTTATCTTCTTACAACTTGACCCTCACTAGGCAGAAGGTCTTGTGAGCAGAAAGCACACAGACTCTTTACCCAAAGGAATTTTCAAAGGGATGCTGAGAGGTGGCCTCACTGACGTGTGGGTGGGATGCACATTGCCAAGGAGGATGGGATCAAATGGGCAGAGGGAGGCCAGCTGGTTTCAAAATGTCATGAGAGCTGTTGACTGTGCCCAGTTTATATATGAAAGGCGCTCTTTAGTCTCTCACAGGTTTTGAAAGGGGCTGCTTTAAAAGAACATAGAGGAAGACTGTTTATTCCTCAGGGAATGACTTTCCAGCAACATTTTATATTTTTCTGGGAAACTATTCTTCTTCCCACACAAAAGTTTGAGGACTAAATAACCAGGCCTTGCCCACAAGCAGAGAGCAAGTGGGAACTCAGAGTCGAGGCAGGTCAGAGAAACGCCACAAGGATCAGCCATGGCCAGTGGCAGGGACCACAGTATTAGAACATTCTGACCAATGAGTTCACAGGCTCTTAGGCACAAGATTCAGAGCAGGATACCTTGAAGGACCAAGCAGTTTACAACATTCCCTGTGGTGGCTGCACAGCCGAATCAAAGAGAAAGATCATTGCCAAGGGGATCAGAGGCAAAGAGCTTTAGAAAGAATCATAAGCAGCATTTTCTTTTTCCAGGCTGCAAGAAACTATGGAAGGCAACTTACTTCCTAGGCTCACCCTACCAAGTGCAGCAGATGCACTAATAGTAATGGAGTAATCTGCTACTGAATAATTTACAATCCCTCACTTGATGGCTTAAAACCACATTATGTATTTGTTCATGAATCTTCAGTTTGAACTGATTTGGTAAGGACTGTTTTTTGTCTCTGTTCCACACAGTGTTAATTGGGTTGGCCCCATGAGGGCTGAAGGATTATGAAGTGAAATTAATTACTTCTATCCATTTCTTCTATAAACCTCACCAAAAGACTGAGTGGGACCATGCAGAGGACTCTGACTGGGGGATTGGTCCGTATTGCTATTCCTCTTTGTATAAGACAGCTATCTCAGAAGCAGAAAGAGAGCATTCCTGGGAACATCAAGGAAGAAGAGCCACCGGTGGAGCATATTCAAGATCCCTGCCTAATGTGGCAGAGGCACCAGACATCATGAGACCAGAGACACCAGAGCAGAAGAGATGCAGCACTGGGGCAGACTATATGGTGGAGCATTTATGGACGTAGATTTCCATGGTGAGACTTAGCTCAGTAGGTATCGCCAATGAAACAGATTACTACAAAGGGTATTTTCTCTCCCTAGCTAGAAAAATAACCTACACTCAGCATTGTAACTGTGATGCATAAATAAATAATAAATAATAAATAAAACGAGTTACATGAAAACAAAAGGAACATAAATTATAACACAAAAATAACAGCAGCTGTAATCAGTGAAGGGGTACTAAAGATTAGATATTTAACTTCAATAGGCTACATTGGGAGGAGCCATAGCTTCTCTTTGAGCCTAGAGCCCACACCAGGCACCATCAGCCAGACCTTCAGCCCACATCATGCATCCATCTGGTCTACCATGTGCACTCTACAGGGACCCAATATCTTAGAAGAGATATTAAAAAGTGGCCAAATAGATAAGTGAGTTTCCTAATAATTTGATGACCCTTCAAAGTGATAATCTTTTTTTTAAATGTAGTGATTCAAATCAGATTTCTGTTCAGCAGATCTAGAGCATGTTTACAAATCATAGTTTAATTGACTACCTATTTCAGATCTAGCAACACCATTCTCGATGAGCCAATATCAAAGACTTGCACAAGTCAGATTATTCTGATTAGTTGTTGAACCACCACCCACTGTGTCTGATTAAGTACCATCTTGGCCCTGAATGCCTGGAGTCCTGTTTGATAACAACAGTTCCCATGGTCCATTCTGGCCATCAAGTCCCCATCAAACTCTTAAAGAATGTGAACCAGTTGCCTACAAGTTGATTCTAACTCATGGAGGTCCCATGTGTTGCATTGTATGGCTATGGCTTTACAGAAGGAAATGACTAGAACTTTCTTGCAAGATGATTCTGAGTAGGTCCAAACATTTCAGTTAGTAGTCAAGTATGAATCAGTTTGAGCCACAGAGGGATTCTTTAAAAGATTTCTCCCAAATTAAACCAATTGTCAATTCTGACTCATGGCTAACTTATAGGGCAGATCAGATCTGCCATGTGGGAGTTTCCAAGGCTGTAACTCTTATTAAAGAAGAAACTAGTGAGTTCAAATTGTCGAGCTTTCGGCTAGCAGCTAAGATGTTAACCACCATTCTATAACTACTCCTTCTTATATTATTAAGACTTTATTATTGTAACTTAGCACAACTTTCTAGTATTTTAAATCCTCTCTCAAGACATCCAAACATGTCAGATATTTTATCACTTTTATTTTCCTGAGAAACCTTATCCTGATTTTCTGATTGGTCCACTAGGGACTGGTTCCACTCTACATCTGGCAGCTATTTGTCATCCCGGCATTTCCATACACCCTTGTTTCCTGGGGATTATTGCATTTCCACCACAGGTTGTAACTCCTGTTTACTACATGCTCTAGCCTGTGTCTTGATTCTTTCTAATTTACCTTTCCTGTTTTGCTGGACTCATCCCCCAGCTGCTTCCTGAGGAAAGATAAAAGGAAAAGAAATATATCAACCATCTTCTATTCCAATCCTTATTTGATAGTTTGGCTGGGTATTCAAATTCTTTCTCTTTCAATAGTGTGAAGTAATTACTTTGTAGTGTTCTTGTTGCAAATACTGTTGTTGAGAAGTCCAATGTAATTTTGAATCCTGATCTTTTCTATGTATTTATTTATTCTTACTCTCTTGAATTTTGTGAAGTTTTCCCTCGTCATTCCCTGGGTGGGTTTATTCATTTTTTTATCCAGTCTGTATCGACCTTTTTGATATATAAACTCATGCCCTTCAGTGATGGAGAATTTCTTTGAACATTTTCAGTGATGACATCTTCTCTGTCTTCTTCTTGTTGTTGTTGTTGTTTCTGTCATTGTTCTTTGTAGAAAATCTATTACTTTTGCATCTGACATCCTGTGCAGGTACTCAAATTTTCTTTTATCTACTCTTTCTCATTTCTTTATCTTTTTGTTCTACATCCCAAAAGATAAAGCCACATTATCCAGTTTTTCTCTAATGAGATTTACATTTCTAGCATAATATTATTTAAATCCCAAACTCATTTTGTCTTCTATTATTTCTTTCTATGCAGTATAACTCATGGTTCATGTTATCTCTCTCAGGATATAAATGAAGGAAATAATTTTTTGTATTGGATTTTACATTAGTTTTCTCCTTATATCTCAATTTCCTCCAAGTTGTTTGTTTTTGCTTATAGCATTTGGTTTCTATCTCCCATGTTAGAAGCATTATTTAAATGTCTGGGAATATTCAACTATTTCCTCTAATTTGAGTATTTAAGAATAAAAGTTCATTGTAAATCTTGCGTGTATGAGTGGGATTTATTGACGGTGAGCTTTACTGAGGTTGTTCAGGGAGTGTGTTTGTTCAGTAAAGGAAGAAGTTCATCCACAAAAATAGGACAGCTGAATAGGGGAGAAAGTTGAAGGTCTCAGCATTCACTTTCAAATGACATCCATAGTCTCATTAGAACAAGTGCCGCCCAAGTTCACAAAACTGTTGCTATTACTAATATTTTGGGAAGATGTATGGGGAAGAAAGTTGCTCAACTACACAGATGTGTGAAAAGAATGTGGGACTCTACTTTTCCATGTCACTTCAACAAGTTTTCCTCATTTTAATGTTCCCTTCATGCTTTTCTTCCAGAAGTACCCCATGCTACCCATTTCTGAGACTTGAGGGGACCCCAACGTGTAAATATGATAGGCTCTCAGTTTTCCTCACTATCAGCTCAAGATTCTGTTTTATCTAGTTGTTGTTAAGTGTCAGTTTCCCTCACTATCAGCTTACGGTTCTGTTTTTTCAAGTAAGTTCAAAGTGGCCCGAGGTGCAGCAGGAGGAAATGCTGCCTGATCTTGTGCCATCTTCACAATTGCTGTTATGTGTGAGCCCATTGTTCATTTTCTCTCAAAACAACTTTAGAGAAGTTTGCCCTCCAATCATCAAGTACTCTCCCCAAGAGGTATTCTGGTAAGCACAATTGTCTTCATCTTAAACATCCAATGAAATCTGTAGTATGCTGAAATGTCTTGCTACTCCTTAGGCAACTAATCAGCTCTATCTTCCCTTAATCCCGCATTAGTTCAACTGTCTAATGAGATTGCCTCAGTACACAAGAAGAACAGTTAAGACTTGGGAAATGTTGCTCTTCTAATGAATTTCTTTAAAGATAGCCCAAAAGTATGCTGGATAAATTCTAGGAGCCAGCCATGTGTTTTCTGCTTGATTTTGCAAGCATTTTTCTTACCTCCTCTGTGAAATGGGAATGGCAATCTTACCCTCATCTCTCCTCTTTGACAGCTCTGCATACTGAATTAGGTAAAATCTGCTAACCCCGGAGCTTCTAAGCATGCACAATAAACTCAGTGTTGAACTTGGGCCATTAAGGCATGTGGAGAGTTAGGGAATCGCTAGTGTGGAGATTACACATGAAGCCCTCACTTTAGGCAACTACAGCCTGTTCAGAAAATTACCCTGGAGCTGAAATAACTAAAGCTTTCTCTTTTACCAGGTGTCAAGGAAGCTTTAGAAAAATTTATATTGTCCATTTTACTGTTATTTGAACATGGAGGGGGGGGGGGAAAGACTTACTTTCCAGGTGCTCTTTTTAGATTCTCAGCAACCTTAAAAACAAATCTCTTAAATCAGAAGTGACTGAAATTTCCTAATCAAAGAGGGTGTAAATCTGAGCCCTAGGAAGGATGACTTTAGGATTTAACTCCAAAGATGACTCTGACATCATGTAGATAAAGAGACTTCAAAAAGTTTGTGGTGCAAAAATTCTATTATCTTTTATCACCCTGTGATATGCTGATGACACAGCCTTGTTTGCTGAAAGTAACAGGACTTGAAGAAAATCTTGCTGATGAAGATCAAAGATTGCAGTCTGCAGTAGAGATTATATCTCATTGTAAAGAAGACTAAAATCCTTACAATTGGACTTAAAGGTTATTTCATAATAAATAGGAAAATAATGTCCAAGTTGCCAAGGATTTAATCTTGCTTCGATCCACAATCAATGCTCATGGAAGTAGTAATCAAGCGATCAAACAACTCATTGCGCTGGGTAAATCTGCTGCACAAGACCTCTTTCCAGTGTTGAAGATGAAGGAAGATACTTTGAGGTGTGCGTGATGCACGTATTGAATAAGGATGACAAAAGAAGAATCGGTGCATTTGAATTATGGTGCTAGAAAAGAATCCTGAAAGTATCAGGGACTTCCCAAAGAGCAACCGAATCTGTTCTGGGAGAGGTACAGCCAGAACATGTCTTGGAAACAAGGATGGGGAGACTTCGTCTCACACACTTTGGACATGTTGTCATCAGAGACCAGTCCCTACAGAAAGCTCTCATGCTTGGTCAAGTCGAAAAAAAGGGGAAGACCCTTGACAAGATAGGTTGACACAGCGGCTGCCACGATGGGATCCAGCACAGGAACAACTGTGAGGGTGGCAGGACGGGGCTGTGTTTTGTTCTGTTGTGCAGAAGGCATCTATGAGTCAGAAGGAACTCGGCTGCACCTAAACAGTATCTTTTCATTTCATTTCTTTCCATGAATGTCTTGAAGCCCTTTCATACGGCAAAAGGCACAATCTATTTAAATCTATGTTTTTAGTAGTTTTAGCCATGATTGCTGTGCAAATGGAAGGAAAGAAAACATCAAGGAAAAACACATCACTATAAAGTTTCAGAGTCTGAGCATGTTAAAAACCATTTCCCTCCTTCTCTAAGCTGACAGCAGCCACTGCCACAAGTCAACCCAACATTTAGTGACCTGATAGGGAGCAAGGGAGTTGTCCGTGGGGTCTGCAATGCTGTAAATCTTTACAAGAGTAGAACACTTCCTCTTTCACCAGTGTTGCAAGTGGTGGATTTGAACTCCTGATCTTGTGGTGAGCAGCCCAATACTGTAACCCACTATGCCACCAGGGATCCTCGAGTAGACAACAACAATAACAACGACAACATAAAAAGCCTCACAGCCATCGCGTGAATTCTGACTCAGTGACCCTGTGGTATAGGCTGGAACTCCCCCGTGAGTTTCTGAGACTGCAACTCTTCATGGCCATAGAAAATCTCATCTTTCTCCCTTGGAGTGGCTGGCGATTTTGAATTGCTGACCTTGCACTCAACAGCCCAATGCATAACCTTTACACCGCCAGTGCTCCTAGACAGAGGATAAGTAGTGTTTATCTCAAGTGCAGAGAAAGCTCCTCTATTATCTATCTTGTCAGGCTTACAGATGTTTGCCATCCCAGTCTGTGTAAGCTCTCAAAGACTTCAATTTTTCACAAAGCCCTTCTTCCCATGGTGTGCTCCCCAGGTGGTCTGGATTTGGACTGAACGGCACTCAATTCTGATTGAAATGTGCTGGAGGACCACTACACTTGGAACGGGAATGGAGAACAGATTCCAGTTGCAGGCTCTCTCCTCTTTGGAAAGAGCTGCTTCTACTGAATGATTTAGAACCAAGGGGTCTTGCGTGCCCAGAAACAGCTCTGAATTTTTAGGGATGTTTTCAGAGTCTAAGATCATTGGAACATCTCCTAGTAGTGTTATTTAGATATTGAGCCCAGGAACAATAAACAATCCTTCAGTGCTTTCTCATGCTTACTGCTGAGTAGCTTTTACTAACTTCTTGTCTGAGGACCATGACTTTAAAGATTTGTGTAATTTCTGCAGAGTACGAACAAGCTCACAGCATCAAGCCTCAGCTGTTGTGAAAGGAAGCTGGACATTGAATGAGGACGGCCTCTATGTTGTGCCTATATGTTTTTTTTAAAACATTCAGTTCCTAAGGGGCACAGGAGGACTGTCTCAGGGAACAACAAGGTCATGTGGCCTAATATACCCACAAAGATCATGTTCAACATTATGAAATAACTGGGATCTTAAAAGCTTGGGAGGAGTCACCTAAACTGCAATTACTGGTCTCTCCCTGTCCAGAGAAAAGAACAGAGAAGAAACCAAAGACTTGTAGGAATATTAGTCCCAAGGACAAATGGACTATGAGGACTGCAATCTCCACGGGAGCAGAAGAACTACATGGTGCCTGGCAAACACTACCTCCTGCTCTGAGAGAGATTATCATGGGAAGTCTTGGCTAGAGGAGAAAATGTGAAAAAAACAAAACAAAACAAAACAACAACTTGAAAATCATCACAAAGACCAGGGCTGGGGTTCTACTTGAGACTGAAAGAAGCCTCGAGATTTGGGCCTTTTGTCACCCTTGGGCCCAGGAACTCTCCCCATGGCTCAACTTTAAGCCAATCAATCAATCAATCAATCAATGGACCTCTCAGGTGAACAGTAACCCTGGGAAGGTCCACATCCTTGGGGACGACCACCCAAAGAAGATCAAACAGGAAGCCTTTGCCAAGGAATAAGGCACCGAAAGTTGAAATGGGGCGGAGCAGAAGGGTACATTCCAACTGAAAATCGAGGAAGGAAGGCCGTTATGTTGCGAAAACAGCAATCAGTGCCATGAAACCAAATGCATGTGAACTGTTGGATGGAAAACCAATTTGTCCTGTAAATTGTCACCCAAATCACCATCAAAAGTTTTTTAAAAGTCACCTTCAATTTCATCTGACATAATTTAGATCAAAATCCAAAAACTCATAAGATTAAAAAAAAGCAAAATTACCAGACTGGCAGCTCAATGCTAACATAAGACTGAGTGACTTGGAATCGGTTCCCCAGAGATCAGACGTTTAAAAAGTTCTAGGAATTTCTGTATTTCTTCATAATAAGGATACAATACCCTTTATTTGGCAATAAAGTCCCTAGCTTAATACCTATCACCTCTATTAATTTAGCCTCATGCCATTTTTAACTTATTTTTAAATCATTTAGAAAGTGTACCGAGAATTCTTGTGTTCCCTGCCTCCTATGCCCCCTAACGTCAGTATCTTATGGAGCCACAGGGCGATGGTCAACACTGGGCATGAACATTGATAGAATCCCACGATCTAAACGAGAGTACTTATTCCAAAGTTATGAGCCTTTCTGCGGTCTTTCTGTGACCCAGGATCCCTTCCAGGATTGCCTATTGCATTCAGTGGTCATCTTTTTTGTTGGTGGGCGCTATTGATGAATTCCCACCCACAACGAGACCCTGTGCATGACAGGATGAAGCACTGCCTGGTCCTGCGCCAGCCTCACAATTGTTCCTGTGCTGAGCCCATCGTGGCAGCCACGGTGTCAACCCGTCTTGTTGAGGGCCTTCCTTCCTCATTTTTGCTGCCCTTCTCCTTCACCAAGCATGGTGTCTTTAGTTTGCACCAAGTATCCCTCTTTAGTCTCTCCCAATACACAAAAATCCCTGACTCTTGCCTTCTTGTTCATGGCCTGAGGGTTCGTGAAGATTATTGGTCAGTTATTTTGTAGAATATTCCTCAAGTTGACCTGGCGATTTTCTTTTTAAATGTTGAGATTGAGTTGATACTTTCTTGGCAAGAACAGCAGAGGAGTGATGAACCCTTTTGATGTGGATCGTACTAGAAGAGCACAGTGTCAGGGTGTCTTATTATGGATGATATTAACTTTGATCATGAGAGGTCGGCCCTGGTATCTGCAGAGCTATTGTTTATAATTTGTAATTTTATGTATTTTTTGGGGGGGGCGTCTACTTTGACATGAATTATCCCGTTTTCCCTAAAGTGCTTCTGCCCACTAATTTTAGCACCCACCGCTGACCCTTGCCTACTTTGATGATTCTGCCTGTGTTTATCTACCAGTGAGTTTCTATTCATCTCCTTCCTTTAACATTTATTAATGTTAATCCTTCTATTAATTACAAAGAGGTAGCTATTTCAATAAGAGGTAGCTGAATCTAGATGAAAGAGAATAGAGTCAGAGTGAAGCTGACCTGTTGGACTTGTTTGGAAGCTATTCAACTTACCAGTAGAAGATTTCAATGTCCCAATCTATCATCACCACCATCATAAAACAATCAATGCTCCATTTTGAATAGCCAGAACAATCAGAGTCAAGAATCTTTCACTGTCTTCCTGGTTGGTCTTCTCTCATAAATAGTCTTGATGTAAATCTTTCTGCTTTATATTCTGACTCTAACAATACTTTTGACAATACACTGTGGGCATTGCAGATGAGTATGTTATTTTTGCTCACACATCATTTCCTGAAACATTTTATGGCCATGTTTGCTCAAGGTTTGCTCAGTGTAACCAACAATAGAGATGTTAAAGCCTCAAAGTGTCTTAACAATTATTCTGGGGCTTTCTTGTATTTTTCAGTGTAAATTGCACTAAGCCCCAAAGTATAAGTATTCTTCTATATTTCAAGATTATTATTTATATTACCTATACCCTAATACTTGCTTCCTTTTTCAGTGAAAGTAATGTAGACTTTTGGACTTGTTCATATACTCTCAATTTTAAAAAGGATGTTTACTTAGCAACGAAATACACTCTATGAGCTATTTTCTTCTGACTAACAATGCTCTGTACAGTGATCTGATAACATCATCATAATCATATATAATTTGTGGGTGCGTTTTTGGGGTAGGGAAAGTTATATTTCCTTCATCAAGTTAAAAATCAAGATTCTCATCTCAGTTTTTGTATCACTATTAAATTGCAGTCAAATTTGTCCTTACAATTCATTATTTTGAAACATATTTCATTCGATGCAACCTGGGACTTCTCTGACACCTGCCAAGAGGTAAGGAAGAAAACGGGTGTCCTTTATGTCATTCACTTCAATGACACACACTCTCTTCATCAGGCATACTTTCAAATGTTTTTCAAATATGTTAGTGACCTCCAAATGGAATGGCCACTTGGAACCCGAGGGTCAGACTGGCCACTTGGAACCTGAGAGTCCCATTGTCCACCATGCCTGTGTGAGTCCCGTCTGTGTCACCTTGACGGGGCTAGGATTCTTAGTGGTTTGGTGGTTGGCCTCATCAGGCGAGTTCTGACTCACAGAGACCCTGTGTGCAATAGAACAAAACACTGCCCAGTCCTATACCGCCCGCACAGCTGTTATGTTTGTGCTCATTGCTGCAGCCATTTTGCCAATCCAACTTGAGGAGAGCCTTCCTCTTTTTCCCTGACTGCCATTTGCCTGTCAGGTTGTCAAACGGGGGTGGCTTCAGTGTCCTGTGGCACTGCAAGCCATGCCACCAGTATTTCAAAGACCAACGGAGTCACCAAGGGGAACAGTGCAGCTTCCAGACCAAAAATTGACTATGAAGAAGAGACAAATTATGCATGTGTGAGGGATTAGCCATCGAAAGATCAGAGGCGCATTGTCAGACATAGTGCCTGAAGACGAGTCCCTTAGGTTGGAAGACACTGAAAATATGGCTGGAGAAGAGACCTCCTTCAGGAAGAGTTAACCAGAGTCATGTGAATACAGAAAAGCTTTTGAGACCTTAATTTGCTGGTGGAACATGACTCAAAGTGAGAATGAATAGGTTTGGCAGTTAAAATGTAGTAATGGCAGATAATGAGATTTAATATAATGTAATCACAGGGTGTGACCTGTTTCTAATATATGTAGATGCTGTGGGAAAGTTGACTTCTTTTTTTGCAGTCTGGATCCTGTATCTGGATTTTCACTTGACCTCTGTTTTTCTAGACTTGACATTGCTTGCCAATCCTGGGAGTCATTAGTAGACTGTCCTCTTAGCTATCTACCTTGGACTCTGTGCCCCGCCCCCCCGCCCCAATCTTGGATTCTTGTGACTTAGCATAAGCCTGCTGTCGGACTTCTCTATATTTGGTTTGTCAATCCCTGCAGCCACATAAATCAGCAGAAGCCTTCAGCTTAACATGACTCACAGACATGGAAGAATCTGGACTTGCTTGCTTCTGCATGTGTGAATCATTTTCTGATAAAAATTTCTCAAAAAAAGAAAATTCTGTGTGTGTGTGTGTGTGTGTGTGTGAATCATGTATAGATCTTGTATATTTAATATTCACCAGTCTTGCTTCTTAGAGAACCCAGCCAAAGAAAGCTGGGATGACAGTGACAAGGAATGGCGCTGGTTTTGTACCATCCTCACAATCATTGTTTTGTCTAAGCCCATTATAACTTCTATTCTATTTTTTATTTTATTTTATCGGGGGCTCTTACAGCTCTTATCACAATCCATACATATATCCATTTTTTCAAACACATCTTTATATTTGTAATCATCATTTTCAAAGACTTTCTTTCTATTTGAGCCCCTGGCAATAATCCTCTATTGAAGTACCATGCTATGAGCCCAGTGTCACTTTAGAGTGACAATTGCAGAGAGGCATTTAGCTGTTTATGCTTAAGCAGTGAAACCCATGAAAACTGGAACGTGACAAGACTGGCCTGTTTTGGGGGGGGTCTTCTGTTTGTCTGCCGCTGACAGGGTGCAGTCTGCATTCGTCTACTGCTCTCCACTTAGTGGCAAGTAAGTGAGTTTTCCTTCTCTGGGAAGTTTCTGCCTTGCACACGTCCAGCTTTCACAGGGTTCATCCACTATAGCATTGCGCCATCTGAGGGAGCTTCGAAAGTGTATGAAAAATTCCATCATCCGTTCATTCCATTTTCCCACGAGCTTTTCAAAGTCCTTGTATTTGACACTTGGAATAGATTAGATGGTTGAGAACAATCTTTAAGCCTACATGCACCACAACATGGGAGGAACATCGTTCTCAGCCCCACTGATCTCAGACTTATCTATACGTATGGCTTGCTTTGGTCTCGTAGTCAGCGGAGTTTACTAGTATACTTCCCCACTCCAGTATAAACTTTATGTTAGCACTTGCTTCCTCTAATGAAATGTTAGCAGAGGTGATGCAATGGAAGCTTGAAACTTTCCTACACAGTAGCACTAGCTTCTTGCACTAGCCTTTGCCTTGAGAGCCCTTGTTTCTTCAGTCTGGTTTCCAGAACAGATATATGTGGAGCAGATTTGAAACCAGCCTTTAGCAAGGAGCCCAGCCCGGCTGCCCTAGAGTTAGCAACAGTACTTCCCAACGAGTTCAGGCTAACCCCAGCCAGCCGAGAGAAATGTGAGTGTGAGTAAATGACAGGTGTTAAAGGAGGAACTGATTACAAGGGGGACAGACAACAGAAAAGTGGGGGAAGGGAGATGTCAGATGGTGTAAGATATGACAAAATAATAATAATTTATAAGTTATCAAGGGTTCATGAGGGAAGGGGAAAAATGAGGAGCTGATATCAAGGGCTCAAGTAGAAAGCTAATGTTTGAGAATGATGATGGCAACAAATGTACAAATGTGCTCAACACAATTTGCATGGATGGATGGATGGTGGTAAGAGTTGTACAAGCCCCCAATAAAATGATTTTAAAAATAAACAAAGCTAAAAGACTGGGGGTGGGAGTCATTGAGTTTGGGAGATGCTTTGCTCCTCAGGAAGAGCTGACTGACATTGCTGAGTTCTGGTGGCTAAGATACAACACATAGCCACCCTATGTGCAGCAGAACAAAGGGGGGCCTTGCTCTGTGCCATCCTCACAATCACTGCCATGTTGGGTCCCTTATTGCAGCCACTGTGCCAATCCATCTCACTGAGAATCTTCCTCTTTTTGCTGACACTCTTCTGTACCATGGATCATGCCCTTCTCCAGAGACTGAGTCCCCTCATAATATGCCCAAAGTAGAGGATACAAAGTCTTGCCACCCTTGCTTCTAAAATGCATTCTGCCTATCCTTTTTCCAAGAAAGATTTGTTTATAGTTTTTACAGTCCATGACACATTCAATATGTTTTCATGAACAACACAATTCAAAGGCTTGAATTCTTCTTTAATCTTCCTAATTCTGAATTCATTGTCAAAGGAGCCCTGATGGCATGGTGGTTACATATTGGGCTGTGAGCTGCAAGGTCAGCAGTTGGAAACCATTATTAGCTCTGAGGGAGAAAGATGAGACTTTCTACTCCGGTCAACAGTTAACGCCTTGGACACAAACCGGGGCTCTGTCCTGTCCTAGAGGGTTGATTGACTATAGGAAGTCAGTATTGACTCAATGGCAGTGAGTTTCTGTTTTGTTTTTAATTGATTATTCAGCTTTCATACACAAAATGAAACCACTGAAAATGGCATGGCTTGGATTAGGCGCACGTTAGCCTGCTTTTCAGCACTTTAAAGAAGTCTTTTGCAGCAGTGTGTCCAGAGGGATACACTGTTTGAGTTCCTTCATCACTACTTCCATGGGCATTGATTGGTGATCCCATTTTAATAAAATCCTGGACACCTTCAGCATTTCTCAGTTTGTCATGATGCTGCGAATTGGTTCAGGTGTGAAAATGTGGTTGTTTTATGCTGAGGTGTAATCCACACTAAAGCAACGGTCCCTGATCTTCATCAAGATCTTTCAGCAAGCCAGATTATGTCGTCTGTACATCACAGGTAGTTAATGAATCTGCCTCCAATTCTAACACCAGATTCTTCTTCAGATAGTGCAGTTTCTTGGATTTTTTCTTTAACAAATTGAACAGTTTGGTGCAAGGATACCACCCTAGGACACGTTTCCTGACTTAAAGCTCATAGTATCCCCTTATTGTGCTCCAACAACTGCCTGCCTGCTGGGCTCTGTACTGGTTGGATGTAAGCACAGTGAAGTGCTTGGGAAATCCCCTTCTCCACAGGGTTGACCTGAAAGGTCCATGGCCAGTCCAGTTGAGTGGTATTGCATTAGATTGATAGAGAATAACATGGAAAAAAGAAAGAAGCAGCAATATAAAGGGTAGTTAACGAATGAGCTCTTGGAGGAAAGATGGAAAAACACACTGAAACCACCCTTCTTAACAGTGTGAGCATAAGTCCCAAGAGTATGGTTCTCCTAATAAAAAGGCGGTTGTCTTCCTCCATCACAGGCCCCTACATGATAGCCGTACACATCGTTAAAACGGGCTTCCAAGAATGAAGTTGACGCCTCATGCAATTTTGATATACTGCATTGACCTTAGGAAATAACTTCACAAAATCTATGACTCCAGTGTTTATACCTCAAAGTAACACACAAGGAGACACGTTCAGAGTCTCACAAAGACAAATAGCCAAAGAATAATACCTTCTCACTCATTTCTGTGTAGACAGTAAGGGTAACTATTTTCAATGAAAACAGTTCCAGAATGGTAGAAGCCTTTAAAGGCAAAACTCTTGGCAGCCAAGTATTCATGTAGTGCCAGCTTAATGAAGATTGTTATCATGTTTAATATTTTTAATATTAAGAATACAATTGGACATTGCCTCACAGAGGGGTCACAGGCAAGAGATGAGCCAGTCAGGGTGCAGTATAGCACTGATGAAACACACAACTTTCCTCTAGTTTTTGGTGCTTCCTTCCCCCACTATCATGACCTCAATTCACTTTACAAATCAGATTAGACCAGAACATACACACTGCTACAGATAATAGCCTGAAACACAGGGAATCCAGGATAGCTAAACCCGTCAGGGCCAACAATGAGAGTAGAGATTGCAGGGGGACTAGGGGAGGGTGGGGGGAAAGGGGAGAATCAATCACCAAGGATCAATCTAGAACCCCCTCCCAGGGGGATAAATAATGGAAAAGTGGGTGAGGGGTGATGGAGCATGATGTAAAATATGGAAACAACAATCTATAATTTATCAAGGGTTCGTGAGAAAGGGTGGGTGGGGTAGGGAGGGGGAAGACATGGGGAGCTGATATCAGGGGCTCAAGTGAGAAGAGAATGCTTTGAAAATGATGATGGTGGCATATGTGCAAATGTGCTTGACACACTGGAGGACTGTATGGATTGTGATAAGAGATGTAAGAACTGCAATAAAAATATTTTTTAAAAAAACATAAGTAATATTTGAAATAAATATACATTTTATAATGATAAAAAGAATACAACTTGAAAAAAATCCCCAGAATACATAATATGTATGGGTGTATTTAGTAGTCACTATAATTCTGGGCAGTGTTTTTGTTGTGGTTGCCCATTAAATTAGTTTATTTTGAAAGCAAGGGAACAGAAGTGCAGAGAGGTTGATGGTCTAGTCTAAAGTCACACAGTAAGCATTGATGAAGACCTTCGGGTTCCTAATTCTTTGTTCCATTGCCATATTACTGCATATAAAAACAACTTCAACAGAAGCACACGTCAAAATCAATGATTTTCATGAAACATCAGCTAAGTAAAATAGTTAAAATGAAGAAGAAGGCAATATTAACCACAACAACAAAAAGAAGACATAATCAAACTCTTCTAAGAAGAAATGAAAAACATAGTCAGATGTTCAAGGAAGAAGTAAAATATATGACCTGAAAACAAGCAAAAGACAGGAAAGGAGATTTCCAGTGGAGCTACTGTTCCCATCAGGGCAATTGTTGGTATTTTATAGAATGAAGTAGCAGGAATTAAACTTTTAACAATGATTAGTGGTAATCTATAGAAATATCCATGATCTCATCTTAATGCACCCACTTCCATCAGTGGATCTCGACTCATAGCAACCCTGAAGGGCCGAGTAGAGCTGCTCCACTGGGTTTCTGAAAGTAGAATGCTCAGGGAAGCAGACTGCCTCCTCTCTCTCTCTCTCTCTCTCTCTCTCTCTCTCTCTCTCTCTCTCTCTCTCTCTCTGGTGTGTTCAGACTGCTGGCCTTTTGGTGAACAGTCCAGTGTTTAACCCATGGTGCCACCAGGGATCTTTATCTCATCTAGTGTAAAGAGTAAAGAGTTTCTCTATGATTCTTTCTACCAGTATGTTCTTGCCTTGCAACATTGCACAGCATTCGACTGTGCCAGAAGTTTCTCCTGAACTAATCATGTTTCTCACCTCCCACCCTGGCCACTCTGCTTCTACATACGCCAAACCCCAAACCAAACTCACTTTCATTGAGATGATTCCACCTCAGAACGAGCCTGTAGGATGAGGTAGAACTGCCTCTGTAGGTTTCCCAGACAGCAACTCTTTATAGGAGTAGAAAACCTCATCTTTCCCTCGAGGAGCGGCTGGTGGTTTCGAACTACTGACCTTGTAGTTCGTAGCCCAATGTGCAACCCACTATACCACCTCGACTCTTTACTTATACATACAGATAAAAAATGTGCTAAAATATAAAAATGTGAATGTTCAAAGTGTATTTGAATTGCCTGTAGGTGTCCCCAAGTTTGGACAGCCATGGTGGACAGAACTCACGGGAACATTCAGACTAAGATGAGCAAGAGAGACCAGAAACTAGCTAATTAAAACCTCGGAGGAACAGCAACAAGATGAGGGGATCTTCCATGAGATGGACTACTGCAGTGGCAGCAAGAGGATCCGAACCACATCAAAGGTTGGGAGAACAATGCAGGACGGGACAACGCTTCCTTATGTTACATGTAACGTCGCAGACGGAGACAACTTGACTGCAACTGACAACGTCAACCTTCAGCTCTGGCCAATCTGCTTACACACACACATTCATACACAAACTTCTCAGAACATGTAGGTTTGTAAAGTGTTCTTAAATGGCCTATTGGTGTACTTTGGGGTACCAGTCCCTTAGAATATCTGGCATCTCTGTGTGGCTTCGATACAGGGATGTCATCAATTCGTAGCAAGTGGGGGCGCATAATGGGACGGATTTCAGAACCAGGAAGACAAAAGCAAACTGTTAGATTGTCTGTACTTGCAGGAGACCCTCAACGCGGCAGGCCATTTCCCCCATGCTTTCCCCCCTACGCTTCATCTTCAAGGAGAGAAAACAAGCAGAGAAAGCACTGCAAAATCACTCTTCAAATAAACTCTGACTCCCCCACGGAAGACCAAGGGGAAAGACAATGAGAGTGAATGGCAGCTCATGTAAAACAGATCAAATAAAATGCTATCTCTCTCTCTCTCTCCATTACATTATTAAGAATTCATTATCAGGGATTGGTGAGACAAGTCATGTAATATCGTTTCTTTTCAAAGGTACTTGGCGCAGAATGCAGTCAATTTGTGTACTTGGGGTGCAGAGTCAAACGCTGGAAAGGCCCACCTACCTTTGCTCAGAATGCATCACCACCTGTCCTCGGGCTCAACATCCCAAAGTGGAGCTGCCATGTCAATAACTACCATGTTCCACCACTTTGAGGGCGGGGCTGGAAAAACCAAACATGTGACGCTGGATGAGACTGAGTCTTGACAGTGCAGTCGTTACACGGTGGGCTGCGATCCGAATGGTCAACAGTTTGAAACCACCAACAGCCCCACGGGAGAAAGACTGGGCTCTCCACTCCTGTAAATAGTGGAAACCCACAAGGGGTTGTTATGAGCCAGCTTTGCTTCGATGGCAGCGAGTAGACGAAACCAGGGTCCTTGATTCTGCCAAGATTTCTTGCCAGGAAGCTCTGGTGTACACCTGAAGTCTGAAAGCTATTCTTGAAGTCATCCAAGGCTGTCTCTTGGGAAATGAGGAGGGAAACCCATGTGGACCTTCCTTCTTCAGCACACCCCACCTTCCCTCGGACACCCGGAGGGCGACTCTGCTTCACACTGAAACCACCTTGCTTGTTCTAGTTGCTTCTTTCTTCTACTTCTGGAACCACTCAAGTCAAAGGTCATGGTCAGCCCTACTTCTTCACAATCACGAGCATATGCTGTAAAGGGTCAGCTTCATGGGCAATATCCCTCATGGTTAACAACACTCTCCTTGCCTAGCCTTTCAAATCATCTAAATAGAGCACATCATGTGCATTCCACTCCCAGATGTGGCACGTGGCGAGCACCACGTGGCAAACTGCTGGAAACAGACCTGCCCTCATTAGTCACCTGACACTACAAGGTGCCCTGGTGGCATAGTGGTTACTTGTTGGGCTGCTAACCCAAGGGTAAGCAGTTTGAAACCACCAGTTTACTCTATGGGAAAAACAGGGGGCTTTATAGTCCCATAAAGAGTTACAGTCAATGAAACACACGTGGGAAATTTTATCCTGTTCTCTAGGATCCCTTTGAGTGAGCATTGCCTCGGTGATAGTGAGTTTTTGCTTGTTTGTTTTTCTCATCATTATACAGGAATGGGAACTGGAGATGGCAGCACAGGTGCCTGACGCTGGGCAATTAGGAACGTCCGTTGTGACACAGCAGGTAGATAAACAGAAAATCAACAACGCCCCAAATCCAAACTTCAACGTGACCTGCCACAACGTCAGTCAATATGGACAGAGTGTGAAATGTGTGTGTATACGCAGTCATATGATCCCAGCAAACATTTGAGCTTACAATGGGAGAGCAGAAAAGACCTGTCAATGCCACCTGGGTTCCCAGGTCAGTGCAGAGCAGATTCTCCACCCCACTGCCATCGAGTCGATCCTAACTCACAGCCAGAATGAGGCAAAACTGCTGCTGTGAGTTTCTGAGACTGTAACTATTTAAGGGAGTAGAAAGCCATCTCCTTCCCCCAGGGAGCAGCTGGTGTTTCGAACTGCCAACCTAGTGGATCGCATCCCAACATGTAACCACGATGGTACCAGGGCTCTTGAGTCAGTGCTACAGAGAAGTGGCATTTCTGAGGATCAAAGGAGGGCTCTTGGAGGAGGTTCCATTTGAGTTGAGCAGCGTGGAATATAGACGTAGACGTTGACTGGGAGGCATGGGTGAGAGGGAATTCTAAGTTGAAGGATGTCATGAACTAAAGAATGGGAAAGTGTAAGGTTTGGGGAGTGTCAGGGATGCATTTTGTCTCAAGCGTGGACACATCTCCTGCAGAAGGACATGTCCTCAACAGGTTAGTATGAACAGAGAGAGGAATTTGGAGGAGGTAGGGGTCCTACTGTACAGTGAGTTGTGCGGCCCCTCAGGGGAGAACTTGGTTCTACAGCCTCTCAGAGTCTACAACTAGACGGAGTCCAGCTGCCCACCAGGACGTCCCGCTCATTTCCACATTCTCTCCCTGCCTTTCATAGGGAGGCTCCCTGACACACAGTCCCTGCCTCATGGCCTGCCTATGAGAGAATCCAAACTAAGACCCTCTTTAATATTTATTTTCTTCATCTGGGAACTAGACAGAATAATATTGTTCTTCTTAATTGACCTCATAAATTGATAAAATAATGGACATGAAGAATGGAGCAGGGTGTCTGGCATAGGAAAGGCTTATTCTTACTGGACAATCAATACATGTTACAGATCCTTGACTATCAGTCTAACAGCAGAGAAACACCTGGCGTTGGTTTCAAGGACTCCTTTAGGAGGCTACCCTGGATTTTACTGTAGGACATGGCTGGCTTTCAACAGGGACCCTGACCTCCCTGTTGGCTGTCGATGTTCTTTACAGGGCTCTGACTTTCTTTGTAAAATCCTGGACTTCATGGTAGGACCTTGGCCTTCAAGGTGGGATGGATGGTCTTTGTTGATGGAACCATGAAGCTCCTTAGCGCTCCCATTTCTCCACCTGTTCTGAGCACATGAGAAGGCTACACCTCCAGGGTCCTTGGGTGAAATCATGGAACTAGATCTGACCGATGGCTATGGCTGGAAGCTAGTGTGTCACTTCTGGGCCAACACCAGTGCTTTCTTCCCCCTGCCTCTGTGACTAATGAAATCCTGAATAGTGGTCCTTAGGTCGCTGAATGAGGATGTTTTCAAGAGCAATAAACTTGTAGTGTAAAAATAAGTATATTTTCTTTTAAGCAGCTGGAGAATCTTGTGGTCGTTTATTACTGCAATGTGACCCTGACTCAGGTTACCCTGACTCAGGCAGAGGAATGAGAGGCAGGAAGACTGAAGGCACAACCAAACTCACTGCCATGTGGTTGATGGCAGCTCACAGAGAGCCTGCAGAGCAGAGTAGGACAGCTCCCTTGGATTTTCCAAGGCTGGAAAACTCAATAAATAATCTTTCTCCCATGGAGCAGCTGGTGGGTTCAAGCTGCTGACCTTGCAGTTAGCAGTCCAATGGGCAACCCACTACGCCAGGAGGAGAACATCCTGTAGCCTTGGCAGAAAAAGGCTGTGAACAAAGACCGGGGCTGGACTTTGAACGGGGGAAAATCCAAGGAGGAAAAGCAGGCAAGTAGGGAGGGAAGAAAAAGAGTTGGTGACTCCAAAGCTTTGAGCTTGGAAAACTCAGAGGAAGATGACACCTTAAGAGAAAAAAGTGTTTGGTGAGTTTCCGGGGTTCTGCGTGAACCACCAAAATGAATCGTCTCCATTCCCAGTCACCGTGGAGAGTAGGGATTGGGATTACTCATGAGATGAACCACAGAGGGATTTTCCCCAAGGTTTTCCTTATAACAATGTATGTATGGTGACCATGGACACATAAATGTGGGGTGGCTTAGACTCAGGGTCCCTGTCGTATACCCCAGTGCTGCTTTTCCACCACTCCAAATTGCCTTAGCCTTGCCCATAGCTAGTCAAAAACCAGAGGAGAGTTTGTTGGTTGATTTGATATTGTCTAGACAAAACCCATGAGCCCTGATGACCTGGTGGATAGATGTAGGGCTGCCCACCGCAAGGTCCGAAGCTCAAAATCACCAGCTGCTCCGAGGGAGAAAGACAAGGGTTTCTAGTCCCTTCAAGAGTTAATCGTCTCAGAAAGTCACAGGCAGTTCTCCCCTCTCCTGGAAGGTCGCTGTGAGGGGGTATGGGCTTCATGGAGGTGAGAAACCAGGGTCAGTTATAGGATGTCTAAGCGAAAAAAGCAAATATGATGGATTTTGCTTTTTCTTATTCTTTCAGACTTTCACCACGAGAAAAACTTAGCATTCCAGTAGTCCTAAGTTTAATACAGGAGCTCTGGTGCAGCTGTCCTGCTGGATGTATGTTGGCCGGTTACCCTCAAGGCCAGTTACCTTCAAGGTTCAAACTCACCAGCCCCTCCGAGGAAGCAAGGCGAGGCTGCCTGTTCAAGAAAGATTTACAAAGCCCAAGAACCCCTATCGAGGACCACTGGGAGTCAGAATCAACTCAATGGCAATGGGTTTGCCTTGCATATTTTTAAGTTTTATTATGTAACTGGAACAAATAATTTCTTTCCAACATGGATCCAAAAATTGCACTGCCATCAGGTGAAGGTCAATTTCAACTCATGGTGACCGCCATACAGGACAGGGGAGATCTGCTTTTTTGGGTTTCTGAGACTTTAAATCTTGACAGAAGCAGAGCCTCGCCTTTCTCCCATGGGTTGGTAGGTGGTTTTGAATCACTGACCTTGTTCTTAACAGCTCAATGCGTGGCCCACTATGCCACCAGGGCTCCTTTAACAGCAGGCCGATATTGTCTCACCTGGTGAGCACACAGACCCATTCTTAAACCCTCAAGGTTGATGACTGAGTCGGACGGTGTGATATTGTGATTCATATAGAATTATTTCTTTTCTCAGGTTAAAGAGCAATCATGAAGGAAGGGCTCTCTCTTTGAGTCAACGATGAGAACAATATGCAGAATATATAACCTCAAATTGGAAGCCTTTTCTTTCCCAGCAATGTGATTCTTCCATTTTTCCAGTTTTAAAACCAACCATCTCTCTTTCATGAACACCTAAATTATAACCATTTCATTAATTGTACTGAATAAATATACTGAAATGTCAAGAGACTGGATAATACAATAAAAAAAGCCTTACTATATACATAAGCCCCTTTATCTTGGCAGGCAGGTTTTAAAAAAAATCTACAGTCTGTTTAACCTGTGCACTGAATTCTCATTTCTGTAAAAATACATTAATAAAGATCTATATTAAGAAATTATACTGAAAAAGCAGTCTATAATGTACCTTTCAGCTTTCTAATTAGTTCTGTAATCTATAATCAGATGATTTAAATCTAATATAGTTAGGTTACAAACTAAGTCATTTTTATTTCCAACAGGGATCATTATATCTTTGAAATTTTTCAAAATGTTAATGAGTTTTGGAGAAATGATTATATTCCTTATCCACGCTTTATTCCCTGTAGTTAGCACAATACCTGGCATATGGTACTTGCTAAATAAACAGTTTCTGAATGAATAAGTGAATCCATAAACACCAATGAGTCCTTGCCCCTCAAAGCGCCGGAAAGCCTCTCACTTGGGTGCCTCCCCACTGGGCACTGGCCCATGTCCTCCTCATTGGCTGGGGGTCCACTGTGACTGATGGTTCCTTTGCCTTCCTGCTCACCAGAAACATGCCAGTCTCCAGACACTGTGTGATAAGGTGGAAAGACCACTAGACAAAGAGTCAGAAGACCAGCAGGCCAGTTCTGAGACTTCCTTTACTCTTCTGAGTCCCTTCTTGCTTATGTCTAAGTCATTTAGTGCTGCTGCGACAGAAATACACACCAAGGGGGTGTCTTTAACAAACAGCTATGCACTTTCTCACAGTTTAGGAGGCAACAAGTCTGAGCTCAGGGCAGGCTAAGGGAAGCTGATAGCTTGGAGAAGGTGTGTGTGCATGTGGGGGTTGGGGGTGGATTCTTAGCTCAGCATCTGAACCTCTGGCATTTCTTGGCTCCCTGGGATCTTCAAGTCACATTTGCCGTTCCCCCATTTGAGTTTGCTTCCCTCGTTGCTTCATCTACTCTTTTTCTAGTTCAAAAAAATATCATTAGGTTTAAGGCATACCCTTCACCAATAGGATCTCATTAGTATAGTTATCAAAACCGCATTGCCAAATGGAATTACATCCCCAGGTACGGGGGTTAAGATTCTAACTGTATCTTTGAGGACACAATGCAATCCATTTCAGGGTGAAAAGCTTTATTGAATCCCCTAGAAGCAGAAAGGAAACAAAAAAGCTCACAAATGGCTCAAGAAACTGCGTCATGAAGAATGGAGAACAGATTGGAATTGTCAAGGATTTGATCTTGCTTGGGCCCCCATCAATGCTTATGGAGGCGGAGGTCAAGAAATAAAACAACACATTGCTACTCGGGGCAACACTGCTGCACAAGACCTCTCTTTAAGGTGTTAGGAAGCAACAAGGTCCCTTGGTGGACTAAGGTGCACCTGAACCAAGCCATGGTGTTTTCAATGATCTCATATGCATGTGAGAGCTGCACAATGCATATGGAAAGCCAAAAAAGAAGCAATGCATTTGAATTATGCTGCTGCCAGAGAACATTAAATATATACGTGATTAACCCCCCTTTCATATGTGGGGAAAAAAACACCTGAGGCTCAGAAAGATTAAAGAGCTTGGTCAAGATTATAAATCTGTGTGGCAGAATTATGAAACAAGCCTCTCTGACTCCAGAATCTACAGCTAGTATAGACAAGAGTTTTGCCAATCTCGCTGCACCATACAAACACAAGCTATGACCCTTATGGTAATTGTTGTCTCCTCCATTTCTATCATTGCCTTGCATATAGCTCCTATCAGAAGCAGATAAATACCACTCAATAAAAGAATAAGTTCCTCACTCCACCAGAACTCTGTGACAGTTTCTGGCCCAGCGGGCTGTAGTCAATTGGGTCTCTTTGTTGGGACATGACTAGTTGGACATGTGGACACACTAGTCATCATGACACAGAGGCAAAGTTGCTCTTCAAGAATGACCTCCGCGCACTAGTTTATAATCTGCATGAAGGGTAGCGACATGGGGCTGGAGCACAGGATCGAACTCAGATAGTCAACCCAAAGGAGCTGCAGATGTGAGAAGAATGAGGACTAAAGAGACTGGGTAAGGGCTCCCCAGGGCTGCCAGGTCCTCATTCTGACCCAGAAATCTACCATGGTCACAAGTTAAGGGTTTCTTCCTCAAAAAATGGGGTCAACTTGGAAAGCTATGCTCACCTATTTTACCCAGGTTGAGTCCTCCTGCTGAAAAGGTATCGTCTGGGCTTATGCCAGGAACTGTAAGTTCTAAGAGATGTGAGTGTCCAAATGCTCATTTGGAACCAGTCTCCAGCCCATCCTCGGCAGAGCCACCTCAACCCAGGAGCGTCAGAAAGGAAACGTGGTTAGAAAGGAAGACTCCTACCCAGTCTGCCTGGTTCAAATACTGTCATGTCACCTCTCTGTCTCAGTCTGGTCACCTCCCAAAGGACCATGGAGTAATGCCTGTCTCCAAGGAGGTCCTTAAGAGGAATAAAAGCACTGGGTCTACGTGCTTAAAATAATGCTTGCCCTGTAGCCAAGCAAGCTATATAAATACTGAAGAATTTTTAAAATCCCGAAATAGTTTAATAACCATCTAAAATGTTGTATTAGAGAAGATACAGGTTTATAGACTACTGGGGAATGTTTGCTTCAAAGGAGTTCATGGACACTTTTTAAAACACTACAAGCCAAAGAAAAGCCACCTAAGTTAGTTCTTGAATCTGCCAACAGCCTCCATTCTGTCCAGAAATAGATTGATACCGGGGCTAGCAATAGTCCCACTCTCTGCAGAGCTCTCAAGCATCTGCATGCCCTAGAGCCGAGAGGGGTACTAATCAAGTGTCAGTTGTGACAGCTTTAGTTGTTTCAATCTGATGGCTTTTATTTTGAAAATGGATTAAATACAACTGCACTAAACCACATTGTTTACATAAGACCGACTACTTGGGAATAATAACTCAAATACAGGGGAGTTCTAGAGACAATTGCTAGCAGCCGAACAGAGTGAGAACTCTAGAAGTGCTTGAAGGATGAGCCTGCGCTCCAATCAGTGGGCACAAAGTTTAAAAAAAAAAAAGGAAAGAAAAGGCTTCATTCGTCTGTTAAAATATTGTCAAATAAGTCTCCCATAACTGGAAGGGAAATGTTTTATCAATATATTAGAATCATCCTTTTGGATGAATTTTTCAACAAACTGGCCAGCTTCTACTGTAATTATAAGGAGATGACTACTTTTGCTGACAATGGAGTCTTCTTTTGTGTTTAACACAGAGCAATTGCGATGACTTGAGAATACGAGCAGAAGAGCCGTTCTGGGGTGGGTGGATCAGGCACCGCTTTATGCATATTATCATAGTCTCTTGTGACTTACTTTGCGGCTGCTGTCGTCGCATATCACATCAAGGACAGCATAGGGGTGGTTCCGAGTCATGCTTCTCCTGTGCCCCCGCCTCACTACTGTTGTTACATTGGAACACGTTGTGGCAGCCGCTGTCTCAATCCATCTCATTGTGAGTCTTCCTCTTTCTTGTTGACCTTCCACTTTACCAAACAGGATGTCCCTCACCAGGGACAGATCCGCCTGATAACATGTCCAAAGTGTGTGAGGAAAGTCTTCCCATCCTTGCTTCTCAGGAGCTGTGGTAGTTACATAATTTCCTGTCAACTTGATAAATAAGTGTAGCCTGTCAATCAGGCCACAGCCTCCTTGTGAGCGGGGCTTTATGAGGATTCTGCGAATCTCCTCTCTCTCTGCCTTGGTGTTCCAGTTGACAAGCCACAGGGGACTTGCTGAGACCCACAAAAGGTCTCTCTCTCTCTCTCCCCCTCCCTTCATCTTTCTGTTGAAGAGTCACACTTGGACGGCTGGAGGAGCCACGTGGAGACCCACGCCAGTGCTGAGAGGCATGCACAGCCTCTGGCTCCACAAGACTTTGCGCTCACTGGCCTGCTATCTGCCTGCATTTTACATCATTGCAGGTGACTGTGTGAGTCTGAAGAAGGATTCAGGGATTAATATCAGACTTACGGACTTGATCTGGACTGGGCAGGGATGTTTTCTTCAAATACAGTCACTCTTTGATAGAAAGTTCATTCTCATACACAAGTGAACGTTCCCGGATTTGTTTCTCTAGTCAACCCCATCTAACATGGGAGTCTTCTGGCTGTTAGCTATATGAAATTGGGATTTTGTTGAGGAATGCATTCATCTTACCAAGACTATTTTCAGTGACAGCAAGCCCCCACATCTATCTGAGGCAAACTCCCTCGATTTGCTCTAATATCCAGCAATCATTTTAACCATTATAACAACATGTTCTTTGTTGGTGCTTGGGGAGTGAATTGAGCCATTTGATAGGAAACAAGAGACTTTCCCTAGTAAAAGAGAATTGTAATGATGTTGATGAAAACAGACTACAGATGGAACAAAGCAAGGAAAGCAACAAGTTTATGAGGTTCATTGTCTGAGGACCTGGAGCTGCCCAGAGATACAGCACTCTAAAGCAAGGGTCAGCAAGCCAGGGCCCATGGGTCAAACTTGGTCTTAGGCTTGCTTTTATAAATAAAGTTTAACTGAAATATAGCTACACATATTTATTTGCATATTGCCTATGGCTTCTTTGGCTCTGTAATGGTTGCGCTGAGAGGTGGTGTCAGGGACACCCCTCCCCCCCCCAAAGCCTAAATAGACTATGCACTGTCTGGTCCTTCTGCACGATGTTTGTTGAACTCGCTGTAAAGATTTAGTGCTATCCAAGACAATTTTCTACAAGGTATGACTGTAACTGTGCTTTAAATAATGTCCTGGAACTTTGCAATAGTGGATGAATTCTTCAAGGTTATCCTCAACAATGAGAGGCAAGCCAAGTGATTAACTAAGCCACTGACACTCTCCTATGACACAAATTCTCCTTAATTTCCTCGTCAAGGTGCCTTGTGGGAGGATTTACTTAAGAGCATTCTCTGGAGATAATTCCCCATGGGAATCTTCATATTGTACAAAAGGACTTTTCCTGTCTCTGGCCCGATGCCCTTGTCTCTTTACCTGCAGGGCTCTGTGACTTAGAAGCAGGTGCCTTTCATAGACTTTAGTAAGTTGGGAACTAACAAGGACTCAAGAAGGTGGTTCTGGTTGGGCCTGAGGAATAGAGTTTACCTTTACACATGCCATTTGCTTTCTCGGGCCTGGGACTCTGAAAGAAGCCAGGACTGAGGATTCATTGTCTCTGACCTAGCAGCAGACTCCAACATTGAAAGGGACGAAGGGAGTGTCGTAGAAATAGGAGGGATCGTTACCTGGTGCTAAGGAGTAGAGGGGCACCTAGAAGACAGGGCACCAGATCGGGTGGCAAAAGACTTGGGCCCTAGCGTTGATTGCTTATCAACTAGCTGTGGAACCTTGGGCAAGAGCGTTAGCTTCCCTAGGCTGTCCAGAGTTCGATGGTCACTTCTAAGATTCCTTTTGAGAAGCAATGGTGTTGTCATAGGAGGCTGTGCGGTTACGATGTATCTGGCACTAGGAAGCACCGTATCAATGTTGTTGTTGTCAATTGCCTTCGGTCAAGTCGCCCCTGCCCCATGGAGACCTCCTGTACTCTAGGATTGATCCAAAGGCTTTTGTCACTCACAAGGGTTTCCTTGGTTGATTCTCTGGGAGCAGATAAGCAGGTTTGCTTCCCAGTCTGGAAGGGCTACTGAAATCTTTCAAGGCTCCACTGAGGGATGGGAGGTGGCAGGGAATTGAACCCACGTCTCTTGCATAAACAGAGAATTCTGGCACAAATGAATAAAGTTTGTGTTTTTTGATCTTTTTATAGTATTTTGAATCAACACCCAAGTAGTTGTCTTTGTGGATTAGTTCCAACTGGAAAACCAGGTCAATCAAAAGACTGCATTCTGTACTGCAGGTAATTTTGTTGCGTTTTCCCTGAAGATCCCAATGCAAGTTTCCCTGAAAATTCCAAAACCTAGAATTGAGGATTTGGAGTCCAAGGAAAGGGTTGTCTTCTTCACAAACTATATACAAACCCTTTGAAAGAGGAGGAGGAAAAGCTATCTGATAAAATGGCCAATGCCATTCAGTTTTGAGTTTCCAAATAAAATCACTGCATACTTAATTGTGTATATCAAAGCAATGTTAGTGGAAAACAATGAACTGTTCCATCAAAGTCCTGTGGGCCTTACAAAGCTGGCCAAGTGCTCTTCCACCCACCAGGATCTGCAACTGTTTGCTGAGGGGCTTCTCAGAAGCAAGCCCAGGGACCGGAAGTGGTCACAGCCCTCCCCCAATGACTGGGTGGGATAGCTGAGGCATGCACTCCATTCCGTTTCCTTGACTTTTCTCTCCTGTGACTAAGCCCCAGCTGCCTACAGTGCATCCCACTGGAAAACATGACCTTATTGACTGCCTTTGAATTTAACTCCCTCTTTCACCTGTACTTTTCTACTCCTATCTTATTTACAATTTTTGCTTCTGCCTTCTGAATGCACAGTTTTCACTCACCTCTCTCTGTCTTCAGGTCTGCTTTGGGGAACACAAGTTAAGACAATGGATCAAACAAACAAAACACAAACACACTGCCATAGAGTCAATACGGACTCATAGGCAGGGTAGAACTGCCCCTGGTTTGTTTTTTTTAACAGGAGTAGAAAGCCCCATCATCTCCCAAGGAGTGGCTTCAAACTGCTGACCTTTCAGATCGCAGCCCAATGCATAACCACTATGTCACCAGGGATCTGACAAGGAATGTAACCTAATTAATTCCAGTTTGTTTGAATATGAGGAACCAGATATTTATAGCCACAGGAAATCAGATCCAAGTCTAAGAAGTATCCAGAGCATAAAGTAGGGGAAGCTCTTGTTTAGATCAAACTTTGTTTTGTTTAGGGCGAAGGCACTGGCGTTTTAAGAGGTTTTCCTTACATTTCTTGGGTTACCCAGAAACCTTTGGGTTCCTGGCAATACTATTACTAGTTAGCATCAAATACTAGTGACCAGTTATGAGTCATGGCACCATAGGGTGTCCAAGACTATGCCCTTGTAAAATGAGATCACCAAGCCTTTCTTCCGAGAAGCCTCTGGGTGGCGTTGAACTGCTAGCACTTCAGTGAGCCCTATCGTTGTAATCATTGTTCCTCCACACCATACAGCCATAGCTATATTGGGATCTCGATGTCTTAGCCAAATGCCTACAGATTTATCCTCATAGGAAACGCTTAGCCTCAAAAGATCAAGCCTTCCGTTACTCTTCCAGTTGCACCATGAATTTGCAGCAGGCACGTTGAAATGAAATCCAACCAGATCCCCAAAGAGTTTCTGAATGCAGGCTAAACACAAATCAAAATCACGGCTGAGGCTACCAAGGAAAGGAAGAGACGCAGAGCTGTGATACCAAGGGTCTCAATCAGCATCCCAGCAGGAAAAAGAATCCGCTTAATTAAAAAATAAAAGCTTTTAATTAAAAGACTGCTCAGAGAGAGGTATGGGAAGCTTTAAAGAACAACTAGGGATATGGGTGCCCCCGGAGGCCAACACCAAAGAGGCGCTGTCACTCCCCACAGGGCTGAAGGTGCACGTGGGGCAGAGGGATGCCAGAAGAGCTGGAGGCCACAAAGGGGCAGAAGATGTCATTGTAGAGAAATGGAGCTGCTGCGGCCAGGCACAGAGCTCCCAAACACAAGGAAGTGCAAAGAAAAACACCGCATTGTCTCTCCGGTCTTCCTGCCTTCTACCAGTGCTCCCATTACAGAAACTTGGAGGAAGGCGGAGGGCAAACATGTCAGGTAAAGCCCAGTGAAACTCACCTCCCAGAGCACAGACACCCAGCAAGAAACCTCAGGTGAACTTGGAGGACCAGGAAAAGGTAGACTAGCCACCTGTCTGCCAGGACAAGGAGACCTGGGGGAGGGAGCATTGCACTAACTGAAAAGTCAACTCTTTGGCTCTCAGTCCGCCCAAAGGAGAAGGAGGTTTTCTGCTCCAGTAAAGACTTACAGCCTTAGCCACCCTGTACAGCAGGTCTGATCTGTCCTATAGGGTTGCCATGAGTGGGTATTGGGAATTGGACTGGGACATTTGAGAACCTCATTCTTGATGGGTTGATAGAACTTCATTCTTGATCAAACTTGTAGTCATTTGATATGGTTTCTTAAAACTTAGCTCATTTTTGTTCTTCATCATTGTATTATAACATTTTCCAAACATGCCAAAAAGTGTACATACCCACACAAACACTTATGTGTGTGTGTGTGTGTGTGTGTATAAATGATCACTGTCTGCATAGTAAACACACACATACATATAATCATACTCTACATAGGTTTTACAGTGAATACCCATATATATGTCTGCATATAGTCTCAAATGTATTTAGCCTACCAACTCCTTTTCAAAAAAAACTTTTCTACTGTATCCCATAATCCAGAATAAAGTGTAGGCACCTGCTTTTGCAGCCCCTCTGGATCATTCCAGTGCCTGATCCCAGGGCGGTCGCCCCCACTTTTGGAAAGACTGGCAGTCTATCACTGATATTGTACTCTACGTACTCGATCACTTACCTAACCAACAACAGCTGTTGAAAGAGCTTTGGAGAAGAGTTCTGCCCTGACGCAGACTGGGTGCCAGGAGCTGGAGCTGGGCCCCTGGCAACTGTTCATCGTTGTCGCCATGCATCAGTGAACCTTGCTTTGCGGCGTCCCTCAAAGTGAATGTCAGTCAGCAGCACACTTACCCTACCCAAACTTCAGATCGCGTCACTGGTTTAGTCTGATTTGCTTTTCCTTCCACAGTCTTCTTGGCATGTAGTTTACATGCCATAGAGCCCAGTAGTTCAAGCAGGGCTGCACAACCATCCCCACAACCAGGTTTAGAACATGTCCCACTGTCTTGTACTCATGGTTGGTAGCTCCCTCCTTCCCGGCAGCCTCTCCTGCCATGCCCCTCAAGGAGCCATTAATCCAGCTACTGTCTATAGTAGATGTCCTATCCAGAAAGGCATTAAAAACAAAACCAACAACGAAAAACAATACCAAAGAAAAACATGAATGAAAAATAAAGCAGGCGATATTAAAAACTGGAAAAAATATTAAAATTGATCTAAAGGGAGACCCAATGATAAGGTGCTACATGTTACCCTACCCTCATCTCCTCATCTACAATAATTCACTTTGCAATGCATTCTTCATGGTAGCAAGCTATTCGCATCCCTGGTCTCTGCTCTGGCGAGAGGGCATTTACTAGACGTGTGATCCATGTGCATTTCCTCTTCATTTTTTAAAAATGGAAACAACTTTAAAGTGGGTCAGATGGGAGATCAAATGACAAGATATTAGACTTTAACCAAATTATATCTGCCATAATCATATTCAGTCCATTCAGACTCCAAACAGAAAAACAAAACAAAAAAACATATTGTTGAGAACAAGAGGGGTTGGACCAGAGACCCAAAACCCATTTGTTGTCATCCCCTCACAGAAGCGTCATAAAGAAGGGCTGAGTCTACCAGGGCACAGTATAGCACCAATGAAACACACAATATTCCTCTGGTTCTTTGAGGCTTCCTCACCCCTCACCCTTCATGGCTCCAGTCCATACTGGCTAAACCAGAGCATGTACACTGGTGCAGATAAGAGCTCACAACACAGAGAATCCAGGTCAGATAAATCCCTCAGGAACAGAAATGGGAGTAGCAATACCCAGAGGGGAAAGGGAAGGTGGGAAGAGAAGGGGAGGAAGGGGGAACCAATTGCAAGGATCTACGCGTAACCCCACCACCACCCAGGGGAGATGAGCAACAGAAATATAGGTGAAGGGAAACAGTGGTTGGTGTAAGAAAAAACAATAATAATTTATCAAGGGATCACAAGGGTGAGAGGTGGGGGAGGGAGGAACAAAAAGAAGAGCTGATACCAAGGGCTCAAATAGTAAATGTTTAGAAAATGATGATGGCAACATATGTGCAAATACGCTTGATAAAATTGATGTACAGAATGTTATAAGAGCTGTAAGAACTCCCCAAAAATTACTTAAACAAGAAAACCAAACTCACTGCCATGGAGTCAATATTGGCTCCTAGCAATCCTCTGTGAGTTTCCCAGACTGGATCTGTTCACTGGAGTAGAGACCCCAGTCTTTCTCTGGTAAAGCTACTGGTGGTTTTGAACTGCCAACCATGTGGAGAGCAGAAAATGGCATGAAATTTAAAACACTGCTGAGAGAAGGAAATTATACATACAAAGGCCAGCTTTTCAGGTCACAATAAATGAGTTCTTGACCTGTGCAGATTAAAAAATTAAGTGACTGGACACTATTTACACAATGAGGGTTGAGGATAGGGCCAAACTTTCAATAACACTGAAAGGCAAAACCATGCCCATCACACCAATAAATGTCCTAAGTAAACAAGGAGGACATTAAAATAGTAAATATATGGTGGCCCTGGGCCACCATTCATTGGACACCCTCGAAGTAAGAGTTCTGAGCCAAAGTCCAGCGCCCACCAACCCCATAACCGTGGGATAGTGACCATCTGCTTCCTCTCATACTAGGGCTTTTCAGCTTTAAATCCCAGGGGATAATCCCCACATGGATTAAATCTCCGGTAAATCCCCCCCTGACTATAGTCCAGGGATATGAACGGCCTTGTTATCAGACAGAGCATTGTAAAATTGATTATGCATGATATGGTTAGGTTAAAATGTAACATCTTTTGATTTCCCCTTTGGCCGTTTTTAAAGTTGTAGTCTTTAATATTTTATGCTCTTTTCAATTGGGATTTTTCTCTCTTGTTTTGTCATTGTTGGTGGTTTTGTTGTTGTTTCCTCTTTTTGTTTTGTATGATTTTCTGTACAGGAAATCCATGATATACTTTATATACTCATGTATAAGCTGAGTTCGGCTTATACACGGGTCAGTGGCATGAATGGATGTCATCTGGTCAAGCCCGACTAACAAAAGGAGGAACTCTCATGAAGCCAGACATAGAGTTAATAGCAAAGTGGGTTCAAGATGCATGGGAAGACATTCCAGAAGACATGGTGCGATGTGCCTTCCAGAAATGTAGTATTAGTAATGCTATGGATGGCAGTGAAGACTGCGCTTTGTATGAAAATGACAGCAGTGATGGTGATGACGGTGATCTCAGTGAGGACAGTCTATGCTGACCGCACACCAGCTGAAGCTCTGCATTGGGATACGGATGATGATGAGGAATCCAGTTTTGAAGGATTTTAACTCTTTACATTTTAGCTTGGTTGCTCATTGAGCTCAGGGAATAGTACTCTTAAGGTATCATTGTTGATACCTTATTGTTTTTGTTGAACCTATTTTCAACTTACTGTGCTGGTTTACTAATGTTAAATGACTTATTGTCCTTTATTTATGTTTTCTATTTAAAATAAATATTTAAGTACATTACCCCACTGATGTCTCAATTTTTCATAAATTTATTTTCATTTGTTTTGATTATTGAAACTCACCAATAGCGTCTGCATTTTCCATCGTGGGCGTATAATCAAGTCAATCAGTTTATCTGGTTTCCCAGGTAATAATTAGGTACTTCGGCTTATATTCGGGTCAGCTTATATTATAAAATATACGGTAGGTGCATCTATCGTGACAATGACTGGATTCATAGTTAACTAAGAGCATGGCAGAGCAGGTTAGTGGGAAGTACAGAGCTAACAACAGTAAGTACAAGAAAGAGGAAAAGGTTCTGAAATTGTAGTGATGACTGTACAACTCATTTTAAGATTACTGAACTATTAAATTACATGATGTGTGGATTATATGCCGATAAAACTATTTACAAAAAAGAATACCCCTTTGGAATGCCAAAAAATGTATAATCCCTATACATTTCTGAGTTAACAGCTCTGTTATGAGCTAACTGGTCCCGCAGATCCATCAGAAGCCATTACTATAATAACTGGACCTTTTTATGGAAAGCACCCACAGGGAGTAAGACAAGGGTGTGGCTGAGCGAATTTGCAGCCTTCCATTCATTGTAGAGACATGTGTAAACATGCCTTGCTTGGAACGGACGCAGGCATGTATGCACCAGAATCCACATTGCTGCCATTGAGTCCCAAGCCTCGTCGCAACCTCACCGGGCAGAGTAAAACTGCTCTGAAGAGCGCTGGATGCTGTAAGTCTTAATGGAAGAAGGTGCCTCAGAAGAGCTGGAAGGTTCGAACCACTGGACTTTGGTTTAGCAACCCGGTGCTTAACCCACTGCACCACCAGGGCTCCTTTAGCGCCCTCGCAAAGCTATCTGACGTACCTTCCTATATTCCTGCAAGGCCCACCGATGAACAGTAAGTCCAAAAGTTGGTCACTTTCAATCTGGCCACACAAGGGCATTCATCCATCACTCACGTTGGACCTTCCAAAACAAAGTCTAGAAAACCCTCAACCAACACCCGGAGTTTGGCTTGTTCTCCTTCCCCAAGGGCACACGGATTGATCTTCAGCAGCTAGCCAGGATCCGCACAACAAAAGGGAGGGAGAATGTTGAAGAATTTGAGAACCGGTTTCCTTGTGACCTCCTAATCTGGGTTCATGTCTGGAGCCAGGATGGCTTGATCCCTCCACAGGCAGCCCGACCTTTTCCATCAGACCTCCATCCCTGCTCTGACACAGCCTCATGTCATGTGCGTGCATGTGTGCACGTGTGCGCATGTGTGACATTTGATTGTTTTAACCTCTCCTGTCCCACTTCCCATTTGATAGATGAGCTATAGGTGTTGCTTTTGTTTCTCAGCCTCTAAGCGATGATAAAAGCAGGTCTGAAGCAGCCCCTCCTGCGACTTCCAACTTGAGCCTGTCCTCTGGACATTGGCAGTGACACATTTCAGAGCCTGGCCTGGATCAGCGGCACCTCAACACCCCACAACTCCAGTCACCTTTGGCAGAATGTAGGTGGGCTTCACATTACCTCCTGCGGTGGCCTCCCTCCTTGAATCAGCCAGCGGTGTGGGGTTTCCGATGTCAGCACAGGTGGAGCGCATGGAAGTGATGACCTTTCTGCCTGGTGCTGGCACAAGGAAGGGAAGTGTAGAGCTTGCAGCGGGACCAAATGAATCATCCCCACGGTAAGATGTATTTGTCCCCAGGAAGACCATAGTTTCCCATGTGACAGCCGCGGTGGAGCGCCGGGCACAGGCAAAGCCCTCCACCAGGCACAGAGATGAGGAAGTCGGTACTCAGCCAGAGAGGGAAATGCTCCAGGAGGCATGCTCCAACGTGGCTGAACCCCGAGAGCAGGACACCCAGGGAAATAAGTCAGTCGCAAAAGGACAAAAGTTACACGACCCAACTTGCAGAAGAGGGAACAGGTGTAGAGACTCAAGTTGACTAGTGGCTGCCAGAGGCCTCCATTGGAGCTGGGGAAGGGGGTGGCGGGGGAGGAATCAGTGCTTAGGTGTCTTTGAGTGTCTATTAAAGGGAGAATTTGGGGAACTGTAAGCGTGATTGCTGAAGAATTACAGAAAACATAACGACCATCACTGTTCAGCACACGTGAAGACTGCTGAAATGTCCAATGTTGTCTTATGTTTTTACCAAAATTTCCCAAAAGCCACGAGGCTTTCCTGACATAGCTGCAAATCTCATAGTAGACCTAAGTCAGGAACCCACAGGGCACATACCATAAGGCAGGCGGGGCGAAGGGAGAAGAGGTTTCTGGCTGGGAGGGTATGTGATGATGTCACAGAAAAGGCTGCGAGCGTGTTGTGTTTTGATATAGCTGTATTTGTTTGTTTGTTTTTTATGTAATTGTATTTCTTAGGGCAGAAATGAGGGAAGCGTATTCCAAGTCAGAGAGCAGCCTGCGGCTCGGCTGGGTTCGGTACCGGGAAGGAGACTGGAAGGAGGTCAATGGAATAGCAAGTCAGTCCCTTTGTCCTGAACACAGGTTATGAATTCAGTGAGAACCTGTCACCCATCCCTATGTAAAAGGATGTCAAGTTTCGAAAAAGGCGAATTCCCCCAATGAGATGGATTCACACAATGGCTGCAACAATGGGCTGGAGCGTCCCAATGGTGGGGATGGCACAGGACTGGGCGGTGCTGTGTTCTGTGACACATGGGTCACTAGGAGTCGGGTTGGAGCCGATGGCACCTAACAGCGACATTCAGTGAGAGTACAGGAAACGGCAAGGGGTCCGTTTAGGCCACACTGTGGCCTATTTCAGATGCTCTCTGTTAGAAGGCGTTTGGGATTCAGGAAAGAACATTAAACCCAAGAGTGACTGGATTGGGGCAGAGTCTGCTGAGTCAAAACGAGCAGAGAGTAGAAATAGAGACATCATAGCCTCCTTGACATTTATTATCCTAACACTGCAGTAAAGGAGGTGGCTATCGCTTCAGAGGTTTTCTATTGCGATTGCAAATAGCCTCTTGTGAGGTAGGGAGTTATACACTTGAGAGATGAATATCTATTGCTGCTTGAGTGGCTATAGAAAAAGACATAATCTTAACCCTCTCTTGGTTGTTTACAAAGCTGAAAACAAATGTTGGCTGTTTTTAGTTCAACTCGAAGCTGGCTTCATATCTTTCCTTGAGAACATAAACCTTATGACTAACCTAGAGGAGCTCAGGTGATATGGTTGGCTGCTAACCTCAAGTTCAGCAGTTCAAAACCACCAGCTGCTTCATGAGAGAAAGATGTGACTTCCTACTAAAGAGTTACCGTCTCGAAACCCACAAGGGCAGTTCCACCCTGTTCTATAGGGTCGCAATGAATCAGAATCAACTCAGTGACATGGTCTTTTGGTGGAACCATAAAGTGCAAGAATCCATCGTTTGAAATTAAGGAAGGGAAATTCTTTTCATTTACATTTTTATTAGAACCAAAGTTCTATTATAAAACTGTCACCTCTACCAGAATAGCAACTTTTAAAACCATAATGAGGCTAACTGATGGGGGACTAACTTGGGGGTAGAGAGCCCAGGTGCCACAATGTCAGCAGTTCAAATCCACCAGCAGCCTCTAAGGCAGTGGTTCTCAACCCTCCTGATGGCACAACCTTTTAATAGAGTTCTTCATGCTGTGATGCCCCCCCCCCAGCCATAAAACTACTTTAATTGCTAGTTCATAACTGTAATTTTGCTACTGCTATGAATGGCGACCCCTATGAAAGGGTTGTTTGACCACCCACAGGTTGAGAAATGCTGCTCTATGGAGAAAAACCTGGTGATCTGCTCCTATCATGATGACAGCCCAGAAAACCCTACAGAGTAGTCACATGGGGTCACTCTGAGTTGAAATCAACACAGCAGCACCTAAAAACCAACAAAACAATCTTGCAGGACCCCAGATGACCAGATACTAGTCAGGCACATTACTCCTGGTTGTGTTAGTCCGAGTATACTAGAGAAATCCAGAGGCATTCAAATATGTGTGTATGAAAGAGCTTTATATAAAGAGTAATTATACATGCAGCAAACATCCCAGCCCAAGTCCATAAGTCGGATATTAGCCCATATGTCTGATACCAATCTGTACAGTCCTCTCACACTCACGAAACACATGCAATGATGCCAAATGCAGGAAGACCACAGGCCAGTGGGTGGAAGGTCTTGTGGATCCAGTGGCGGTGTGAGCATCACAGCGCTGGCAGGGGTCTCCATGTGGCTCCTCCGCGGGCTCCAGAGCTCTAGCATAGCTCCATGTGTCTTGTCAACAGAAATGTCTCCCAGGGAGTGCACCTGCATCCTGCCTCCAGCGAGCTATTTATCTCCTTAGTGCCTCAAGCTGCAACCTGATTGACAGGCTGAACTCCACTCCTCCACTCTTAATCCTCTCAAATTGACAACAGATTATGTAACTACCACACTGGTTGTCCTATTCACTCATTCATTTATCACACGAAGCCCTTGTGTTTTGAATCTTAAATCTCAGGTGAGGAAACTAAAGCAGAAAGACATTACTTGCTCTACCTGAGATCAGGCCATTTAAAGTTAGAGTTCAAACCCGGACCTGCCAGGTGGGATGCTTGTCACAATTACTCCAGGTGGGAGGGATGCATGTGTAAGCTGTGGCTAGTGCCTATCAATTACCTTAAAGCAGCTACCAAATGCACACTTCTTTTGTTCAACTTCATGGTTTATTTATTTAACTCTAGGAACTCCCAGAGCATCAAAGAGATGGGTGAGAAACTGAGAAAGCCTTGAGGTTTAAATGATAACCCTTCTAAGATGCCACGTTGAAAGGACTGGCAAGTATCATTCCCACTAAAGATGACGGCTGAAGAAAATGGAGACGGAAAACCTCAAAGCCTTGGGTGGTCTCTGAGACACCAAAAGGGTCTCCTGCAGGAGACACCTGGGAGTATTCCCGGGATAGCTTCCAGCTGCTACAGCTGCTTCTCTGTGGTTTCAAGCATTTGAAAGGGGGGCACTTTTCCCCAGCCAGGAACATGGCTGAATGCAGTGCCGGGTCATGCTACAGAGTGTCCCATGACACGTGGGGGGTCCCTGCCGGCGAAGGGTAAATGAGGAGGTCATCCTGTGGTGGAGGTCCCTCCTGGCTGCAAAAGTAAACTTGAGAACATTGTAATAATCACATTCTCATCCACTGGCGGCCAAAACCCGCTGGGAAGCAGCAAGGACCCGACTTGGCCATCTGGGTTATGTCCTGGCTATGCCTGTCTTCTCTTTGTTAAGTCATCTGTCCTCACTGCTCAGTGGGGTATAGGTTACCCTGTTGTCTTTGCATGAACCCCAACTCCTGGAGAACCCGTGTTTATCAAAGCAGCATTTGGTTTTCAATAACCGATTTTCAGATCTTTTGTTCCAACCCACCTCTGGGCTGATTCAAAGCAATGAACTTTGTCCTAGTTGAGTCTGTTAGTTATTTGCATCATGCCGGGATCCAAGGGAAAAGGTCATAAAGACCAAATGAAATCATTCCTATGAAAGTGCTCTGAAATGTATGGGGGTCCAACCAAACATATCTATTTATATTTGTTGGGATTAATCTATACCATCTTCAACCCCATCAAAGACGAGTCTGTTTTCCTCTTTTCCTTTTAACATTCTAAGATAAATATCTCACTGACTAAAGTATTCTACCACGAATAAGCCATTTTCTTATAGGATATTAATAGGAGTTTCTAGAATACTCTTGAGGATAGCAATGAGATTTCTAGTTGACATGTCTTAGAAATTCACTCTACTTAGACCACTATGTATTTAATTTATATCTTTAAGGAATCAAATTTACTTCCTGTAAAATGCAGAACCATATGGCAACATATAGCATATATTCACTTAACCACACACATATTTGGGATCCCTATTGAAATCTGACAAGTCATTTTGACTGCTTGGCCTTTAGACTCATTTGACACATCATGGTTGCTATTCGGTGCCATGGAGTGTTTCCAGTCAAAGGGATGCTGTAGACAAGAGAGGGAGACACTGCCTGCTCCTGCATCCACACAGTTCAATTGTTAGGATTGAGCTCATTCTTGCAGTCACGGTGTCAATCCATCTCATGGAAGGGCTTCTTCTTTTTTACTAACCCTCTACTTTATCAAGCATCATGTCCTTCTCCAAAGACTGAACTTCCCTGAAAACATGTCCAAAGCATATGAGACGCATTTTTCTCCATTCTTGCTTCTAAGGATCATTCTGACTATACCTCTTCTAAAACAAATTTGTTCATTCATCTGCCATCCATGGTCTATTCAATATTCCTCACCAGCACCAGGGTCAATTTTTCCATCTTTCTCAGTCACAGCCAACTTTTCACGTACATATGAACTATGTAAAGATACCCAGGCTTAGGCTTGGCACACCTTAGTCCTCAATGTGACAGCTTCGCCTTTTTGACACTTTAAAGAGATTTTGCAAAGATTTTTTTCCAGTGAAGTAATTCATTGGTTTCTTGACTGCTGCTCCCACGAGTGTTGATTGTGGATCCCATGGAAATGAAATTCTTGATCTTCAATCTTTTCTCCAATTGTCATGATGTTACTTATTGGTCCAGTTATAAGGATTGGTGTTGTCCTTATGTTGAGGTGTAATCCATCCTGAAGTGTTTGATGGTCACCAGCAAACAGGGTGCTATGATCTACATATATCCACTATCATAAGTCAATGGCAAGTCACAGAGCCCTTCTAGGTCAGTGTAGGAATGCTCCTTAGGGTTTCTCAGACGATAAATATTTACAGACACAAAAATGCATCTTTCTCCGAAGGAGGGGACGATGAGTTTGAACCACTGATACTGAAGTGAGTAGTCCAACCTTTAACCCACCGCACCACTAGGGATCCTTCATCTATGTAGAACAGGTTGTGAATAAGTCTTCCTCCAATTCTGAGGTCAAGTTTTTCTTCATTTAGTTCAGCATCTTGGATTATTTGCTCAAATTATATGTTGAAGAACTATGATGAAAGGATACAACCCTGATACACAGCTTACCTGATTTTAACCTTGCATTCTCCCCTTGTCCTGTTCAAATGACTGCTTCCTAGTCTACGCACATGCTACTCATGAGCACAACTGAGTGTTCTAGAAGTCCCATTCTTTGAAATGTTCATCATGATTAGAGTCCACAGTTGAAATGCCTTTACATAGTGAAAAACACAATATGCACAGTCAACAAAATAAATATGTTTCAGTCTTCTCTGCTTTCAGCCAAGATCCATCATGATATTTCAAACCAAAAAAAACCCCCAAAAAACAACAAACCCATTATCATCAACCTGTTTTCAATTCATAGCAACCCAAAAGAACAGAGTAGAATTACTCATAGGGTGTCCTGTGTTAGAAATCTTTATAGGAACAGATACCCGGGCCTTTTTCTTTATGCATCACCTGACATCCAACCTTTTTGTTATCAGCCATGTGCTTAACCCATGTACTGACTTAGACTGCATACTAAAGCACTTCAAGTGACATTTAACCAGCACAAAAGCGTACATTTATGAATAATGGAGAGGCAAAGTTCAAAAGATTTAACCTCTGGTATGTTTTCTTTCAATTGCCTCATATATGTGTGAAAGCTGGACAGTGAAACAAGAGGTGGAAGAAGAATTAATGCGTTCGAATTATGGTGTTGGCAAAGAATATTGGCTATACCATGGGCTACCAAAAGAGCAACTAAATCTATCCTGCTAGAGCTACAGCCAGAAGGATCCTTAGAAGTTGGACTGGTGAGACTTTTTTATTTACTTGAGGCATATCATTAGGACTGTGGAGTCCTTGGAAAAAGACATCATGCTTGGTAAAGCAGAGGGATATGGGGCGGGGGTGGAGGGGAAGGAAGGCCTTCAAGGAGGTGCATTGACACAGTGGCTGAAACATAGTGCTGATCGTGGGCATGGTGCAGGACCCAGGAGTTTCCTTCGGCTGTACACAGGGTTACTATGAGCCCAGCACCCCTTGACAACACCAAAAATAACAACAACAAGAAGATGGGGATGATATCGTCTAGCCTAGATTACTTCAAGAGTTAAACACCTAGAGGGTAGAGATTAATGTAATTCACATGGTCACTGTTTAGACTAAAATATCTTTTAAAAATTAAATTATAGACAACATAACAGGAGCCTAATTCACAGCCATCATCCATTTTATTTATGTCTCTGCTCACTCCAAGAATTGGGAGCAGAGGATCATGGGATCTATTCCTAAATGTAAGATTAGATCAATAAAATTAGCCATCTGTCCAAGGAAGGCTTTAAACTCAGGTTGTATTTAAGTATTATGTTCGCAACTACCCATATGTTGCCATGAATCGCCTGCTGATACAACTCCTTTTGCACAATGCAAGCCATTTAATGGCTAATATAAACTTATTGCACCAAGAAAGATAAATAGCTTTAACATTGCATTAAATCTGATTCGAGGTTTGGGCTGCCCTGTCAGCAAACACAAGTGTTAAGATTTAAATTGCTCAAGATTTGCAGAGTCAGATGAAGATGGAATCATCAAGTATCTGTAGGGGGTGGGGAAAGAAGAGACTGGAAATGAGATCCCAAAGGTAGAAAGTGTGTCCTCGGTTGGTGAGCTTGGCTGAGGGGATCATGCTTTCTCTCAGAATCGTTAGCGGCGGAGTGGCAGAAATGGTCAAGTATCTAAGTATTAGCCAAGAGGTTGATCCTTTGAACCCACCTGGCGGCCCCTCAGCAAAGTGGACCTGGTGATTTGCTCCCAAGAAGTCACTTCCTTGAGAAGCTGATGGAGCAGTTCTCCTCAGCGCTCATGGGATCCTCACCAGTGGTATCGACTCAACAGCAACTCACAATGACTCTCTGCCATCAAGTCAATTCTGACTCGTAGCGACCCTAGAGAACGGAGTAGAATTGCCCATGTGTTTCTGAGACTGTAAATCTCGACTGAAGTAGGTAGCCTCCTTCTTCTTCTATGGAACAACGAGTGGTTTCAAACTGCCAACCTTGTGGTTGGCAGCCTGCTCTGTAACCCAGGATGCCGCCAAAGCTCACACCAGCAACTGCAATATATTGTTGTCAGATAAGAATGTCCTACCTTTTGAGTCTGTCAGTTCTTTCAAAGCATTTGTGGAGAATTAAAGACAAAAGCAAATGAATTGCCATTCAGCAAATTCCATCTAATGGCAACCTGCACTCAGAAAACTCACTGCCATCAAGATGACGTTGACTCCTAGCAAGCCTATAGGTCAGGGTCAAATTGCCCCCTATGAGTTTCTGAGGCTGTAACTATGTATGGGAGCAGAAAGCCTCATCTTTCCCCCAAGAAATGCCTGGTGGTTCTGAACTGCTGACCTTGTACTTAGCAGGCCCAATGCATAGCTAGCTACATCACCGGGTGCTCCATAGCAAATGTGACTCACTCACTCACTGCCATTGAGTAGATTCAAACTCACAACCACCCGAAGACAGAGTAGAAATGCCCGTGTGACTTTCTGAGACTATATACTTGTACAGGAGTAGACAGCCTCATTGTTCTCCCATGGAGCAGCGGGTGTGTTAGTGGTTCGTCGTATAACTTACGATTCCACTAGGGTTCCTCTCATAACCTCCCATGTCTATCTCTCAGCTCCACCCTATTGCCGTTAGGTGCCGTCAAGTTGATTCCAACTCAATGTGATCCTCTGAGTGACAAAACACTGCCCAGTCCTACACCATCCTCACAGTTGTTCCTATGTTTGAGGCCACTGTTGTAGACACAAGTGGGGGACATGGGCTCTAGTCAGTTTTATTTCTTTGCACCTTAAATGGAAACTGGTGTCTTCTGGGGCATGTGGAAATGTTTAACCTCTGGGGACGTGGAAAGATCATTCACAGAAAAAGGAAGAGCTGAGTCAACGTGGTATCAATCAGTCTGGGCCACGGGAGGGGCTCTGCTTCCAATCTACCGATTGGTGAGCAGGACCTGAGCCATCATCATTTAGCTCTCTGGCCCCATGGAGACGCTCACTGACTCGCAGTACATTGCCGTCTGGATAATTCTCTTTCATAAACAACTGCTCCCCGTACCACACCCTACAACACTTCCCCCAAGAAAATCACTAGCAAACGTCATCCCTCACTCTTGAAGTCACTGTTCCTCAAAGGTAATCCTTTCAAGTGCGACCACAAACTCGGCCCACCACATCCTCCAAACTGAATACAAAGCTTGTGGCTGACCAAAGACTCTGTCTGACTTGCAAATTGATTGGAACATGTTTACAACTCCATGAAAATACATTAATACGTGTGGAAAAGGATAAAACGATATGAAATCATAACTGTCCTTCTACAAACTGGGTATATAACTCTTGTTTTTCAGAATGGCCATATCTTCCCTTGAGTCCAGGTTAAAAGAAATCTGTTTCTTCAATATTGCCTTCTAGTGTTGACTCTTCTCAGTAACCCTGGAAGGACCCAGTCTATGGGGTAAGTTCTTTTTTTTTTGGATAGATAAGGAAACCGAGGTCTATAGACACAATACAATTTGACTCATATCTCCAAGTCAATACTAAATAGCCCAGGCAAAACATGAACTTGGGTTTCTAAGACACCCAACTCTGTTCTCACCTAAGCTCAGCCAAGAAAAACCTGCCTGGGCTGAGGATTGTGGGTGTTGTGGAGTTGGTTATATATGCATCTATCCTGGTGCTGCTAATGCCACTGCGTGAGTTCTTTCCTCAAGGGTGTGCGGAGGACTAGATGGTACATAAAAGGAGGAGGAGTCCCTGGACAATACAAAAGGCATACACACTAGATTGATAAATAACAAAAATGTTGGTGGTTCAAATCCACTAGCAGGGATCCTGGAAGAAAGGCATAGTGATTTACTTCCAAACATCCATTGAAAACTGTGGAACAATTCAACTCTGACACACGTGCATGAGTTAAAAGCGACTGCAGTTGATTTTAAGGGAAGGACGTGGCTCACCAGACAGGTCATTCAGGTGCTATTGGAAGACCACAAAGCCAGCCAGCCCATTGGTAGCCTCAGCACAGACTTGTTCTGATCAGAATCCAGGTCTCCAGGGGAGTCCACTGCTCCAGGCTGTAATCAAGCCTCTGAGACTGTCCACATCCAAGAGGAGTGGGGAGAACCAAGTTCAGCACAAAACCGGCAAAGTCGAGGTCAGGCGTCTCCCCATTCTTCCATATTTTCACCATTCCAGACACCAGTCTTCTCCCTTGGCGCTCTCCACAAGAGTCACACAGAACTCTCAGATCATACTTACAATTAAGTCGTTTCTCAGGAAAGCAACTCAAGGTTTGGAAATAGCAAGCTATAACTCAGGAGACAGGATTTAAAGTTTTCAGTCACATCAGCTTCCAAACGAGATGGCTCTCTGCCTCTTAGCCATGCCCACGGCTATCAGATGGTCAGAAAGAGCTTACCTCACCTTTTCTCGGTGATGCCAGCTGACAGGCCTTTCCTTCTCTGGCCCTTTGCTCTGTACAAACAACAGTTACAGTTCTTTAGCTCCATCAACCAGCGCCTGGAGGCCCCCCTAGTCTGTCAGCAAGCCTCCTGCCTGAAGGCACTCAGTTCTCTCCACTGTGAGCTGGAAGGCCAGCTGCAGCTGCCTGGGGCCAATCTCTTGGCTCCTACTGCTTGAATGGCGGCCACTGTTTCTTTGCCACTGGGCTCTGCTGTGGCCATGACTTTGTCAGTGTTTGGACACTATTTTCCATGTCTCAGAGGTTCTCAGCACAGGGACTCCAGACCCAAAGGGTGGACTCCACTCCAGTCTCATCTTGATTCTAGTGAGCACCCCCCACACACACACACTGGAAGTTTGTGGGACTGTCCCTTATAGTCAATATTTCAAGATCACAGAATAACCAATCCTTTCAGTATACCATCAGCACTCAATTTACATAGCATTTCAGAAAAGTCTCTTAGTTCTGTTGGATGGCTTTATGCACCCTATTTGCATGATGTCCTAATAATACCTTGAAAGATTATATAATATACTACACCTGACTAATCCCTTGCAAGACTGTAGCTCAGCCCATCATTTTGGGCAGAATTATAGATTCAAGATCAGAAAGAAAAAGCCATTGAATTACACAGGCAATCACAGCTCGGGGTGGAGTGACGAGTGGAAAAATACGTATTATATACAGTGCCTGGAGCACAGGTGAAGAGGGACAGAGGATGGGGGAACTACTCATTTTGGGACCAGGAATCTCAGTGGCATGGCAGTTAAGACAGTAATTCCCCCATGATGAGATGTCTTGACGGTGTGGCCTGCTTCCAATATAAGTGGATACTGAGGAAAAGTTTGCTTTCGTTTTGCTTGTTCTGGATCTTACATCTCTCATCATCTGACCTCTGGGTCTTTGGACTTGAGCCAGCAGCCTATTGTGTTACCTGATAATTCTTGAAATTGTCAACTGCTTGTTATCTTACCTACCACTGTTGGCTCCATTAACTTGTGCAGCCAGAATCCTGCCATCTGACCTACCAGTCTTGGGTCCTTATGCCCCTGCAGCTACATGATAAAGAAAAAACCTCCAGCCTGCTATCTGATCCATAGGATTAAAGCCTGCCCACCTCTACAACTGTGTCAACCACTTCCTTGATAGAAACACACCTGAGAGAGAGAGAGAGAGAGAGAGAGAGAGAGAGAGAGAGAGAGAGAGTGTGTGTGTGTGTATGAACATGTCACTGGCTTTGCTTGTCTAGAGAACACAGCCTAAAACAAGCACGTCTTCAGGTGGGGCTGGGAACCACTATAATGAAGTTATCTGGGGTGCTTGTTAAAAGGCAGGTGCCTGGGCTGCACTCCAAGAATTCATAACCACACGGAAGCTTGGGAATTACTTTCCTGGCCCACAGCTTTACTCCGTAGCTCCTCTTGTACAGGAGACAGCTCTCCAAGCAGGATTTACTAAGAGAGTCCTCACTCAGCCAGGTCAGAGACCTGCAGAGTCAACCCTAGAAGACTTGTCCTCTGCTGGCAGCATCTTGGCTTGACTTGTACCTGAGTCTCCTTCCTCCAAATGTGACCAGCAGTCCCGTAAATGGACTAATGCCTGTCAGCTCGATTCCAGAGGTTGAAGCTACACCCTAGAGTTCTTTTTAAAAAACGGATGTTCATACCAATGAAATCAAAAGGGGGGATCTAGGGTGCCTTCTACACGCTTCTCTCCTCGAAATAAAGGTGTGCTTGCACCTCATGCAGCTTGTCGACAGTGGCAAACAGTTGACAGGAGTCTTGATCAACTCAAAGATGTGTTTCCTTCAATCATAATATCAGATCATTCATTTCAACCATTGGGTGAAATGACAGCCCTGATGGCAAGAGGGGGAGAAGAAGGAATTTGTACAATGCACCCGCAGAGTGGTCCTGTGAAGTTAAGACCCACCTCAGCCTCTGACACTTCAGTACCTGTCTTCAAGGAATCAGAGACCCTGGGCCACATGTGAGCTATCATAAGACATACCAGTTGGACAACTACTCCCTAAAGAATTGTAAGGTTCTATTAAAGTCTTAGATTCTTATAAGGACAGACATCCCCCCCCCATCACCCCCCACCCCCCAACAAATGCACACAGTGGCACTCAATTCCCTCTGGCCAAGTCACTGTGCCTTGAGAAAGAACTCTGAGAAGCAAACTACACCCCCTGCTGTCCTTGGCTTCTCTGTCCTTGTACCTCACAGGGAAGCAGAGATGAGAAAGAGAAAGATGGGGAGAGGGAGAGAGACAGAAACACAGAGAAAGGTGGCTAGAGATTAGATATCAAGTGGAAACAAAGAAACACATGGGAGGGTTGAAAGGCTGATGGACTAAAGCGGGGAAGGAAAACCTTTCTCTGTGGTGCCTTCCTCCTCATGGGTCACTGGTAGCTGGATGCTCAAACAACAAAAAACTCACTGCCATCAAGGAGCATCCGACTCAGAGTGACCCATTAGGACACAAGAGAATGGTTTCCGAGGCTGTACATCTTAACGGGAGTAGAAAGCCTCACCTTTCTCCACTGGAAAAGTTGCGGTTCTGAACTGCTGAGCTTTCACTTAGCAGCCCCCCTATGTCAGCAGGGTGCCCCAAACAACTCCCACTCACTGCCCTCAAAGCGATTCTCTTGCAGCCCTGGGACAGAGTGGAACTGCTCCCTGTGGGTTTCTGAGATTGCGAATCTGTTCAGAAATAGAAAGCCTTATTTTTCTCCCAGGGAATGGCTGGTGGATTTGAACTGCTGACCTGTGGTTAGCAGCCCAATTCACAGCACCAGGATCCCTCGCTGAGTGCAATAGATAGCAAAAGAAGGGCCTCATCCTACTTGTCATCGAGTTCATTCTGATTCCTGGTGACCCTGTGTTCCTTAGGTTAGCTCTGCTCCACAACACTTTCCCTGGCTCGTTATTTTGGAGACAGATCACCAGGCCTATCTCCTGAAGGCCTATCACCAGGCCTATCTCCTTGTGCTTACAGTCACGAATGGTAACTGTTCGCACCTCCGAAGGACTCCAAAGGAGAGTTGGCAATCTCCAACTCCTACAGGAAACCTTGAACTCTGAACCCTGACCTGGCCTTTTGATCCCTTATCCTGGACCTCAGGCTAACAGGAAGGCAAGAGGAAAGATGGAAGCCACAATCAGTTTCTCCAGCCCTGGCCCTGGGCCAGACATCTAATAATCCCATGGTTTTCATTGAAAATCCAAGTTTCTCCAGCTCTGGGGAGAAACTGTCCTTAATTTGGAAGCCTGTTTCCCTCTCAGCACCCCAACACACATCTCCCACACTTAATTCCCAACCTCACACATGCTGAGGCACGGCCCCCTCTAGAGATTGCACTAACAGAAGCCTCGTCCAGGGGAAGAGCAGGAAGCAATGAGCAGGCCTCAGGGGCACAGCCAGGACAGGCTGAGAGTGACAGGGAGCCTTCAGAACCAGAGAATGGCTTTGCCTCTGAGAGGCCCCAACCTAGAGGTACTTCTCTAACGAAAGCCTACATCCATATAGAAAAGCAAATCACAACTTCACAGCTCATATAAAAATTAGCTCAAGGGAATCACACCCCTAATAGAAAACTTAAAAATAGAAAACGAAAACATAGGGGAACATTTTTTGAAACCATGAACTAGGGAAATATATATATATATATATATAGAGAGAGAGAGAGAGAGAGAGAGAATAGACCATTAAAAATTGATGAATCAAACTTTATCAAAATTTAAAGTGTCTGCTCTTTGAAAGATACCATCAATAAAATAAAAAGACAAGCTACAGACAGAAAATCAAACCAAACCAAAAATCCTTGAAAACCACATGGCTAATAAAGGGCTTTCCCATCCAGCAATTATAAAGCATTCTCAGAAACTCAATACTGTCATAAGAAAGCAAATATCCCAATTTTTAAAAGTGATTAAAGATTTGAACAGGTAATCCATTGAAAAGGGGATGTGTATGGCAAATAAGGGCATGAAAGGATGCTTGATATAATTAGTCATTAAGGAAATGCAAATAAAACTATGAAGAGATATCATTATCCATATGTGATCGCTAGCTACTAGAATTCTCCCATGACATGATCTAAAATAGTGTGATCGCCTCCGTTCTGAGATCTTCGTTGAAACAGCCCAGCAGTCGTGGGAAGAATCGGGTAGAGTACCACTTCGGGAATTTGGCCACTGTCTTGATACAGCTGAGAGATGCTTCATTCAGGTTGTGGTCTACACTTACCATAAATTGACAGTGTATGGAAGCTGGCTCGGTTCTATTGGTGGCTCTGGATCCTTCAACCAGTTCATGAACTTTCTGTTACATTGCTGGCTGATACCAGGACCCATCAGAGGACTGCTGACCTCAGATTCATTCTGCTCTGCAACCACCAGCTTGTGGTCTTCCTGCTTCATGCTCATCAGCTACATGAGTCAAGAGAAGCCTCCAACTTATACCAGATCTACAAATTTGAACCACGCTGGACTTACCTGCTTGTACTTACAACATCTGCATACAACGGTATGAGCCATTTCTTGACATAAATTTCTTTCTAAGTGAATACACATACAAAAACCACTGGTTTTGCTTCTCTAAAGAATCCACCATAACACACTTAAGCAGCTATTGCATGAGGTGGAGGGCAAGAAGCAAGACACTGTCTACAAAGAGACAGAGGGAGCTTTGGGGAGATGGGGATGTTTTCTGTCTTGATTGCGTCGGTGGTTCCATTATTAGGTGTGTTTGTCAGGCTTCATCAAATTGACCATTTGAAAAGGGTACGTTTTATGGCAAGTAAACTATTCAGTAAACCTAAGAAAATAACAAGGAAAGGAGATTTACCAGTCTGCCTACAGGACTATGTGTTGTAAGAGAGACAGGCCTGGCTTTCCACTTCCAATCATGTGACGTCATCATGAGTGAGAATCAATGCAACAACAACAACAACTCGGGAAAAGGAATTCGAGATTTCCAACAAAGTCTTTTCACACCTTGAAGACCTGGGACGATGACAGGGCTATATCCCTCCCATCCCATTCTTCAAAGGTCCTCTTACTACCTCCAGGAACCTAATGGACACTCTGGTCTCTGTAAGTCTTAGCCCTCAGTCGTCTCACACTGGATAGATAACAAGGGCTTCAGCGTCCCCCTGATCTCTATGGATGAAGGGCAGTAGACAAGAGCCTCCGGAGCTCCATCTTGGTATCATTCACTTTGATGGTCCCTACAAGTCTGGGCATAATCCCATCTACAAATGTTTAAACACAAAACAGCAAGGAAAGCGCTCTGCCGGGTCACTGCTTCCTTGCCGCATTTGGAAGAGTCATGCTGAGGCACGCTGCATCTCTGCTTAACCAGGCTGCTGAGAGTTCGATATCTGGCAAAGATCAGAGTCCTCATACCCCCTTACATCCCTTGGTAGTTGTGGGGATGCAATCCTATCTCGCTAGGAGTCAGAATCAACTCCCTGGCAATGGGTTTGGCTTAAGATACAATCAAAAAGGAGCCCTGGTGGTTCCGTGCTTAACTAAAAGGCGGGTGGCTCAAACCCACCAGCTGCTCCTGGGAGGAAGAGGTGGCAGCCAGCTTCTGTGAAGATTTGCAACATGAGGGACCTATGGGGCAGTTCTGCTCTGCCCTATAAGGTCACTGATGTGAGTTGGAATCAACTCCATAACAACGGATTTTTACAACTAAAATCATAGATTCTTGGATGGCAGCAACCATTTGTATGCAACTCCATCCCGAATCAGGTAGTAGCCAGTTAGATCCAGTAGGTTCAAAAGACGGTATCCCTAATTTTCTGTGGCATTCAGCAAACTAGTTGTTAAAATGGCACTTGTAATCAGTGCCATGTAAGGTGCGTGGCTGGGCAGCTGCCCAATGTGGAAATCACAAATTTACATCCCTTATTCTTTTTCCTTATTCATCTGTGCCGCAGCACATTCTAAGCATCTGTGATACTTACTGCGCAGTCCACCCACAGCTATGAAAAATGGATGGGACTGTGCTGTAATATTTCTTCTTTTGTAAAACTCACTATGCTTTTGATAAAACATTACATTGTCATTCCTTTGTGTTTGTTACTTCAGTAAACAAACATGAAACGTAAAGAGAAAAACTGCTAAACAACCAGAAAGTGATATACTGTCATTCATTTCAGCTTTGTGTTATGCCCCAAATTCCCACAAGCTATTATAAGTGAATCATGCAGTTCCTGAAAGTGTTCAAAGAGCTGAAAACATTGCCAGAACACTTGAGGTAAATTCAGCAGAAGCGGAAAGGGGTTTTTCAAAGATGAACATAATGTGTTCAGAGAAGTCACCTGTTTCTAATCTATCAGACACAATGACTAATGCATAATTGTTCGACCTCTAACGGAACGGGATCCTGCTCTTGGAGTTAGAAGATGGCTAAGGATAAATCACATGGCCGATGATGCGCAGATACAAGTGAGGACAATTGCAAGTGAGATGCCAGTCAAGAAGCCGTATGGATCCAGCTAGACAGAGCATGTTCATGGGTGCAGATCAGAGCTGGAAACACGGGGATCCAGGACAGATGAACCCCTTAGGACCAATATTGAGAGTAGTGATACCAGGAGGGGGAGGGGAAAGTGGGGGGGGGGAACAAATCACAATGATCTACATATAACCCCCGCCCTGAGGGACAGACAACAGAACAGTGGGTGAAGGGAGACATCGGTCAGTGTAAGACATGAAAACATAATAATAACATAAATTATCAAAGGTTCATGAGGGAGGGAGCGGGGAATGAGGAGTACATACCAAAGGCTCAAGTAGAAAGAAAATGTTTTGAAAATGATGATGGCAACAAATAAACAAATGTGCTGAACACAGCCGCTGGATGGATGGATTGTGAAAAGAGTTGTTGAGCCCCTGATATAGTTAATTTATTGTGCCAACCTGGCCAATAAACACTTGTGGAGTTATTTGAAGGTGGAGGGATAAATGGCTCAGTGAGCCTCGCCTTTCTAGTTCTCGGGTCTCTTGCTTTGTGATGGTTGAGGGTGCAGGGTGCAGCTGCCTTAGCCAGTTCCCTTCTTTAGCTGGCAAGGCTCACTTCCTGCAAGACATCCCCAAGGAGAAGCCACATGGAGCTACCCCAATGCAGCCCTGGGTGCTGGAGCAGCCATGTGGAGACCCCTGCCAGTGCTGAGATGTTTACACATTCACTGACTCGACTTTCCTCCTGCAGTCGGCATCATTGCATCTGTTTTGTGAGGTGGAGGAGGACTTTGTGGATTGGGGTCAGACATGTGGGTTAATGGACTTGTGGGTTTGGGCAGCACTGGGTTGGGATGTTTTCTTGATGTGCACTTAACCTTTATATAAAACTCTCTTTTAGGTGAACAAGCGGCCATCTAGCTCAGAAGCAACAAAGCCCACATGGACGAAGCACACCAGCCTGTGCGATCACGAGGTGTCGAAGGGATCAGGTGTAAGTCATCATCAAAAAAAAAAAATCTTACCATAGTAAATGAAGGTGGAAGTGCAGAGTGGAGACCCAAAGCCTATTTGTCGACCACTGGAGATCCCCTCACAGAGGGATCTAGAGGAGGAAATAAGTCAGTCAGGGTGCGATGTAGCACCGATGAAGAATACAGCTTTCCTTCAATTCCTAAATGCTTCCTCCCCACCCCACCCCCCACTACCATGATCCGAATTCTACCTTGCAAGTCTGGATAGAGCAGAGGTTGTACACTGGTGCAGATAGGAGCTGGAGGCACAGGGAATCCAGGGTGGAAAGAGGGGACTGATTACAAGGATCTACATGTGACCTCCTTCCTGGGGGACGGACCAGAGAAAAGGGGGTGAAGGGAGACACCGGATAGGGCAAGATATGACAAAATAATAATTTATAAATTATCAAGGGCTCACGAGGGAAGGGAAGAGCAGGGAGGGAGGGGAAAAAAGAGGACTTGATGCAAAGGAGAGAGAAAATGCTTTGAAAATGATTAGGGCAAAGCATGTACAGATGTGCTTTATACATTGATGCATGTATGGATTGTGATAAGAGTTGTATGAGTCCCTAATAAAATGTTTTAAAAAAACCTCTCTTTTATACATGAGTTTCTGTGGATTTGTTTCTCTAAACTACCCAGACTAACACAGCCCACAATAAAATGATTTTTTTAAATGAAGCAATATGGAAATATATTAAATAACAGTTTTCTTGTCTTTTTGTAGGGTAAAATATTGCAAAATATTGTTTAATACTTTCCATTTATATTTTAAAAATCTTTCTTATAACATAATTTTCTCTTGTGTACATCTTTTGTTGTTCTTATTTAAGTACCAAGTGTATGAAACAGTAAACTATCTTTCAGTATATCTTTTTAAAAATATGTAAAATGGTCATTAGGGCAGTGAACAGGTTGTTCTTATTTGAATCCTACCACTGGTTGTTGTTTTTTTTCATTATATTTATTCAATCTGTATGCTGAGCAAAAAATCCAAGAAACTGGACTATATAAAGCTAACTAGGCATCAGGATTGGAGGAAGGCTTATTAACAGCCAGCAATATGCAGATGGCACAACCTTGCTTGTTCAAAGTGTGGAGGACTTGAAGCACTTGCTCATAAAGATCAAGGATTGACTGCAGCCTTCAGTATGGATTATACCTCAATGTAATGAAGACCAAAAAACTCACAATTGGACCAGTAGGCAACACTAAGGTAAACAGAGAAAAGATCAATGCGAATGGAAGCAGCAGAGTAAAGATCAATGCGAATGGAAGCAGCAGTCAAGAAATCAAATGACACGTCCCAATGAGGAAACCTACTGCACAAGAAATGTGATACTGGTGCAGGAGCAGGAGATGCTTCATTCTGTTCCTCATAGGGTCCTATGAGATGGAACCAGTTCCACTCGAGGACACCTAACAACAGGAAGCAACAGCAGTCCAACGACTCTGTCCACGGTCAGTGCTCAGGAGCTTATCTGCCCTTTAAGTCTTGACCATCTTGGATGCCCAACAGAGAGTTGGCCTTGAGTCTGAATTGACTCAATGGCAGTGGGCTTGGGGGGTTATTACTACTATGTTTACAAATCTGATCATTGTCTTTGGGGGTTGGGAGCTTACATATAAATACACAAATGTATTTTAACATACACATACATAGCAACACACAGATCTGCTATGATGGTGAACAAGAGTTGCACAAGGTTGGCATTTTGTCAGCTGTGGTAATATCCTCACCTTTGGAAGGTTCTGGATCATCTGGATGGTTCCTGGGAAGGGGGACGGCATTTCTAGTCAGAAAGTTAGTGGGAATTATCGGTATGGTCCTTTTCTATTTTTCATCACACATTTCAAGTCACTGGCCCCCAAATCTGCCTATCAACTTTAACAAACCGATGAGAATTTGGGGCCAAGTTTTCAAGCAACTAAAGTCCCTGGTTTCGTTGAGAAAACGAAAACTATGCTGCAGTACCCTGAACAGTAAATCACAAAATTGAACATCTGCCAGTGAACGGCTGAGAATGAGAACAGCAGCAAACTACAAGCTGCACCGCGGTCTATAGTACATCTTACCGGATATCAAATGTATAAAAATGGGGCCGTTCAAAGTGGGGCTCATGATACCTTGAATATGCAGCAAGCCAGGGGCAGCCAGCACTAATCTGAAGACTGGTGGTTTCAAGCCAACCACCCATCGAGTGTTACGCAAGAAAGACCTGAAGATCCCCTGTTGTCAAGATGCCAGTCAAACAAACTGTGGAGAAGTGCTCCTCTGTAGCACATGAGTCTTCGTGGCTCGGATTCAATTTGATGGTGATGGTTTCCAAGCCACCATCTCCTCTTCCCTACATGGCCCACACAGCTCTTGGGTTGATTAAAAATATCAGGGTTACTTATTATCCGTATTATTTCTTTTGATTTAAGCTGCAAACTGTCATTTCTGTGCCTCTTGGGAAAGGGAGAGGTTCCCTAATTCATTCTCAGTACCACACATGAGCGATCTTGGGCTGTAGCATCCAAATTGGACTTCCACTGGCAGCTGCTACAAGATTTCTCAGCAGAGGTGGATGAGAATGGGGGTATTTTCAGGTTGATTTTGAATCCAACACATTGTCAACAAAGTTGTAGTGGTCAAAATTGATTTGGGAATGTGAGGAAACAGGAAAGGAATGCAGCTCCAGTCCAATGGCCCCCGTACACCTGCCTGGTGGGCCCCTTAAGCCCCAAAGTGCTGCATGCAATCCAATTACTATTGAGAGAGCCAGGTACAAAGAGAGTCCCAAACGGATACTAGCAGGATTTGCTGGCATCTGGGGAAGATTTAAAATTAGCTGGTTGCTGTTCACATCAGAGGCAAGCTGGGCACATTCAGTTTTTAATCTGGACCAATTTTCCGGATCAAAAACTAGTCTTTCCAAGGGATGTAAATGAGCCCAGGAGAAAATTTTCCCCTGAAGTTCATGAAGTAGCTGTCATTTTTATCTGAGCAGTTTGCCAACCTGAAAGGCAGTCTGAGCAGAATTATAAAGCAATGAAAACTTCTAGACTGTACCGTGTCGCATATTCTTACTTAGAATTTCAAAAATGTAAGAAGTCAAAGTATTTAAAAGGTCATATCTCCACTACCCAAACTTTATCTATGCTTCACCATGAATATGCCTCAAAGACACCAAAGAGACCAAGGTGCTATGACCACGGCATACATTTCAGACTGAGACCCTGGATGAAGCTGAAAGAATCTATTGTTAGAGGAGTGGCTACAAATGGGGAGGGAGGGGAGAGGAAAGAGAGAGAGACCTATGGGGAACTGCATGAGCAGTTGGAGACAGCAGGTTTTTGCAAAATGGTTTTCTTTTCTTTCTTTCCACCCCTCTAATTCTGCTTCAGTGGGTTGAGATCCATCCTTATAAGACCGTGGCGAAGCTCAGAAGACAGAAAGAAGACAGGAAAGTGGGATGGGTAGAAATGGGAAACCAAGGCAAAGTGCATGCATCCTGCTTAGTAAAGCGGAAGGTCAGTGACAGGAGGATCCAGGATAAGATGGACTGACACAGCGACTGCACAGGGTGCTCAGGCACCACCCAATTGGGAGGATGGCCCAGGGCCCAACAGTGTTGGGGTCGGTTGGGCAGGGGGGCATTCTGAGAGGCACCCACTCAACCACAGAAGCAAGTGGGAAGAGTACTGTTACTTGGAGGACAGTGCAGCTCCCAAGCCAAAATGTGCACATTTCTGACAAAAAATGACCTTGCTCTAAAAACTCCCATTCAAATCTCTCTCTTGCTCTCTCTCTGTCTCTCTCTGTCTCTCTGTCTCTCTGTCTCTCTCTCTCTCTCTCTCTCTCTCTCTCTCTCTCTCTCTCTCTCTCTCTCTCTCTCTCTCTCTCTCTCTCTCTCTCCAGCAAGCACATACATGCACACACACACACAGCTTTAAAAAGAACCCTGCACATTGCACCCCAACTTAAGAACTATACCTACGAGGATGCACTGTCCCAAACTTATGACTAGGTGGTTTGAGGTGAAGAATCCGACAGAATACAATTGATCAGGTGATCTCCATTTTAAGGATGGCTAGAAAGAAGCCTTTCCTTAAAGCCGTGTATTTGCGTGCATGGCGGGAAGGGAAACAATGTACTAAATCACCACGGAGGACTCCCACTCTCTCCAGAAAGGAATGAAGAACCTGGACATGGCATGGCTCATTCTTTAAGTGCCGCACGGATGACGGTGATGACCCTGCATTTCCAGGCAAGTAGCAAAACACCTGTGATGATGGCCTGCTCAGCTGGAAGAGCAGGGGCTGCTGGAGAATCAGGAGTCTGGGTGATCTCTACACGGTGGCCTTCCCTCCATTTCAGGACCCAAGGGCAATCTCTAAATGCCTCTCCCCTCATTTCAAGATGCAGTCGGCCCAGATAAGAACTCAAGAGTCAGCAGAACTGCCTTCTCCCTTTTAGCCTAGCTGCCCCAGTCTGGCGCCTTTCATCCTGGTGGTGCCTGGGATTGTCATGGCCTGTCTCCTCAAATATCCTCCCCAGTACTTGTGCCCCCTGGGCAAATCTGTCCTGTGGCCTGATGGTTAAGCCTCTTGCTCTCTCCGTGCGCACACTCCCTCCCCTCGCTATTCCTCTGGGTGATGACTGTGATTGACCAAGGTTAAGGGCTCTCCCAGGTTAATAGAAAGTGCTCGGTGGCGCCCCCTTGCAGCCATAGCCCAGGGCACCTGCCTTACCTTGCCACCCAGCAGCTAAACCTCTGCGTCTGGGCGATGGTGTCTATCTCAGCAGAGAGGCAACAAGTCCTATTTCCAAATGAAGGGCTCCGGAGCAGCGAAAATATTTAAGCAACTCCATGGAAGCCTGCCAAGAGTGTTTTCTTCGCCGGCATGATAAATGTCCCCGGGGTTTGCCTCTTTCTTACAGAGACATTAGTTGGGAAGACAAACTGCGCTTTCTGCGAGTCTTTTGCAGCCCGCATTGGAATAAAGTTATACGGTTTTCCATTGTTCATAGGTTATAATTAATCCCATAAGACAACCTCGCTTACGAAGTAAACTAAGAAAAAACAGATCTCTCCCCCCACGCACGCACACACCGCCACCCCAAATTCTAAATATAGCCCCAATAAAGAAGAATAAAAATCATTACTCAGAAAACAATGTTTAGAACTTCATAGTTGAGAATGCCCTACTTTGAATCACTTAACGGACTAGATCAAAGTACACACATACACACAGACTAACAATTATGGTGACTTTTACCTACGGAACTAGCGCAACTGCAAGTTATTGGGATTTCAAAGTCTCTCCAATCCTTTGTCAGAGTCTAAAACCATGGTGTAAACAGCAAAACTAAGACCCAACTCCAGAGCCTGGGAAATTAACCCCTGGTGTGCGCCTTTAGAGAAAATGGCTCCAGAGTCTAAGAGGACCCCCGCCCCCCCAGCGTCGTGCACACCCCACGCGGTGCACGGGCTGGGCGGGGACGGGCCGGAGGGCCTCCAGGCAGATGTTCACAGGAAATGGCAGGACTCTGGACAATGTGAATTCAATCAGATGTTTTGAGAGACCCGAGGAGCTGACTGTTCCACTCCTCTGCACAGTTGCTGTCCTCTAATTAAGACAGCATGATCGCGCTGCCCCAACTCTCAGCTCTCCGTGATCAGACACAGAGCCCGCCACCTCTCCGGGGTCTGGAAAAGACATCATTCTTGTAACAAATAAATATCCCTGGAGCCGCTCGAGCTGGGGGGAGGGGTGCCGAGGCTCGCGTCTTTTCGCAGCTCCTGGCTGAGCTGCCTGCAGTTGGGCCGCTGCTAGTCCCGGGAGGGAGGGAGAGGCAACGTGTTGCCCGCTCGCGCCCTTGACCAGGTCCCGAGCAGGGGCGCGCGGGGCTTCCGGCTCCGGGGAGCCCTGAAAGCTTTACCTTGTTTGCGAAGAGCCGTCGTTCGGGGCGACAGAGCACCAGGTCCCAGGCTGGAAACAAGGAGCAGGAGCCGGAGCAGGAAGCCTCGGGTTAAATCCATTTCCCCGCCGGCGTCGGCAAAGTTTCCCCAAGTCCCGGGCGCACCGGGAGGTGGAGGGCGCGGACCCCGGGGATCCCTCGGCCTGGGCGAGAAGGTGGGCGGCTGAGGGCGCTGAATCAGGACGGAGAGGGAGTCCGAGGAGGCTGGACAGCTGCAGGAGGGAGGTCGGCTGGCAGATTGGAGCCGGCTGCTAACGGCAGGGCTCCTTTGGGGGCGGGGGTGGCGGAGGAGGCCGACGGGGAGGGCCGGGCTGGAAGCAGAGGGAGGGGGCTCGATGGGCGGCGGATGGAGTTACTTGGAGTGTAATTGAGAGGGGCAGGCACTGGGACCAAGTCCTCTGTGCCCCCCTTCCCCCTCCCCGCTCCTCTCTCCAGCTCAGTCCTTGCCCGCTGGCGACTTGGAGCTGGGGGTCAGGGAACCGATTTCAATCACCACTGGAGGAAGTCGATGGCAAGTCCGGGTCCCTCGGCCCAAATCCAGACCCTGAAATCTGGCCGGGGCTCCCCACCCCTCCTGGGCCCCGCCTCTCTTAGCTAGGCGACTTTCCCCAACACCTCCAAAGGTTGCGCTCCCTGCTCGGGGAGCCAGCGCGCTAGACCAGACCCAGGTGTGAGAGGTGGGGGGTGGGGGCTGGAGGAGCGGCCAGGGCACCCAGCGGGGCGCTAAGGAGATAAGGGTTTAAGGCGCTGCGCAGATGGATAGCTGGAGCCCGCGGCTCCGAAGGAAAGGCGGAGTGAAGATTAAGGCCCGGTGCGGGGACCAGGGTCCCCTCCCTGGAGGGGGTGGCAACTGGAGACTCCAGCGGAGAAGAAACGACAGATGGTGCCTGGAGTCCTTTGGGAGGGCTGGAGCTCAAGGGAAGGAACAGCCCGACTTAGGAGGGGGCGCGAGAGCAAGACTCACGCCAGGATTGGGGTTTCTAGCTGGGCCGCCATGGGAACGCCCGCCCGCCCCCTTTTCTGGATTTGTTGCTTGCAAACTCAGCAAAATGCGCTTTTGTCACTTGGTTTCCCAGTGGTGTTCCCAGTGCGGGTCCTGGGGACTCAAGTTCCTGGGCTCACTAGACTGTGGAGCCAGAGAGCGAGAGCGGGCATGCACAACTGACAGAGAAAGGGCATATAAACAGAAGGGGATGCCTCCCTAGCCAGTCCCTAGGGAAAGTTCAAAGGTGCTAGGGAGTGGCTCTGAGTAGACCCAGAGGTCTTTTTTGCCCCACCTAGAGGAACTCAGCCAAAGCCCAGGAGCCATCTCAATTCTTCAATAACATCCTCCTTTGGGGAGAGAAGAGACCGATGTTGAGGGCTACAAGCCCTTACTAGAGAGAGTTCTGCCTTCTCACTTAGAGATGAAATATGTCCTGGCTAAACTCGCATCAGTCTAAGGGTGCTCTGCTATGTTGTGGTGTTTCCAGGTGGGCAGCTGTTCCTAGATAAATTCAAACTGGCTTCCACTTGAATGTTGGGGTGAAGTCTGCGCTGTGGCTTTGGTAGAGGTAGTCCTTTCACCCAGGGCGGAAGCAGAAAGGTCAGGGCAGAACTCTGCTCTTCAGCTCTGCCCCAGGGGTGAGCCAGGGCACCAAGCCAACCATCATGACTCCCAGAAGAATCATAGCTCTTCCGGTTCTCAGGGGCCTGGAGGTGAGTCTTCTGGTTTAAAGAAGAAAACCCCAAAGACTCCTTTCCATAGAGTCTGTTCCACTTCTTGGTTCCCCTTTAAGACAGGGTGGAAGCGCCACATCAGGTCTGCACTGGGGCCAGATGGCTCTGTGTTGGGCTGCTGCCTGCCTGCCTCTCCACGGGAGAAAGATGCTAGTACCCACTTCTGGATTGACCATCTCAGAAACTTCCTCTCTTTCTGCAGAGTTACTGTGACTTGCCATTGACTAACGAGCAGTGGGTTGCATCTGGACTGAACCAGACTGTCACATCTTCTTCCCAGGAGCTGCTGGTGGGTTTGAACCAACGACTTTTCAGCTAGCAGTCTAGAACTTAACCATTTTGCAACCAGGGCACCTTCCCCTAACGATTACAAAAACCCAAACCCTGCCATCAAATTGATTCGGACTTAGTGGTCATGTACAAGATCTTCGAAGGGGAGCAGAAAGTTTCACCTTTCTCCTTAGGAGCTGCTAGCGAGTTTGAACTGCCAACCTTGCAGTTCACAACCCAAGACGGAAGCCACTACACCTTCAGGAATTTCAGCCTACGAGAGCATGTAGGGGCTTCTACTCTCTCATGTGGGGTTGCTCTGTGTTTGAATGCACTAGAAAGCACACAGGAGCCCTGGTGGCATAATAGGTTACTACTTGTGATGCTAGCTGCAAGGTTAGCAGTTCAAAACCACCAGGCCCTTCTCCAGAGAACATACAGCTGTCTGCTCCCCTACAGACTTAGAGACATAGAAATGCTGTCCTAATTTTGAGAATGATGAAGGCAACGAATGTATAAGGGTGCTTTACTCAATTGATGTATGTATGGATTGTGATAAGAGTTGTATGAGCCCCAATAAAATGATTTAAAAAAAGAAACGCTGTCCTATCGACTTATGATGAGTCAGAATTGACTCTATGCCTGTGACATTATTCTCAATCACCTACTATACATATGAAAGCTGGATGTATGAATACAGCACACACTAATAACCATGTAACTGATAATAATGTAACTTGCAGGAAGGTTGACCATTGGATGCCCCAGAGGTATTGAAAACCCTGTGGAACTTGGCACCCATGGATGACCATGGGTCAGAATCAACTAGACAGCACCTATCATCAACAGAGAGCTCCTAAGCCTTACCTTCAGTCCACCCCATGGCAGACCACGCCCCTTTGGCTGTGAACTCCACCAGTGACTGGCTATTTTTTCCTTACCACCAGCCTAGTAAATGTTGGGCAACTGTGAATACCAGGATTTTTGAAATTGACACTCAGTTCCAAGCAAGTACTGCAACGTCACTATTCCCCATGTTGGTTTTGTTCTTCCTGGCTTAAAATTATTTTCCTTGAAGCAGAAACAGGAGCAATAATCATTCGTATTTTGACTGCCATCTGCAAAGCATGTATTACATCAAATAAAAAACCAAACCCACAAGCTAATTCTGATGGATCGAAAGCCTTTACTACATGCATGAATGCAAAGACATTCGACTGTGGGCCATGAAGTTATGGCGGTGTGCTGTCATTATAAGAAGCAAAGGGAAGAATAGGAATTCCAGAGCATTTATTGGGCTCATGAGGAACCTATATAATCCTTTGAACAGAATGAGAGGACTCTACTTTGTACATAGTGTCGAGAGAGGCCAGTCCCTGGAGAAGGAGGTCAAGCTTGGTAAAATGGAGGGGCAGCTGAAAAGAGGAAGCCCTCAAGGGACAATGGGCTCAAGCATAGGAACAATTGTGAGGATGGCACAGGACCAGGCAGTGCTTTGCTCTGTTGTGCATAGGGTCGCTATGAGTGAGAATCGACTCAATGGCACCTAACAACCATAACAACATGGTGGAAAGGAGCCCTGGTAATAACAGATATCACAAAGTCAACAGTTCAAATCCACCAGCTATTCCTCAAAAGAAAGAAATACTTCCAATATAAGTGGACACTGTGGAAAAGTCAGCTTGTTTTTGTTGTTGTTGTTGTTTACTAAATCGGTATCTGGCAACTGACTCATTGATCTCTGTTCTTTTGGACTTCAATCAATGGCTTAGCATATGGACTGCCAATCCTGGGAGTTGTCAGCACCCTGCCATCTGACCTGCCAACCTTGGTTTCATCCCCTTCTCCAGCCACAAGCCTTATCTGCTCATCTTGGATTAATTTACCTCTGTATCCACCATGCTATCACCTGGTGGAGTTCAAACACTAAGAGGCAATAGTATGCCAGGGGGGCCAAAAGCAGATCCCTGTGTGGACTGAAAGTAAGGCTTAGGAGATCTCTGTTGATAGCTGTTGTCTGGTTGATTCTGACCCATGGTCATCCGTGGGTGCTGAGTTCCACAGTATTTGGAAATTGGGTTCATTAGTCCCTGAAGTTTTGTGAGTCAGGGAAAGCCTTGAGTATAAAAATCTGACCACACATCCAGAATGTGCCCACTTATGCAACTGTGTGAATCATTTTCTTGATGTAAGTTACTTTCTCTATGTACACATAAAAGCATAACTGATTTCACTTCTCTAGAGAATCAAGCGTAAGACAGTGTGCCTAACCTAAGACATTATTTTTGATCACACATGCAAAAGATGGATGTATGAATAAAGAAGACCAAAGAATTAATGCCCTCCAATTATGATGTTGGGGAAAAGTATTGAATATATCATGGACTTCCAAAAGAATAAAACAATCTATCTTCAGAGAAGCACAGATGGAACACCCTCTGGAAGGAACATGTACTTTGGACAGGTTATCAGGAGGGACTAGTTCCTAGGGAAGGATAGCATGCTTGGTAAAGCAGAGGGTCAGAAAAGAAAAAAAAGAGGAAGACTATCAATTAGATGACACAGTGGCTGCAACCATGAGCTCAAATACAGCAATAATTGTGAGGATGGTGCAGGACAGAGCAGTGTTTCATTCTACTGTACATAGGTCACTATGAGCGAGAATCAATTCAATAGCACCTAATAATAGAAACTCATACTAAATCTATTTGACGTTCTTGCTGTTAATAACTGCCATTAAGTTGGCCCCCAGTTGATGGTGACTCTAGACAAAATAGAAGGGGGAGAGATCTGTCTGGTCCTATGCCTGCCTCCCTTATGATTGATGGAAAACTAAACCATTTTGATCCATCTAGTTGTCACCGGTAGAGTTTTGGAAATAGATCGCTAAGTCTTTCTTTTATAGTCCTACCTAGTCTGTTAGCTCTGCCCAAACCCGTTCATCAGCATAGCAAACAAAAAACCTTCACTGACAGATGGTTGGTAACTGTGACTCCTGGTCTTTGGAAGGCAAGGTTTTGGCCACTGAATTACCACTAGCCCCTTTGAAGTGCCTCACATTCCTAATGACCACCCAATGATGTAAGGAAGCCATAGGACAGAGATCGTATTATTGACATTCCCCCCATTTACAGAAACATGGAAAGTTAAGTAATTTGCTCAAAGACAGAAAGCTCCCAAGAGACAGAGCTGAGATTGACTCAAAGCAGTCTGGTTCCAGAGTCAACCGCTGAAGGAGGCAGGGTGGAGGGCCAACACTACAGTGGACCAAGATGAAAAGATCTGGGTGTTTAATCCAAGGCTCTGCCTGCAATGTAAAAGAAAGGGGCTGGAGGAGATAATGACTGAATTCCAGGTTTGGCTTTTTCTTTATTATCTGATAAAGCAGCACTATCTAATCCACACCCGATGTGGGCTGATGTCCTTTTGAAGTCTCCTACACATTGTCATTGTAAATGTTGTGAGCCTACTTTTCAGCCTTCTTGCTATAGTAACTCATCACCTCCCTCCCCCCCCCCCCCGCCCCCCTTCCAAGCCTCCCTCCCATCCTTTGTGGATGGCTATAGGCAATCTGGGAAGCTGCCTTGGTATCTTCAGAGGCCTCTCTTGGTTTTCCCTCCCAGGGATTGCCTTTGATATTGTTATCTTTTACTTTGGGGAACCCACAAAAGTTCTCTAGTCCTCGGACCATTGAGATACAGCCTCACTTCTCTAGAACTGCTTGTTAACTCTAAGGCACCTCTTGTGTTTTGTGGTTGTTGGTTGCCATTTGTGCAGAGGAGAGGTGCTCCATCTGCGTTGCTTTTCTTTCTTAAATAACATCGTATTGGGAATTTGGTGAAATTTACAGAGCAAATCAATTTTCTGTTCAACAATTCATCCATGTTTGTTTCATGCCATTGATTACAAACCTTGCTTTTTTTCCCTAACCCTTTCTGACTTCTGGACTTTGACCTTTGGCAAATGCTGCCCTTTGACTCTCAAATGATTGATTATCTTCAGGAGTGCATACCTCTTTAGTATCATTGCTCCACTTCTAGAACTATTATTTGGCTTAAAAATTAACCATGAGAATGAGTTAAGTTTTAGACTTGAAGAGTGACTAAGGGCCATGGTCTAGGGCAGTGGTTCTCAACTTTTGGGGTCAAATGACCCTTTCACAGGGACTGCCTGATTCATAACAGTAGCAAACTAACAGTGATGAAGTAGCAATGAAAATAATTTTATAGTTGGGGGGTCACCACAACATGAGGAACTGTATTAAAAGGTCACGGCATTAGGAAGGTTGAGAACCACTGACCTAGGGGGTTTTACCAGTCTCTATCAAGCTTTTAAAAATAATTTTGTGTTTGATTCCACATTTTCTCTCACTATCTGGGACCTTCAAAACCACCAGCCACATATATAAATATATTTACATATGTACATGCCTTTATTTGGACCTCTATAAATGACCTTTACCTCCTAGCTCTTTCTCTATTTCCTTTGATTTTCCTCTTGTCCCACTATTATATATGAGGATGGGGACATAGATCTATGTGCATTTACTTATAGTATTAGTATTAAGGTAGCAGATGAACATTGGGCCTCCACTCAAGTACTCCCTCAATGCAAGAACACTTTGCTCTATTAAACTGGCATTCTTTGATGCTCACCTTCCTGACACAATCACTGAAGACAAAGTGGGTGAATAAGCAAATGTGGTGAAGAAAGCTGATGGTGCCGGCAAAATATATAGTGTCTGGGGTCTTTAGGGCTTGAAGGTAAAAAAGTGGTCATCTAGCTCAGAAGCAACAAAGCCCACATGGAAGAAGTACACCAGCCTGTGTGATCACAAGGTGTCAAAAGGATCAGGTATCAAGCATCATCAGAACAAAAAATCATACCATTGTGAATGGGGGGGGGGGTGCGGAGTAGAGACCCAAAGCCCATTTGTAGGTCACTGAAGATCCCCTTACAGAAGGGTCTTGGGGAGGAGATGAGTCAGTCAGGGTGCAATGTAGCAACGATGAAACATAGAACTTTCCTCAAGTTCCTAAATGCTTCCTCTCTCTTCCCCCCACCCACCCCCACCATCGTGATCCCAATTCTACCTTACAAATATGGCTAGATCAGAGGATGGACACTGGTACAGATAGGAACTGGAAACACAGGGAACTGGAAAACACAGGGAAACACAAGGAATCCCTTCAGAACCAGTGGTGAGAGTGACGATACCGGGAGGGTGGAGGGAGGGTGGGTTGGAAAGCGGGAAACCGATTACAAGGATCTACATGTGACCTCCTCCATGGGGAAAGGACAACAGAAAAGTGGGTGAAGGGAGACATCGGACATTGCAAGATATGACAAAATAATAATTTATAAATCATCAAGGGTTCATGAGGGAGGGGGGAGCAGGAGGAAGGGTAAAAAATAAGGAGCTGATGCCAGGGGCTTAAGTAGAGAGCAAATGTTTTGAGAATGATGAGGGCAATGAATGTACAAATGTGCTTCACACAATTGATGTATGTATGGATTGTGATAAGAGTTGTAGGAGCCCCTAATAAAATGATTTAAGAAAATGAAAAAGAAAAAAAATAAAAACCACCAGCCACAGTTCAAAACCACAAGAAAGATGAGGTTTCTATTCCCATAACTATTTAGAGTCTTGAAAATTCAAAGGGGCAGTTCTACCCCACCTTATAGGGTCACTATGCATTGGCATCTACTCGATGGCAGTGCGTTATATTTATGTCTATAGAGTAGCTCTACTCTATTTACAGCATAAATATATATGCAGAAACTCTTGTCAAACCTATCTGCGTTGGTGGGTATGGCCTCATTCTCCCCACCCCTATTTGGCCTGCACATTTATCTATACATCTAGTTGGAGATTTGTTATTATAGAATCATGTGCATAATAGTATGCATTTCCTTCTTTTACCTTTACCTCTCACTCCTTCCTCTGTCCCTCTCCCCTGCATCATTGTTGGCCGAACTCCCTCTCATTATTCAACGTAGGCATTTCAAGGGATCCCTGATGGCACAGGGGTTAAGCTCTTGGCAGCCAATCAATGGTCAGCGGTTAGAAGCCACTCCCCCACCCCAGTGTTTCTCTGGGAGTAACACTTGATAATAGTCTTCTTTAAATGTTAGTTTCCATAAGAAACACTACGGGGCAGTTCTACCCTGTCCTGTAGGGCCACTGTGAGTTGGGATCCACTTAAGACACAACCAAACTTAAAACTTACTGCCATCAAGTTGATGCTGACTCAGGCAGAATCTACAGACAGGGTAGAACTTCCCCTGAGAGTTTCCCAGACTGGAGCTTTTCAACAAGGTTAGAAAGCCATGCCTGTCTCCCCAACAGCAGCTGGTGGTTTCAAACTGCTGACCTTGTGGCTAGTAGGCCAACATGTAACCACTACCCTACCAGGATGCCTCCTTAAAAAGAGCAGATTACCAGCCCTGTCTTCCACACAGCCCTTGGATGAATTCAAGCAGCTGAACTTTCAGCTAGTAGTTGAACGCTTAACCATTTACACAACGCCTTTGCTATTCAAATCACATCCCCAAGGCTCCCTTTAGTCCCAGTTTGACAACAGTTGTGGCACTTGGAAATATGACAAATGACAGATGGAGCCCTTGGCTCTGGTTTGCCTTTCGCTCTCTTTCAACCTTCTGGGGGTGGGGGGGGGGGGAACTAACCAGGGCCAAGAGGCTTTGGATGTTTCATTACAAGAGATCTGTTCAAATGCACTTGAGGTATAAACTCAATTAATAAGGTCACCAGCAGAAGGGTGACCTGCCTGCTTAGTTCAATCTCATGGATGAGGAGTCTGACCTTTGCTCCATGGAATGGATTTGGGAGGCTGTTAGAAGAAAGTAGAGGGGAATTGTGAGTTATGGAAATTTTAGTAATGAGAGTGAGGAAAAGATGCAGCCGCCAAGAATCATCTTTAGATGGATTTGGATTTGTTTTTAAGAGTTCATGTGTATATATAGAATGTTGAGCTGTGCATCAGATGAGTAGGTCTAAGGCACAGTTTCTTGGACATCCTTCTAGGCCCCCTTCTGTATAAACATATAACGTGTGTGTGTGTGTGTGCGTGTGTGTGCGTGTGTGTGTGTGTGTTAGGCGCTCTCTGGTTTATTTGGCCTTATAGCAACCCTAACTCTGTGCAACAGAGAAAACAGTGGCCCGTCCTCACAAGTGTTGTCTTGTTTGAAGCCCATTGTTGCCTCCATTTGTCAGTCCATCTCCTTGATGGACTTCCTTTTTTTTTTTTTAACCACCCTTCTGCTTAGATGTCCACTTCCAGGAACTTACCCCTCCTGATAACATGTCCAGAGTCCACCAAATGAAGTCTCACCATCTGTGTCAGTCCGAGAGACTACAGAAACAAATCCATAGACACTCATATGTGCATAAAAAAGAGGTTTATATACAAGAGCAGTTGAATATTGAGAAAATATCCCAGCCCATTCCAGATCAAGTCCACAAGTCCGATATTAGCCCATATGTCTGATACCAGCCTATAAAGTCCTCTTCAGACTCATGAAACCCATGCAGTGATGACAAATGCAGGAAGATCACAGGCCAATGGATTAGAAGTCTTGTGGATCCAATGGCATTGTAAGCATCTCAGCACTGGCAGGAGTCTCTACATGGCTTCTCCAACTCCAGAGTTCTGGTTGCATCAGGGTAGGTCCATGTGGCTTCTCTAGCTCCCAGGGCATAGCGACATGTGTCTTGTCAATAAAATGTCTCCAAGGGAGTGAGGAGAGAGAGAAAGTGTCTCCAAGTAGGAAATTACAGGAGTTCCCAGAGTTCTCCGGGGAAGACCATGCCCACCAAGAGGCCTCATTGACTATCACACGATTGACAGACTAGATAGACTTCACACCTTTCTCTTAATCCTCTCAAGTCCCAAATTGACAGAAGATTTGTAATTGCCATGCCACCTTTGATTCCAAAGAGCATTCTGGCTGTACTTCTCCCAAGACACATTTCTGACAGTTCTGTGGTACTCTAAATGTTCTTTTCCAACACTATAATTCAAATACATCTATCCTTCTGTGTTCTTCCTTATTTGATTCACATACATATGAGGTGTATGAAAATGTCAATGCTTGGGCTAGGCACATCTTAGCCCTCAGAGCGATATCTTTGCTCATTAATATTTTAAAGAGACCCTGTACAGCACATTTTCCCAATGCAATGCATTATATGATGTTTAGTCAGCATACAGATTTAATCAGCCTGGTGAGAGGACACACTCTGATGCATACCTTTCCTGATTTTAAACCATGGGTATACTATTTTGTAAAATACCTTTTCCCATCAGTATTGCTTTGTCTATTTATTTCTATTTTTCAGTCGATATTTCTAATGTGTTTCAGATACAAACTATGGGAGTTTCTAAAATAGATATTTGTATTGAAACTCCATTTCCAACATCATCTTGTTTTTTAACTTCTAACTAGTGACATTTAACTTGCCAAAGTTCCAATTTTAATGGAATTCCATTGATCAATATTTCTACTTATGGTTAGTATTTTTTTCTCTCTTATGTTTAGCTTAAGAAATGTTTACTTACCCCAGGGTCACAAAGAAATTATTCCTTTATTTTTCTCCTAGAGCTTTATTGCTTACCTTTAACATCTACATCTGTAACCTAGCTGCAGTTGTTTTGGGGGTATAATGTGTGGCAGGAATCAGACAGGACACTACCTCCTGATTTCCTCTAAGTAGCTGCATCTCTTCAGGGAGGAGATGTGGCTTCTAAAATCCAACTGCGCTGGTGTCAAACTCAAACTCATTGTCATCGAGTTGATGCAGACTTATAGTGACCCTGTAGGATGGCCTTTCAAGACTGTACATTTTCATGAAGATAGCAAGCCCCATCTTTGGAGTCCTGTGGAGCAGCTGGTGGTTTTGAACTGTGGACCTTGCAGTAGCAGCCAAACTCGTAACCTCATGCCCCCAGGGCTCCTGCTCTACTGCCAGTGTCCAAACAAACAAACATACACCAAACTCACTGTCATGGGGCCCATTCCAACACACAGCAGCCCTAAAGGACAGAGTAGACCCGCCCCTATGGATGCCACGACCCCATGTAGGGTTTCTGCAACTGTAAGTTTTATAACAGCAGGCAGCTTCATTTTCTCTTTTAGAGTGGGTGATGGGTTTGAACTGCTGACCGTGGGGTTACCAGACCAAGACTTCACCACGGTACCACTAGGATTCCTGATAAGCTGAATAGATACTCATAAATGCATGTGCTTGGGAGACTACAACAAAGCCAATTACCCCCCAAATATCTCATGTACTGGTCTTTCAGTTTTTAAAAAATTCTAGTCATTTCAATTCGGTGTAGGCCTATGAGTTAAACATATGATTTGTTACGGCTTTTTTTTTTCCCTCTTCTCTACCCAGAAGTATTGGCAGGAGATGGGAAAGAGGTTTTTTAACTTTTCTCCCGGTGGTCCCTCTGGAAATGATTGCATTCATCTTTTAAAAAGGATGGAAGGGCTCATTGGGACTATGCCCGTTAACCCAATGGTAGTGCTGAGTTGGTTATATAAATTAGCATTCACTTAGGACAGCAGGTCCAGGGTCTGCAGGAGGCAGAATGTGCGTGTTTGATAGCAAAAACTGGTGGAGAGAGAGGTTCATGTGTGAATAATAACAACCTTAGAGGAAATACACATATCCACTGGCAGAGGAGAGGAAGATGATCACATTATGGAATATAATGAAATACTATACATCTATTTAAACCTAATGAGGTTAGGGCTTTGCACACCGTGTGAGGCCAGGTTGACCAGAGAAACAAATCCAGTGGCGCTCGTGTATGTGTGAGACACAGCTTCATATCACGAAGCAGTTATATATCAAGAACACATCCCAGCCCTGCCCAATTCATGTCTGTAAGTCGGAAGGCCACGCCTACAAGGAGGTACCATGAGGCCTGTTGATAGGTTGGATACACTTTTATAGATCTTCAAGTTGACATAAAATTGTGTAACTGCCACACAACTAGAATGGAACAAAGGGAACAAGCAAGATGCAGAAGAGAGTGCAGGTGTTAAAAGAGGGTAAGAAAGGGTTTGGGGTCTGCGGTGGGTGGGGGGCATGACGTAGCATTGCTCGACCTTATTTTTCACTGCTTCCGGTAGTTCAATCAGACCGACCCTTGGGTGGAAGGTGTAGGACCAGACAATGTTTAGTTCTGTTATGTAGGGATGCTATGACAGAGGTGACTCGATGATACCTAATAACAACAAAAGTAATATATGCTTAATCACAGGAATGTCTGATTTGGAGTTAAAAATAAAGTAGAAATGGAGTTGAACAGACGATAGGGGCAGTCTAGGTGGAATGGTTGGTAGGACAGGAAGAACTGTAGGGATGCACAGGCCAAGACAAAAGAGCTAAGTCCCATTCATCTTGGAAGGGGAGAATCAGGAGCATGAGGTAAGCATCCACCCAGGGGTGGCAGCTTAAGATGCAAGCTTCGCAAATACTGTGATCTTGTCTAGAGCTGCCAGGTAGATGATGCAGTAAGAGGAAGGAGCTGTCATCTTCTTGAGAATAAAGGGAGGCTATGTAGTGTGCATGCCTGAAGATTCTGAGGATTTTCCCAGTTTACATGATCACCAGCTCACCTGCAGCCACAGCACAATGATGGATCTCCACCCTGGTCCCACCAGACAAAAGACATCTATTTAGAGAACCTGGGTAGTGTAAGTTGAAATCAACCTGCTCACGGGCAGTGGGTTTGATTTGGTTTAGGGTGGTGAAAGCAGCTAGCAAGCTCAGCTAATGACTGGATGTTTGAATCCACTCAGAGGTACCCCGGAAGGAAGGCCTGGTGATCTACTTCCCAAAAAATTAAAAATTGAAGACCCAGTGAGTGCAGTCCTACTCTGACTCTCATGAGGGTCTCTGTGAGTCAGAGTAAGCCCTATGGCAACCTTTACAAAAATATGTGGTTGTTATTTGTTTGTTTTCAGTTAAAGAACTGACAAGCAATTTCAAAATACAAGCTTTGTTTGTGAATTGGTGTGGCATCAGAAGTCCCTGTGGCCCGGACCACCATTCTTAGGTTCCTGAGGCTGTTAGAGAGGACGGTGTCTCAGGTTGGCCTTATTACGTACTCATTGCCATTGAGGCCACTCTCACTCATAGCAGCAAACAGGGCAGAGGAGAACAGCTCCTTGGGCTTGTTGAAGCTGGAGATCTTTACAGGAGCAAAAAGCCTCCTCTTTCTCCTGTGGAGGTATGGGGCAGCTCGTGGATTTGAACCGATGACTTTGTGGTGAACAGCTTAATGGCTAAGCTACTGCCCCCACCAGAGCTTATTCCTTATGATCTAGGGCTCACCATCTCAGCTTCAATGGACAAGCTGCTTCGCATGGCCCAGGACAGACAGATGTCACTAGTTAAAGAGAAAAACCGAACAAAACAAAGATCAAGTTGTATTGCAGGAGGAGGGCGGGGGTTGGGGGAGGCGATGTTTCTTTTTGGCAAACAAAATATGGAGATAGAAAATATAAATCTCTTGCTAAAATTTTATAAAATAATAAATAAATGAAAGAATACATAATAAACCGTAGCATGTTGCAGACACATCGGTATGTACACAGCCACACAAAGTGGGCAGGGCAAAAGCAGGTCCTGGCCCCTGAGGAGGCCGGAGGTAGCCCACTCACAGTTTCCAAGCAGACCATGCCCAACCCACCTGACAGAGGAAATGGGGAGGTGTGAGGAGGGAGGGGGCACAGACCAGTGCGGGTGAGCGTGGGCAGCAGAGGAATGCGGGCCCTGTTCTTGAGCTAGAGATGAGAAACGATGCGAATTAAAGCTGATTTGCTGAGGCCCAGGAAAACCTGTGGGAAGAAGCTAAAGGTCAGGCTTTCCATCTGGGTTTGATCATTACTGTTTGTTTGTTTTCATAGGCTATTTTTTAGAGCAGTTTTAGGTTTACATAAAACTTAGTGGGGGGGGGAATACAGAGTTCCCATATTAATTGTCATTCCATCTGTCTATTATTTTCTAAAGAGAGGAAGTGAGGAGGAGGAAGAAGGACGGAAGAATTGGAAGGTCTGCTCTGCCCAGTAAGGGTCACCAAATAGGAGGTACCAAGGAGCCCCAGAAGACCTGTGTTGTAGAAGACATGCTTTGCACTCAGCTCATTGATGGAGAGGGATCAGAAGAGAAGTTGTGGGGGGTGATGGGGGCATGATAGGATGGCCATGCTGTTGGTTGAAAGAATGAAAAGCTATAGTGAGAGTGGATGACGTTGAGTCATGCTTTTAAATGAATCAACAATAAGGAAGAAAGAGTACTTGCTTTAATGACAGGTGAAACTGGCTCCAGCTCTTTCCCCTGGACAGTAGGATGGTAACACTTAATCTCAAGGGTTGCCTGTCAGTCATCTGGGATAACCTAGCCCGTCCTCTGGCCTGCCATACTCTCAGCATTCCCGGAGGGTTGGCTTTATTTCAGTCACGTCTGTCCCTTTGTCACAGACAGGACAGTCACGAGTAGACCAGGTCTTCTCTAGACTTAAATCCCAGAGGTCTGAGAGGAAGGTTGTTAGAAGAGAAGACTTGGAGCCTAAGATGAAAGTTTGATTCTGGCCTTTGTGGTGAAAAACTAAAAGAGATGGAAAATCTAGGTTTCTATTTAGGGACAATGAAAGATCTTTCCCAACAGATAATGAGATAGTAGGAAGGAATTCTCCTGGGTAGAATTAATGGTTGAGCCATGAAAATAAAGACAGGACACACAGCTGTAACAGGGATAGGATAGGAGACCCTATTCATCCTAGCTGTTGCTGGGAACATCTAACCCATTCATAATTTTCTTCAGCTTGAGTAACTCTTAATTTCTTCAATATGCCTCCTTTTCATATGTCCCAACTTTCTTCTTTGTTTATTACTTATTCTGTGTCCCTGGATGAGTCATGTAGCCTCTCTGACCTCGTTTTTCAGGACAAAAGTCGATGGAGTCCAAGATCCTTTCAAACTCAGGCATTTCTTTGGTCTATGCTTGGCCATGATGGATTTCAACTACACACTTCCCAATCTTGAGCAGACCCCATCCACTTACACTAGGGTCATGTTACCATAGCTAAAGACTAGATCAAGGTGTTCAATGAGTCCAGGCTGTGGGAAAGGCCTCTAGGGAGAAGCAGAGTGTGGTGGAGAAACTGGCTAGCTGATAGCAAGTGCTCCTCAAAGGCTGTGTGTGGCAAACAAGGAGGGATGAATCGCTCTATGGTCTTGAGCAATTTTATTATCATTGAAATCCTTGCATATTCATATGCAATTCAAGCTTCACTTCACTTCCTCCCCGCTACCCCAGCATAAATACCCAAGAAATTAAGGTATAAAAGAGACCCAGAAACAAAGCAAACACAGGGTAATGAACAGAAGTGGAAGGTGTACAAATTAGGAACTTGTCTGTATTCCAAAAAGTCTGTAGAATTTACTCACAGTTTTGATGGTGCATTTTCAAATTTTAAGTGTTTCATATTCTAATGATAAGTTGTTTTTGTTGCCATCATATGATGTAGATGCCATCGTATTGAAACCACAGATTGAAACATTGTCCCAACTTATGTCATCCTCACAGTGATTGCTAGGTTTGCGCCGGCTGTTACAGCCACTCTCTCTCTCCATCTCACCGATGGTCCTCCCTTTCACTGGCTGTCTACCTAGCATGATGTCCTCCTCTAGGGAGTGGTTCCTCCTGATAGCATGTCCAAAGTACATGAAACTAAACCTTGCCAACTGACACTTGCAATGAGCATTCTAGCTGTAATTCTTTCAAGATAGATTTGGTCAAGTCTTCTGGCAGTTCATGTGTGATCTATTTAATATTCTTGCCAACACCATAACTCAAAGACACCACTTCTTCTTTGCTCTTCCTTATTCATTGTCCAACTGTTGCATGAATATGAGGTGACTGAAGTCAAGCGGATGAATGAAATTGCCATTCTTATATAAGTAGTTTGTTCTTGTTACTGTTTAATATAGGTAAGCCTCTCTTTATGAAATCTGATTTATTTGGAAAATTCACTTTTTTTTAATTTTGGAGAAGTATTCATTGTAGGGTGATTAGGACAACTGTTTTGACCGAGAGTGAAAGACAGACATAAACTAAGGTGGCAGGGAATACATCAAACTTATACTGGGTCAGATTTAAAGATAAAGCATTACTGGAATGAACATTTAAGTCAGTGAAAAAAGTGGAATAGATGTACAAAGTTGAGAATGAATTAAATGTGTTAGAATATTAGGCAAAAAATACTTAGAAAATATTCTTAATCTCATTTTTGGGGGGATTCAAAGTGCATATTCATAGGAAACAAACAAAGAAATAAATATGTTGTCATCAAGTTGATTCTGACTTAAAGTCACCTCATGAGTTACACATTAAAAGTGTGCTCTGTAACAGATAACCGTGGCTGGGTTTGAACTGGCAACTTTGGGTAGCAGTTAAGAGACTAGTATGTTCTCTAGAGAACTGCTCGGAACATCCTTGTACCGCTCCAGGAAGCCAACACCTTTTTCCTAAAACACAAGGGGCTTCAAAATGTCCCTGGACATATTTGTATGATCTTTTTTCTACTAAGATTGTGCAGCCCCTTGTACTTGCTTAGTCTAAAGAGTGCACGCTAGTAGTAAATGGTCTCTACAGATGACCTGCTGTGCATTTAAAGAACAAATGGTCAACTTTTCAAATCCCTATAGCATCAATACCAAACTATCAAACCAAACCCATTACTATCAAGTTTATTCTGACTCAAAGCCACCCCGTAGGACACAATAGACCTGCCCCATAGCGTTTCCAAGGCTTTAAATATTTATGACAGCAGACAGCCACATCTTTCTTCAGCAGAGTAACTGCGGGATTCCTCCACCGACCAGGTCAGCAGTCTTATGCTGTAACCAATGCAGCGCCAACTGAAGCATCTATAATTTTGCCTAAGATATCAGTTTCATTAGTACTGCCTAGTGTTTCAGTTTTATTACTACACGACACAATATTTAACCAGATCTGGTAGCTATGGGAGCAAGGAGTAGGATCAGAAGAGGATGTGATGGTGTTTTTTTCCTCAAACATCGAAATGAACTAGACTATTGATTTATTTGTCAAATCCCTGGGTTTCAAAGTTCGTGTGCAAACATGAGAGTTTATAACTGCAAATTTTCCAAGTTTTGTTTTCATATGTGAACAATGCTCATTAGAATCTAAAGTGGAAGAACTTCCAATTTCAGTTATTACTTAGGGCTTATTTGGGGTTTTATTAATAATACATCAATGTGATGATGGCTAGTAATAACTTATTGCTTTTAAGATAATATACCCTCTCATAACCCCACATTTTTGAGTGAGCCATGTATTTGGTCTATTCAGAACTTCTGTTAACGTGACTCCTATATCCCCAAACAATAATGTACTTGTGGAACAATTTCTCAAAATAAAACTAGTTTAAAGGTAAAGAAAGTATCAACAAAGTAATTTCCCCCTAAATATTGCTTGTGAAAAATAAAGGGTTCAGTTAGTTAAATCGTAATTTCTTCATTAACACTGATGTCTTAAACTCAAGGGCTTATTACTTAATGGGTTTAGGAAAATTACCTTTGAGGTTAGAGAGATGATGACATTAGCAAAAATGTCTTAGATCTGTCAGCTATTCTACATACTTGCACTTTCTTCCACACAAACCTATTTCTAGGAAAACTGCAAACGAGAGGGAACAGGTCTGCCTTTCTGAGAAGTTATTTATCTCTTCACAGGACATGAAAGTAAGCCATGACATAACTAAATAACCAGACTAAACCCTAGCTATCAAGCTGTTCGGTGCTATCCAGTCAGTCCCAGCTCGGAGCCGCCCTGTGTGCCACAGAATGCGAACTGCCCGGTCCTGCATCTTGCATGTGATCCCAGGGTTACCGCCACTGTGTCAAGCCATCTCTTTAAGGGCTTTGCTCTCTTTAGCTGCCCTGTTGCTTTACTAAACATGACGTTCTTCTCCGGTCTGACCTGATGACATGTCCAAAGTATGTGAGACCAAGTCTAGCCATCCTCACTTCTAAGGAGCATTCCGTCTGTGCTTCTTCCAAGAAAGCCCGGTTTGTTTTGTTCTTTTGGCGGGGCGTGGTCATTTCAATACGCTTCCCCAGCCCTGTCATTCAAATGCATCCATCCTTCTTCGCCTTCTTTATTCGGTGTTCCACTTTCACTTGCATACAAAGCCATGGTTTGGGTCAGGGGCCCCTTAGGCCTCAACCAAAGAACATCTTTGCTTCTCAAAATTTCAAAGAGGTCCGGTGCAGCACATTTAGCCAATGCAAGGCATCTTTTCATCTCTTGACTAGCGCTTCCCTGCGCATCGATGGCGGATCAATGATGAGTGCAATGCGTTCCTCTGGAATCGATCATCCCCGCACAGTAAATTCTATGATTTTCTGAATCAAAATGGCAAATATCAGACAATTTCAGTTCATTAATGCCAAGGAGATAACCTTTATATGTTCCCTTTAATTTTTGAATACTTCTAATTTACCATTCTTTTCCTAATTGTCCATAATTTCCTATTTTCCATACTTCATACAGTCCAAGTATTTTCTCATATTTTGTCTTATTTGGATCCACAGTCAATATTCATAGAAACAGCAGTCAAAAGATCAAAGGACACATTCCACTGGCTAAACCTGCATGCCGGACATAGCCATTGGCTCACATGCATGCAAAAGTTGGGATTTTATTAATGAAGATGTTAAAAGAATTGATGCGTTTGAATCGTGGTGCTAGCAAGGAAGATTGAAAGCACCACGGACTACCAAAAGGATCAATGAATCTGTCTGGGAAGAAGTATGAGCCGATTGCTCTTTAGAGGCAAGCATGGTGAGACTTTGTCTTACATATTTTGAACATGTCGTCAGGAGAGACCAGTGCCTGGAGAGGACTCTCATTTGCGCAAAGTAGAGGGGCGATGGAGGAGGAGCAGGAGGCGGAGGAGAAAAAGGAGAAGGAGGAGGAGGAGGAAGAGGAGGAGGAAGAAGAGGAGGAAGAGGAGGAGGAGGAGGCACTCCAGGAGATGTATTGGCAGTGACTGCAAGATTGGGTTAAAGCATTGGGACCATTGTGAGCATGATGCAGGACTGGGCACTGTTTCCTTCTGTTGTTTGCCTAAGTTCACTGTGGGTCGGAACTGACTAACCATCATGGCACTGTTCCAAGTTCTGATTTTACTAGATTATGACGCCTGTTTTCTTTCCTTTGGAGTTGTGTCCTTCAGCAAATGAAGTCCCCAAAGCCTTTATTCCTCCTCCTTTGCTCCATCCAAGTCATTTGGGTTGACTCTACTTTGAGAAGGCAGCTCTTTCTCAATCATATTTTGAATGGCTTCCAGCCTGAGGGGCTCATCTTCCTGTACTGTCTCTAACAACGTGCTCCTTCTGGTCATGAAGTTTTTCATAGCAGACAACGTTTCCATGCTACACATAAGGTTTTCTGTGGCTAAGTACTACACAGTGGACAGCCAGTGCCTTCTTCCTAGTCTGTCCTTCGTCTAGAAGTTTTGTTGAAACCTTTTCACGTCTACTGCCCCTGCTGGCATTTGAAATACCAGTAACATGGCTGTTGTAGCATGAATATTAATGCACAATAGAAGTTGAGAACATTGCTCCGGCCTGTGAGCAGCTGGAAGGGGAAGATGGGTGAGGACTGGGAGGCAGTGGGAGGGATAATCTACAGAGGGTGTCTGCATCAGAGGGAAGGTTCTTCTGGAGTGCTGCTTCTTAGCTTCACTGTGCACGGGCCTCTCTTGAGAACTTGTTATAATGCAGATTCCCATTCGGTAGCAATCAATGGGAATCTAAGAGTTCCCTGGTGATGTCCTTTCCACTGGTTCATGAGCCCAAAGTGCAAATGGTCATAAAGATGGAAGGTCTCTTCTGATCCTGAGATTCCCGATTCTGAGAATTGAGAGTGCGATAGTATGTGGAGATGCATTTACAGGAGGATCCTGGGACTTGAACTCACAGTGTGATATTTGCATGACCCAGACATAAAGTTCTTGTCTCTCAGAAACATTCTATCTGTGCTGTGTCCCAGACAGATTTGTTTGTTCTTCTGGCAGTTCAGGGTATATTCAATATTCATCCCCAATGCCATAATTCAAAGACATCAATTTCTTTGATCTTCCTTATTCATTACATAGCTTTTGCATGCATATGAGATGATTGAAAATACCATGGCTTGGGTCAGGCACATTTTTGACCTCACAGTGACATCTTTGCCTTACAACACACTGAAGGCATCTTTTTGCAGCAGATTTGCCCAATGCAGTACTTCTGCTTCCATGGACACTGATTATGAATCCAAGTAAAATGAAATCCTGGAAACTTCCATTTGTTTCTCTGTTTATCATGCTGTTGTTTAAAATCAGGTAAGGTGTATGCAAGAGTTGTGTCCTTTTACCATACTTGCTCACTTCGTATGCTGAGCAAACCATCAGAGAAACTGGACTGTATAATGAACAGTGCAATGGGATTGGAGGAAGACTTACAGGCAGAGGGATCTGAGGGTAAGGAGAACCTGGATCTGACTCAGGGAGTCTGGGATTTAGTTCTGAAACTCTAAGCTTCATGGGCAAGCATGGGACTAGCATATCTGGTAATAGAGACGGGAAGTGCAGGCAGCAAAGCCTGAGAGGTTGTGATTGGATTGAGAAATCTCAGCTTTATTAGAACAACATATATATATATATATATATATATATATATATATATATATATATATATATGAAGATTAAGAGGTTTAAGCAGGAAATAATTGCCAGCACTTACACATTCTTCATTACACACAGGCTCTGTCCACCTTAAGAGACTTACTGCTTTAGTCCCCACCACAAGACTCAGAGTTTCATAGAGGAGGAAACAGAGACAGAGGTTAAAGAACTGGTCCAAAGTCACTGAGCTGGTAAGAAGGGTGGTCAGGATTCAAACCAAGGTAGATGGAACCCAAACTCCTGTAGTTTAGCACTGTGTGAGGTAACCTATTATCTGTGATACCAATATAATTATAATTAAATTTTGTTTCATGGCAAATAAGTGATCTATATTTATAAATGTTCAGTGAGTATTTGAGAAGAATGTTGCTATTGTCAGGTGCCATTGAGTCAATTCCAACTCATAGCAACCCTGTGTAGAACAGATCAAGACACGGCTGGTCCTGGGCAATTCTTAAAATTGGTCATATGGTTACACTCATTGTTATAGCCACTGTGTCAGTTCACTTTGTGAGACATTCTTCTTTTTCATTTGCCCCTCTACTTAGCCAAGCCTGATGTCCTTCTAGGGACTGGTCTCTCCTGATAACAAGTCAAAAGTATTAGAGAACAAGTCTCACCATCCCTACTGCTAAAAACGTTCTGGCTGTACTTCTTCCAAGACAGACTTGTTTCGTAGTCCACAGTACCTTCAATATCTGTCACCAGCACCATAATTCAAAGTCATCGATTTTTCTTTGTTCTTCCTTGTGTTAGTCTGGGTAGACTAGAGAAACAAATCCATGGACACACATATGTATATAAAAGAGAGGCTTATATACCAGAGGAATTGAACATTGAGAAAGCACCCAACCCAGTCCAGTCCAAGTCCATAAGTCAGATACTGGTCCATATAACCGACACCAATCTATAAAGTCCTCTTCAGACTCACAAAACACATGCAATGATGCCGAATGCAGGATGATCACTGTCCAGTGGGTAGAAAGTCTTTAGATCCAATGGCACTGTAAGCATCTTAGCGCTGGCAGGGGTCTCTAGGTCGCTTCTCTGGCTTCAGAGGTCTGGTTGCAGCAGGGTAGGTCCATGTGGCTTTTCCAGCTCAGGGCACTAGTGTAGTTCCATGTGTCTTGTCAGCTGCAATGTCTTCCAGCGAGTGGCAGAGAAAGACATAAGTGTCTCCTGTCTCCAAGGAGGAAGTACTGGATTTCCCAGACTTCTCAGAAGAAGGCCATGCCCACACAGAGGCCTCATTGGCTATGATCTGATTGACAGACTAGACTCCACCCCTTCACTCATAATTCTCTCAAACTGACAATTATATAACTGCCACTTTCCTTATTCAACGTCCAACTTTCACCCACACATGAAACAGCTGAAAATAGCATGGCTTGGGTCAGGCTCACCTTAGTCCTCAAAGTGATGTTCTTGTCTGGTTGTGTTGTGTTGTGTTGTAGACACTTTAAAGAGGTCTTGTGCAGCAGATTTACCTTGAGAAGAACAACTACCGCTAACAAGCAAATCCACTGCCATCAAATTGATCCTAACTCACAGTGACTTTATAGGGCAGAGCAGAATTGCTCTTTTGGTTTTCCCAGACTGTAAATTGTTTCTGGATTAGACAACTTCATCTCTTTCCTGTGGAGTTGCGGGTGGATTCAAACACATGATCTTGCAGTTAGCAGCTCCGTGCTTAGCAGGGCTCCTTTTGAGAAGAATTACATTGGTAACCACTGTACAGTAGGCACTTTATTTATTTAAATAAATAAAGCTAATTAATGATGCCTTTCAGATATGGATAGCATCACATCACAAGGGTTTCTTTGCCATACAAAGGAATCCATCCTTTAAATAATGGGCAAGTTCTGAAGACTGATTACATGGGAGTGACATATTCTAATATATAGATTATAAAATTTAGTCAACTGAATGGTATGGAAAAGTGTATTCAGACAAAATAGTATCATGATGAAGAGGAATAACTAACTAGTAGGCAAGATACATCAGTGCGTGCGTGCGTGCGTGCGCACACACACACACACACACACACACACACCACCTCTGAGCATGAAACATGAGTGTGATCATGCTACAAATGTCCCACTGGCCAATAAAATGAGGCTGGACCAATATACCCAAGTTGCGCAATTACCTACAAAGAGGATTGAGCTGAGAAGGTAGCTTTGTAAAACTCAATTTGGAAACCCAAAAGCACATTGATTTTTAGATATCTGACAAGCGGGTCTATATGTATCAATCAAGAACAAAATTAGAGTTCAAAATCCTTACTCAATTTTAGGACAAGAAGCTAAAATGGATTTTCTGAGCACTTTTCTTCCTCCAGTTACATAGATTTGGGAACTCAGAACCAAGTCGAACTTGAGCAAATGCCTGTCCCTCCACAGTATACACCCAGACCCTGGGTTCCTTAGAACTTCATAACAAATCAGAAGGGGCTGCCATTCTATCTTTATTAACTTAATATTTTAAATTATAAATAATTGTTTTATTGGGGTTCTTACAGTTCTTATAACAATCCATACATCAATTGAATCAAGCACATTTGTACATATGATGCCTTCATCATTTTCAAAATATTTTCTTTCTGTTTGAGCTCTTGATATCATCTCCTCTTTTTTCCCTCCCTCACCCACCCTCCCATCCTCATGAACTCCTAATAAATTATAAATTATTATTATTTTCATATCTTACACTGCCCACTGTCTCCCTTGATCCATGTTATTGTTGTTCGTCCCCATGGAGATGGGGTGGGGGGGTTGTGAGTCATTGTAGTTGTTTTCCCCTTTCTCCTCCTTCCCCCCCACCTTCCCACAGACCTGGAACTATTTATAGAGTTGGGTTTTTTGGTGTGTTGTTGTACTTCTCTCTCTCTCTCCCTCTTTTCCTTTTTCTTTTTCTCCTGTCTATCCATATAGGATAGGTAGGATAACTGATCCCAAGGAGAAAACAGGCCGACAGCTCTGGGGTACATGGGAGAGGAGGAGTGGGAGAAAGGGAGTGGGGAGCCAACAAACCCATGGACAAGGGAACAATAAGAAATCTGAAATAAATGGCTAGGAGGGCATAGAATGCCCGATGGAGTGGATCAAGTGCAATGTAGCTGAGAGAAAGTACTGAAAGTTGAATGAAGGTCAAACATGATAGTGGGACAGAAAGAAAATAAAAAGAACTAGGAGGCAAAAGACACTGATAAACTTAGGCTTGCACGCATGTAAATACATTAATATATAAATATAGAGATTTAGGTCTATATACATATATTTAAATGTTAAGCATTAAGGTAGCTGATGGGCATTGTGTCTCTACTCAAGTACTCCCTCAATCCCGAAACCCTTTGTTCTATAACCTGGCATTCTGTGATGCTCTCCTTCCCAACACAATCGCTGAAAACAAAATGGGTGCATAAGCCAATGTGGAGAGGTAAGCTGATGGTGCCTGGCTATTAAGAGATATAGCATCTGGGGTTTTAAAGGCTTGAAGTTAAACAAATGTCCAACCAGCAGGGAAGCAACAAAATCCACAAGGAAGAATCACATCAGCTGTGTGATCACGAGGTGTCAACGGGATAAGGTAGTAGGTAGCCGAAGACCCCAAACAAACAATTGTATCGGTACAAATGATGGGCGTCAGAGTGGAGATCCAAAGCCCATCTGTAGATAGTTGAATATTCCCTCACTGAAGGGTCACAAGGAAAGAATGAGATAGCCAGGTTACGGCACAGCCCTGACAGAACATAAAATTCCTCTAGTTCTTTCATCCTGCTTCCTCCCCAAACATGACCCCAGTTCTACCTTACAAATCTGGCTAGACTGGACACTGGTACAGATAAGAGCTCTTTTTTTAAAAAAATCATTTTATTAGGGGCTCATACAACTCTTCAGATAAGAGCTCTGGACACATGGAATTCAGGACAGATCAACCTCTCAGGAGCAGCAATGAGAGTAGCAATTCCTTGCCATTTTTATAGCTAAGACATCCCGAGTGCTTATGGGTTGCCAGGAATAACAGTAAATAATCATTTGATATTGCTGGGGTAGTAAATTATTTAATGTGGCTCTTCTAGCCAAAGGCTCTGTAATACCCACCAAACTTTCTTTCCTGCACGCGTTTGGGTAAGAAGGTGGGGGAAGACACTGACAGGATTCACCTGTGAGTAACTGTTAACCAGACTTACTGGTTGGCCGTCCTGCTGGGTAGAAAATGAGCCCTCTGAGAAGCACAAGGGGGAGCATTTTACCACCGGCAAGAGCCAGGGGTGGAGTGTGTCCTCTGGACCCTGAGATGCTGGCTTGCACAGTGAACCTCCTTCATCCAGGAGACAGCTGTGACATGACAGGAGCAGCAGCCAGAGCATGAGACAGACTGGTGGACTTAACAGCCCACAGACCAAGTCAAGCTGAGTGCTTTTGTGTGAGAGACTGGCTTGTGGAGTAGGGTGTCCTTGGGCACTTAATCAGGGAGCTAGGCCTTTGGGTTGAGGCTTACAGTGGTGTGGCATGCTCTTTGGGCATTTGTTAGTAACTCAGAAGGAACTTTGTAACATGCCCTGACTGGGCATCTATATGATACCTATCCACTTCCTGAATAAATCCTGCAATCATAGAAATTGTCTGTGTGCACTGTAGGACCATGGAAACAAACATTGGAATCTAGAACATGTGTGTGTGTGTGCGTGTGTGTCTCTATGTGAGTCCATTCTGTTCTTTTTATGTCTCAGAAGTGATTAGACTTAGGACCCTCAGACACTGGTATGGCTTCATTAACACAACAAAATCCCCGTTTCCAAACTGGATCACACACACAGGTACAAGGGCCAAGAATCCAACACAGATTTTTGAGGGACCAAATTCAAGCCCTAAGAGCCAAATCTCTACCACTTCCCATAGTTCAACGTCATCCCTTCAAGGGAGATACTATTGTTATCTTCAGTTTGAGATGGCAGAGTAATGGTTAAGTGGTGGTTAAGTAATTTTCTCAAGTTCACACAGTGAGGAATGAAACTACTTCCAAAGTCACATGCATTCAGTGAAGAAAGCAAGGAGAAACAGCAACTTCTAGGACCAGCACCCAAAGGGATGTTGGTGAATGGCCACCAGACATTTTTCTTGTCACTCACTCAATATTATTTGGTTGCGTCTCTCAGCTGATTGTGGGGAAAACACTGAATATTGACAGTGAGACTATACACATGGAGATCTAGTCCTGTTGGAGCTCGCTGGGCCTTCTGATCATTGGAAAACATTAGATGCCATTTTACAATCTAATGGTTTCAACGTTCATAATCCATCTTCTCCCCCCCTTACTTCCCATCACGTAACACTGGCTTTCGCCTCAAAAACTTAAAATGAGTATTGCTTCTGATCACTTGTTTCCCACGCGATGACGGCAAAGGCACTCACACTTAGGAAGAGGCCCACGGAACCGGCATCCGTGTAAGTAATTGTCACATTCATTTATCTGGAGGGTCCTTATCTTCCCCTCCTGTGACTCATTGATAACTTTCCAGCTTCAGATGAATTCACGGTCTCAGACAGAGAGAAAGAGCATCGCAGAGTTCATTCCAACTGCCAGAGAAGCTTAATAAGCCCCCCAAAAGCTGTTGATGGGGAAAGGAAAAAGAAAAGAAAAACATTAAAAAGGTCTTTAAAAGTAGTTTTTCATGTTTGGCCCAATAGAGTAATAACACTGCTTTAAAGATAGCAGAGTGAGAGCCAATCAATACACTATTAAGACGCTGACAACACTGGCAGAGAATTACATGGCGAAGACATTTCGAAACCTTGAGCCTTTTCACTTTCAGCAAGAAGAGTCCAGGGAAGTGGCCTTTTAAAATTTATTTTTATCTGAATAGCCTTAGGTAATATCACCCCCCCACCCCACCCCCACCCCCCACACACACTTTAGGCCAAGAAGTTCACTCTCCGTCCACATCCAGCCAAGAGAGCAAGTTCACGCTTGCTCATCTTTACCATGTGCCTTAGCCCCCAGTCCGGCGTGGTCTCCTAGCCTCAGGGAATAACGCAATGGCTTTCCAATGACTCGCCCTCTCCCATTACTGAGATTATCAGAGCGTAACCAGATCCGTTCACAAAGGAATTTGGCTACGTTTCCACATGGCTGTGAGCTCTGAGACTCCTGAAAGGACTCAGTGCAGGAAGAGACGTTACAGCTGGATGTGCACACGTCATAGGATGCAACCCCTAATTTTACAGATAACAGAAGTGGGACCCAGAAAGGCTCACTGGCTTCAGACCCCACCGGCAGATGGACAATGGTGGGATGGAGGATCACCCTAAGCAGCGACCTCTGAGATTGCCCAGTGGTTTTCTCCCTGGGTACCGCACCTTCAGTTGGATGTTGAAACCATCTGCCACATGGACTCGCCCACGTGTGTGACAGGCAGAACTGGCCCAGAGCGCTTTCTTGGCAGAGAATTTCACAGAAGCAGCTGACCAGGCCTTTTCTTTCAAAGAACCACTCGATGTGTTTGAACTGCCAACCTATGACAGCTTAGCAGCATTGTCAATGGTCTTGACCCTCTGAGGGCGTTGGGGAGCTTCTTCTGCAGGAAGTATTAGCAAGTCTTGGTGCCTGAGGTGCACCTCAGACTCATTAAACCCGGGGCTTTGAGACGGTTGTTCTGGTTTTGACTTTCAAACTGAGATTCTGCCCTTCATTCTCCAAATGTGGGGAACCAACCAGTAGAGCCACTGATGTAGCATGGATGCAATGTCCGAATGACTGTACAGTATAGTTGAAAAGAGATACACCAAAAGGTAGCTTATGATTTGATACAGTTAATATTTAAATAATAACAAGAGGTGCAAAAGCTAGATATGGTGTAAGAAAGAGGTATTAATGAAAAATATTAAGTAATAACTGACCCCAAAACCAATAAAATGGTGATTTAAGATTTCTATATTGCTGTTGCTTCTTTTTTTTTTTTTTGGTCTCTGAACCGTTTATTTCTCGGACTCAGGCGAAGGGGAGTCGTTCCAGCCCACGTTGGTGGCGTTCGTGTCACGGTAGTTGCTGTGGGTCCTGTCCGGGCTGATGCGCAGGGCTGGCCCGCAGGCCGCACCGCACCTTGCTTGAGGTGCGGTTGCGCAGCCCACCCACCGACCGACCGATCGTGCGGACGCTATGCAGGCAGCAGAGGACGCACGGCTGGCTCGAGCCAGCGAACCCCCAGAGATGGTCGGGGACCACGGGCACGGCCATGTCCTGGGCCGGCTTGCCCCTGTGGCTGGGTAAGCTCAGAGAGGAGCCTGTTGGGCACAGAGGCGCCGGGCACATTGGTGCTCACCATGGACATGGGCATGATGGCAGAGAGACAGCGTGGCGGGCCAGACGGGCAGACACACAAAAAGACCTCCATCTTGCTTCTTAATACTTGGGATATTCTTTGCTTTGACGCAGTTATCCTTCACCATCCTTTCTTGTAGGAGTGGATTCCATCCCTGCAGAGGCAGACCAATTAGACATCAGTCATTGTGCTGGATACAGTAGGAACAGGCGACTTTCCTTTATTATATTCACCTTTGAATAACCCCTTTCTGCTTCTGCTGAACATAGAACAGCTGTTCTGACAGCGCTTTTAGCTCTGTGAACACTTGACGGAATTGCATCATTCACTCATAATCTCTCGTGGGAAATTGAGGTGTGACACAAAGCTGAAAGGCAAGAGTGTGTGTCACCCTCTCGTTGTGCAGCACTTTTCCTCTTGACGTCGTGTTTGTTACTGAAGTAACAAGGGCCAGGGAATTAAAATGTAGTATTGCATTGAAAGTATAATGCGTTTTGCGAAATGAATAAATATTACAGGCATTATCACCACCGGCTCTTAGATCACACTGTTGTGCAGAGGAGTGAGAGTAAAGATTGTAAATTTGTGATTTCCACACGGCGTGGAGGGTCAGCCACCGACCTTAGAGAGAACCCTGAGCGGAAGAGCCATTTTAACAGCGGGTTCGCCGAATTCAACAAAAAATTAGGTATCGGTTCGGCTGGATCCATATGAGCCAGCCAAATCCCATCACTGGGTAAAACCTCTTGCTGTTTCAACTGTTAATGTTTTTTTTAAAAAGTCAGCTTACCAATAGGATCAGAAGCGTGGAATATGCCTCATCTCGAACATATCCCAGGTCAACTTCTGTCCTGTGGGACTTGCTGCCATGTGGACTGCCGAGCCCCAGTCTTGCTAGTTGCATTTCTCTTTCAGACTTTCGTAGGACCCCAGTTCTGGTGCTTGCGGGGAGCCTGTGGCAAGTGCTGGCCCAGAGGCTGTGCATGAACGCCACGTTGGAGCTGGGGTTCTAAACTGCAGCTGCAAGACCTTCCCAAGCTCTTTCTCTCTGCCACTGGAGTCCGTAAGTCTCGATTCTAGAGCCTAGAAAGTAGCAGTGCTGATGCCCAGGGCCCCAGAGTGAGGTCAACACTCATGGCGAATACGGAGCGTGCATGAGAAATAGACTTTGGTTATGTTAACGCTCTGAGAATCGAGGTTGGCAATCACAGGATAAACAAACCCTCCCTGAAGGCCGCACTGTCTAGCCCCAAAGTTAGTTTTGTGTGAAGGGGAACAAATCCTCTATCACAAAGGAAGTGGTCAAGCTTTCACTGTTTTCTCTTTGACTATTGAGTCTGAAATATTCCATCCGAACGCAGACGTTTGAAAGTCTCTCTCTGCTCTCCATGTTGGCCTAGCTCTTTCCACGCGTCAGAAAAGGTGAACCAGAGCAAACACCTAGAAGAGCCCCAGATCAGAAGGGAGACCCTTGCTTTACCACCTCAGACACACGTTCTATCACTCGTTCTTCAACACACCGGGCAAGACTTCCTCCAACATCTCCCAGTAAACTCACTGTTGAGTTTTCCTTTTCAGCTTTTGAGTTGTTGTTTTAAAACTGTTTAGAATAATCGAAATATTCTGGAGTGAGTCTGTGTTAGTCTGGGTAACCTAGAGGAACAAATCCAGAGACACTCAGATGTCAGTACAAGAGAGTTTTATATCAAAGAATAATTGTATATTGAGAAGACATCCCAGCCCAGTGCAAATCAAGTCCATAAGTTTGATACTAGCCCATTAGTTCAATATTAGCACATGAATTCTTCAGACTCATGCAGCACATGCAATGATGCCAAATGCAGGAAGATCACAGGCTGGTGGGTGGAAAGTCCTGTGGGTCCAGTGGCAGTGGAAGCACCTACAGGACTGGCGTGGGTCTCCAAGTGACTCCTCTCGCTCCCGGGCTCTGGCTTCCATTAGCATAGCTCCATGTGGTCTGTCAACCGGAATGTGAAGCAGAGAGGATGTGTGTTCCTCCTCCCAGGAAAAAGAAGAGGAAGTTTCCAGAATCCTCCTGGTGGGTGTTACCTTGAACTGATTGACAGGCTAGACTCCCCCCCCCCCGTACTTTTAATTTATGAAGTTTACATGAAATTATGTAACTACCACAGAGTCTCAATGCTTTGAGGAGATAATCTCTAATTTTCGTCCCAGCCTCACATCTTAATATGCTTTTTAAAAAAAATCATTTTATTAGGTGCTCATACAACTCTTATCACAATCCATTCATACACCAATTGTGTAAAGCACATTTGTACATTCATTGCCCTCATCATTCTCAAAACATTTGCTCTCCACCTAAGTCCCTGGCATCCACTCCTCATTTTTTTCCCTTCCTCCCCGTTCCCCACTTTGTCATGAACACTTGATAATTTATAAATTATTATTTTGTCATATCTTGCACTGACAGACGTCTCCCTTCACCCACTTTTCTGTTGTCTGCCCCCCAGGAAGGAGGTTATACATAGATCCTTGTCATCAGTTCCCCCTTTATAACCCACTCTCTTAATATTTTTTTCTTCAATATAATATCTGCCCCCTTTCCTTCTTTTCTGGAATTTATAGTAATGGGGTTCCTGGTATATATCTTGAAGGAAAAACTCTCCTATCTCCAGCTGAGGACCTATTCGTTGTGGAAGAAGCCATATACTCTAAATTCCAATTATAGATTTAAATCCATTTAAGATGATGTCCCAAAATTGGCTGGCATATATCACAAAGAGGTCAGAATCATTGGGAAAGTGACTGAGAAAAGATGGAGGAGAGGTGCTACCAGCTCTAACAGTCCTCTGTCAATCTTAACGGAAGTTCCCATGTGGTCAGGGACACAGCACAAAGAACAACCCATCTTGTAAGCACGAGGGAGACTGAACTTGTTTACCTAATAATGAGCGTCTTCCTGTCGGACAAAATAGCCCCTGACTGGTACAGGAGTTCTGGAATCTTGGGCAACAGTGGTAGAGTTATAATGCAGGGTGGGGAGCCTGCAATCAAAGACATCTTTGAATCCGTGCAATCTCATTTGCTCTAAACCCAATTCCAAGCATTTAATTTCATTCCTTGTATTTTTCTGGGAACTTTCCCCACCCCCTAGTATCCAGCTCCCAACTCAGTGGTGGCTTCCGCACTTCAGGAATAACAAATGAGAAAAAGAGATAACAAGTTAGTCTGTAAAGTAGCCACGAAGGTCCTAAGAATGCTTTTGTTTTGTTTTTTCTGCAGAAGAAATCTATCCCTTAAAATATTTGATTTCCTTATTTTTGCCTACAGGGATCTTAAAGCCTGTTTTAAGAATTACAGGGGTTTTGTCCCCATTCGGGGATGTACACATAAGAGGAAATTTCCTCATCAATCTTGTTTTAAAAAAATTAAAAGAGGAAATTGGGTTTGATGATCTTGAATGTCCCTTCCTGGTCTAAAATTATTCAACATTAGCACTGAAAACACAACTTCTGAAAGACCAAAAGTTGGGGGATGGGGGGTAGGGGAAGGTCCCAAGATCCCTGTAGGACAGAAGTCACATTACAAGGGGAGATTGTAATAAACACTTCCCATTTACGGAGTGTTTCCTAAGTGTGGCCTTTACCTCTTTTCACACCCTCTTTCATTTAATCCTTACAATCCCTGTAAAAGGGTGGTTGAAAATCCTGCCCAGTGCCCAGCAGCTGGAAAGGACTAGATCTTTCTGAGCACAGACCATGATTCCAAGTAGCAAAGTTGCCAACAATAACAGGCTTTGTAAAATTGATTGCTGCCCCGAGTCAAAGAACTGTCTTCCCCAGAGCTGAAAGGGCTATTTATCAGGAGGTGGTCTCTCCAGCCACAAAGGCATGTGGAAACAACGTCATCTTTGACTGAAGGACAGAATCCTGTGTGTCATGAAAGCCTGTGTGGCTATGACGTCATGGAGCAGGGCTTCTTCACTTGCCCTCTCTAGAATGGGTTCTCATTCTCTCCCTCGGTGATGCTGTTTGCCTTCCCTCTGCTCTCTGCTTCTGTTGTAAACTGGGCTCAGCTGACTCGGGGCATCTCGGTAAGGTGATGGTGGTTGAGAGCAGCCAACAAACCAGTTCCTGACTCCTGGCAACCTCAGGCCGAAAGGACAGCGATGCTGGCAGGTCCTGCAGCAGTCACGATCCACATGATGGGCTGTGCCTGGCCGATACTGTAGAAGGCCATCAGATCTTTCTTCCTGGACTTTGCTGACTTCTACAATTGTGCTGGCCATTTTCTTGCTAGACATTTCTTTCTGTACATACATATATAATCATCACTGTTTTTGTTTCTGTAGAGAACTCAATCTAACCCAGAAGCTAAATTCGTGGGGAGTCTTTACGTCAATGCAGCTGCCATGGAGTTCTTTTGGACCATGAAGCAACAACATAAAAAGCTTTGCCCTTGTGCCGGGTGTGTGTGAAAGGGAGTACTACGACTCCCCTAGCCAGCCCAGGGAGAAACAGTCTCACTTTTAGGTACTTGCCTGGTGTGCCCTTGATGGAAACTGGGGTCTCAGTGTCACATGGTGATAGTCAGAAGGCCGCAGAACCAAGGCTGCACATGTTTCTAATCTGCAATAGTGTTGTTGTTGTTCCATGTCCTTGAGTCAGTGGCCACGCAGAGCTACCCAAGGTACAACAGAGGAGCCACTACCTGGTCTTGTACCATCCTCACAATTGTTGTGCTTAAACCCATCGTTGCGGTCCTATGCCAATCCATCTCGACAAGGGTAGTCTTCATTGACCCTCTGCTTACCAAATAAGACCGACTTGTCTCAGAACAGGTCTCTTCTGATAACTCGACCACAGTACCTGCGATAAAGTGGAACCATTCTGGTTGCACCTGCTCCAAGGCACATTCATTTCTTCTTCCGGAACCCATGATACTTTCAATATTCTTCTCCAGTACCACACTTCAAAGGCATCGATTCTCCCACGGTCTTCCTTATGCATTGCCCAGCTCTCTCACCTACAGCAGAAGTGATTGAAGAAACCACGGCCTGGGTCCGGCAAGTCTTAGTCCTCAGTGAGATCTTTGCTCTTTAACACGTTAAGAGGTTGTGTGTAGCTGATTTCCCCAGTGCAATGCATTGGGTTTGCTTTTTTTGACTGCTGCTTCATTGAGTATCGATTGTGGATCCAAGCAAGATGAAATTGTTGACAACTTTAATCTTGTCTCTGCTTATCATGATGTTGTTTATTGGCCCAGTTGTAAAAATGTTGGTTTTCTTTACAATGAGTTGTAACCCACACTGACAGCTGCAATTCTTCATCTTCATCATCCTCACTTTCAGCAAGCAAGGTTGCTTCATCTGCATACGAACGATTAGTAAGTCTTTTCCTAATCTTGATGGTTCTTTCTTCTTCATATAGTCCCAATTCTGAAATTATTTGCTTAGCATACAGATCGAAGAAGCATGATGTCAGGACACACCGCTGATCCATACCTTTCCTAATTTTAAACCATGCTGTTCAGTTCAAATGACTGTGTCTTGGTCAGTGTTCAGGTTCAACATGAAGCACTATTATATGGTCTGGAATTATTTTTCTTCTTAATGTTATGCATACTTTTTAGGTTTCACTTCATCCAATACCTTTGCATAATCAATAATACACAAGTAAATATATTTTTCTTTCATTCTCTGCTGTCAGCCAACATCTCTCTAAGTTCAGCAATGATATCCCTTGTGCCAAGTCCTCTTTTGAAACTGGCTTGGATTCCTCCAGTCTCCCTGTTGTGGACTGCTGCCACCGCTCTCAAACTATCATCACCAAAATTGTATTTGTTTGAGGTATTAATAATATTGTTTGATCATTTCTGTATTTTGTAGGGTCATTGTTCTTTGAAATGGGCTAAAGTTTGGATCTCTTCCAAGTGTTTGGCCAGGTAGCTGTCCTCCAAATTCTGTGGCATAGATTAGTGAAGGTTTTCAACATGGCTCTGAATCATTTACATGTGTGTGTGTGTGTGTGTGTGTGTGTGTGCGTGCGTGTGTGTGTCAGTTCCTAGAACCTTGTTTTTCATTGATACCTCCAGTGCAGTTTAGGTTACTTCTTTCCATACCATCACTTTTGATCATCTGCCACCTCTTGAAAGGATTGACTCTTAACCACTTCTTTTTGGTACAGAGACTGTACACACCTTCCTTCTTCTTTTGATGCCTCCTACACTTTAGTCTTTGTCATGTTTAAGACTTAACAACTGGATATCAGTAACATATATTTTAATTTGGGGGTGTTTTCTTCTAATAACGGTTATTAAGGACTTTTAATTTGATACTAGATCAACATCAATAGTCAGAAAGGTAGGTGTGGACTGCAGATCTTTGAGCCCATGACCACACTTCAAACAATAAAGGCAAAATAAAAGCAAATTTGCTAGCCTGCAAACATTAATACAAGTTGCTGTTTTGTTGTTATTGACCCTCCACTTTTCCAATTCTAATGTCCTTTTTCATTGACCCTCCACTTTTCCAATTATAATGTCCTTCTCCAAGAAATGGTCTTCCCTGATAGGTGTCCAAAGTATGTGAGAGGAGGTCTTGCCATCCTCATATCTGAGGAGCATTCTGGCTGTACTTTTTCCAAGACAGATTTGTTCATTCCTCTTGAAGCCCAAGGTATTCTTAGACCTTCATGACTCATTACTTAGCTTTCATATGTACATGTAGACATTGAAGTGACGTAGCTTCAATCAGGTACACATTAACCATCAAAGTGGCATCTTTGCTATTTAGCACTTTAGCACTTTATCGCAGGAGGAGAGAAAGATGAGACGTTCTGCTCCTTTGATAGCTATAGTCTCTACAGTCTTGGAAACCAACAGGAGCTTTTCTACCCTGTCCTGTAGGGTTGCTATGAGTTGAAATAGACTAGATGGCTGTGAGTGTGAATCTATCTGTCTGTCTGTCTTTCTATAGTAGGAAGCCTAAATGCGTACAACTCAATTACTTCTGGTCATTGCCCTTTTAGATGTTGTAATGACTTGCTGTTTTAAGGACTCATTTAGGGCAAATGCAATAATATTTTTAAAACAGGCCTCAGTCAAACTTGTAATTAGCATCAGAGAGCCAGAACATTCCAAATCTGTAGTGGACGTAGGATCAATTTGGAAACGAAGCTTGGAGACTATTTTAAAGAGTGGCGAGACTTAAGTTCTTAAACTACTCATTCAAGGTCAGGACATATATACTATTTGAGCACAGCAATTAGCAAATGATGACACCAAAGCCAAACACAATGTGTTTTAATACATAAAGTTTTATTGAAGTACCGCCATGCCAAGTTATTAACGTACTCTCTGTGGCTGTATTCATTCTAAATGCCATTAGCTCGGTCCCTCTCTCCTAGCCCCACCCCTACCCAAAGCCTTGAACATTTCTGGGATCTTGACATTTTGTTTCTGTTCAACATCTTTAGGTCTAAGCTGTTGTAGTTCTTTAAACCTTCAACTACTTTCAAAAAGGCCAAGCAATTTGCTGGATCCTCTCTTCAAGGAATTCTTTGGGGAGTTCCACTTTGATGGAAAATGCACGTTGGGTCAATGGATGCCGAGACATTGTTTTGCAAGCACATTCTTTTCCAGAGAAAACATTCCTACCTTCAGCACCTTGCTTTTTAGTTAGCAGTGTACCCTCTATCTAGTGTGCAGAATGGCATCGCTGTGCAAACGTATCTATTGGAGCATTGTTATAACAAAAGATTGGAAACTACCTACATTTCCATAAATCAATAAAATATGGTTAAGCAGAGCAAAATGCCACCTGAAAATGAGATACTGTGCAGAAGCAAGAGGAAGCTCTCTTTGAGACAAAAGGAAGGATCTTATCGATGTTACTGGTGTAGAATCAAGCAAGGTCCCTCAGTTACTCAAGGGCCAGGGATAATCCAACTCCACAGCAACCCAAGGATGAGTCCCACCAGATGGAAGTCAGTCTACAACACCTTATTTACAGGTTCCCACCCAGTCATTTGGTGGGAGCTACATAGATTTCAGATAATAGAGTAACTGTACTTCACACCACAATTAATGTAAAATTGCATTTTTGTTGAAAAATAAATATAGGCATATTTATTTATTTATAGACAAAATAGTTTTGAAAGATTATATAATTGGAGGTACAAAGAGAGCACAGAGGACTTACTTTTTCAGTGGATGCATTTTTATGTTTATAAACAATAAACTCACTTATTTAAATAATTAAGATCCTATAGGAGCTTAGGTGGGTTGAGAGCAAAGTCATCTTCAAGTGTGTTGGAAAGCAAAGAATGCTGGCTACAGTCTTTGTCTGTCTGTGTTGTTGCTTTTACCATGAAATGGATTCTCTAAGGCCTAGGTGAAGGTTAGACTTCAAACAACATTGACAAAACAAACAAACCCCAAACCCTCACGGGCATCGAGTCAAAGCTGACTCATGATCCTATGACAGCGTAGAACTGCCCCTGTGGATTTCCAATACAGAAACAGATAACAGGGGTAGAAAGCCTAGTCTTTCTCCTGAGGAGTGGCCAAAGGTTTTGAACTCCTGCCCTTGTGCTTAGCTCTCCAGTTCATAACTACTACACTGCCAGTGCAAGCTCCTTACGATATATGAAGCTAAAGAAAGATGATATACGTTAAAGATGTGATGTTAGTTGGAATTTCTATAATCATCAACTTCATTGTGCTTATAAATTCATCACTCTCCCACATTGCACAAGTGAATACTCTGAATCTCATTAAGAGAGAACCATGGGGAAAGTAATCCCCAATTAAATTAATCAGGAAGAATAAAAGGAAATGGAAAAAACATCAATTTTCTGTTAAAGTTCTAATAATAAAAAGCATATGCTTGGCCACTAATAATCTCACTATCGTATGTCACTTAATTACTAAATATGATTATTAACTAGAATGTTTTAAATATTAAAATCAATTAAATTTTCTTCATGGGTTCTTTTGACTTCATTTCTTCTGCAGTGTAAGAAAAGTTCATTTTGAAAGGAAATAGAGTGCTATTGAGCATTTTGTGTCTGCCTGCTTTCTTTCAGTCTTCTAGATGTCAGAGCAGGTATTGGGCAGGGTCAGTGGTTCAAGCCCACCAGCTGCTCTGCAGGAGAAAGATGAGGCCATCAATTCCCTCAGAAATCCTATATTGGGCCAACTATGAGTTGCAATCTACTTGACGATGTGGGTTTACTTTTAAGTTTGGTAGTTTATATAAACACACCACCATCAAGCCATAGCTGACTCGTGGCAACCCTACTGAACAAAGTAGAATTAGCCCCATAGGGTCTTCAAGGCTGCCATTTGTATGGAAGAAGTCTGCAACATCCTTCTGTCATGGAGTTGCTGGGGAGTTCAGACTGCTGATCTTTTTCTCATCTCAATGCTTAGCAACTGACCAATCAAGGTTAATATCCCTGTCATTGAGTTGATTCCAACACATAGAGACCATATAGCACAGGCCAGAACTGACTCTGTGGGTTTCCCAGACTGTAATTCTGTACAGAAAGCCGTGTCTTTCTTCTGAAGAGAAGTGGCCGATTTTGAACTGCTGACCTTGTGGCTAGCAGCCCAAGGGAATGGTTGATAGAGGCAGATGTTATTCCATGTCCGCTTTGCGAACTAGTAAACATGCGGTCCTTGCATCACACCAGCCAGATTGTGTCCATTCATAAGCTGAACTTCGACACTGCCGTGGTGGGGCGCGTGCAATCAGGGAGCCTAAGGAAGACAAGCAGTTGCAATCGGCTGCTACCTGAAAGATTGGTGGTTCAAACTCTCCTAGTGGCTCCATGACAGAAAAATCTGGAGATTGCTTCCATAAAGACGGAGCAGTTCTGCTCTGTGGCACGCGGGGTCACTGTGAGTTGGGACCACGACCCACTGCGACAAGTAAAGTGCTTTCATTGTGCTGAATCTCAGGAAGGCCCACTGAGAACTGCAGGGATGAAGGAAGGACCAGTCGCTAGCTGCTCATCAGAGCTGGCAAACTGAGTTCGGAACCTTAATATCTGACAGAATGTTTGCTCCTGCTCATCTGAGTTGGGTTCAGAGTGTTAACTCCCTCCAGTCTTACCAACTGATGGCCTTGTGTTCCTCACTGGCAGTGGGAGAGGGTGGGCGTAAGGAGAGAAAATCCGCTCCAAGCAGCCATTCAAGGATCTAGTGGACCACCTGCTCCCTGACCCCCTCCCCTGGGACCCAGGGACTTGCAGACATATCTGTATGACAGTACAATGAGGTCTAAAGATTCTTCCAAATGAATGATCATAATCACAAAAATAGTTGCCCTGAGATACAGTCTGTATCTCTATTTATGATGCCGTGGTAGCTGCGCCTGACGATAATAAGCAGGAGGTGTGGGGAATAAGGATGACCCCATTGTGGTGATGATTATACAGCACTCTGGGCACTTGGCAGTGACTGGACCTATACTGAGAAGACCTGTTATTTCTGTTGGTAACAAAGTCACAGAAATTGCTCACCCAGCAGTGGCTTTCATTTATCATTGGGGAAAATACTTTATTAGTTAGATGGAGAAAATAAAGACGATCTTTTCCTCCCGCATTCATGTTTTCAAATACCCTGAATTTTAGCCTCAGACTTGTTTATTGGGGGGGGGGATTGGAGGACTCCGAGTTAAAACCCCCCCACTTCCTTTACAGTGTCCTCTACTTCCAACCTGTGAAAGGTCATGGGGAGCCGGAGGGCTGCCCAGGAGCTGATCCAGACCAGGTGCGGGAGGCAAACATCGCTCTGCCCACATCCCCTTGACCACAACTCTGCCACATGGGGGTGTCTTACTGCAAAGGAGGCTGGGAAATGCAGGCAGCTCTATGCCCTGGAGGAAAAAGCAAATTGTGGGAAGAACTAAGAGGCAGTCTCTCTCACAGGGACTCCAGACTTCCAGAAAGTGGAAGAAAGTTCTGGACTGGTTCCTACTGCACATTTCCAAAGGGACTCTGCGAAGGCCTTCTCTAAAATGCTTCTATGAAGCCCTATGTTAGGTGCTTTCCTCTTTTTAAGGGAAATCGCTTTATTTTACCAGGAGCCAGTTGTTATCAAGCCTCCTCTGACTCGGGGCACTTGGCACTAGGACTGCCCTCCACAGTGTGTTCAAAGGCTGACTTTCCCCTGCAGCAGTAGCTGTCCCTCCAGGCTCTTCTTCCCCAACGCCTCTCAGTGGGCTCCTGCTTCCAGACTTCAGTTTGCAGCTGAGCAAGTGAACCATTTGAAGCATGGAGGGACACAGACTTTATATGACATTTTAGAAGACCTTAGCCCTGCTGTACTCATTCCGACCCTTGGAAGCCATGTTTAACACGTGGGCCCATGGCCAAGGTTGCGTCATTCACGTCTTGCCGCTCAAGGGGGCCCTTCTCCTTGGATGCTGGCGTGGCCCAGGCCTCCATTTACATTTGAGCAAGACTGGTGTTTTCAAACAAACCACACGACACAGTTCACAGGGTAGGGTTCTGAGCTATTTCCAAGACGGGGCCTGAAAGTTTCCCCTTCGCATTTTCACAAGAAGGGAAACACGTACTTTTGGTCACTGACTCCTTTGCATTTTGAAAGTGCATGGATTCCTTAGGACTCATTCACCGACTGAGCAAGACGATTCTGGTGTGGGGGACATTTGTGGATACTAAGTGGCAGTAAGGATTGCAACCCAATATAAAGAAAGCAAAACCCTTCACAACGGGCCCCAAATGATAACTGGAAAACAGATTGAGCTTGCCGAAGATTTCATTTCGCTTGGGTCCGGAGTCAATGCTCGGCAGTTATGTGTCTGCCTCAGGCTATCTACTGCACAGGCCTCTTTAAAATGTCGAAGAGCAAGAATGTCACTTTGAGGACAAGCGTGCAGGACAAGCAAGCAGGAAGACTGAAGAAGAAATGATGCGTTTGATTATGGTGTGGGTGGAAATGTCGAAAGCACCAGGGGCTGCCAGAAAGACAACCATCTATCTTGGTAAAAGGACAGCCAGAATGTTCCTTAGGAGAGAGGATGGTGAGACTTCCTCTTTGGACCTGTTGTCGGGAGAGACTAGACCCTGGGCAAGGACATCATGGTTGGTAAAAAAGTGGAGGACCTTTGGCAAACGGAATTAACAAAGTGGCTGCAACAGTGAGTTCAAACGCAGCAACTGTGAGCATGGCAAAGGGCCAGCCAGTGTTTCATTCTGATGTATATGCATGGTCGCTGTGCGTCAGAACCGAACTGACAACACCTCACAACAATAAGGGCCAAGTCCTTAAACATGGTGCCTCCCTTGGGCAATAAGATTGAGGTGCCACGAGTGAGGCCAGGGCATCATGCCATGCAAACTCACAGGCCCCGTATTTAAGAGGCCAACCCTGAATCCCCTTCTCTGTTGCTAGTTCCTCTACTTCTCCCAGAACTTGGCCAATCCAGAGGACAACCTTCAACAAATTGATCCCAGCAGTTTGTTTCAACTGGTCATGCATCTCAGATCCTGCACCATGATAAAAACAGAAGGGAAAAGAATTTACTGGAAACAACTCAAATCATGGAGGGAGTCAGAAGGCATCACTCCATTTGCTTCCTGGGAACACAGATGCATCCCACCAATATTTGGTGTTTCAAGGTGCTTGCCTGTGTCCTGCCCCCAGCTGAGAGCCAAGGGCTCATCTTCCTCAAAGACAATGAGGAAGGTGGCACAGTGGCCTCGGGAAAACAGCTTCGTTCCATTGCCAGCCTAATAAGAAAGGCCAGGGATTTGGAAATGTATGTGGTGGCGACGGACCCCATTTATTCTCAGAAAGCTCTTAATTCTCCATGTCACATGCTTCTGAAACGATATCGGCATCTGCCCTGTACTAATGGGCCCCCTGACATGGGCTTTCTGCTGGAGAGGAAAAGAAATCACAGCCTTTGTATCACTAGCATTGATTGACAGGATTATTTATTCCATGGCTGTAGCAGCCAGAACAATACAAAACTGGGAGCGCTTTTATCTATTTATTTGCTGATTCTCAGAAGAGTTCAGATACCAATTTATTCAGAATTCAAAATGGCCAAACAAGCTCCCCCAAAATCAAAATGGATTTGATATAATAATTATACCCATTACCCACTGACTATTTTTTCAAGAACACTTTTTTAATAACTATTTTTTAAATTCTGCTTCAAGTAAGTGAGCTGTGCAGACAGGTCTCCCCATCCACCCTGGAGTCATTAAAAAGTGGGGCATACTTACATTTTAAACCTGGAGGAGCTCACACTGTGAGCTCACAGAGGAGTAGAAACCAAACCAGAACCATAAAGTTGCCTCTGGCTCATGATGACTGCATGGGGGTCAGAGTCGAACGGTGCTCCGTGTTTCTCGGAAGTAGATCACCAGGCTTTCCTTCTAAGGCACTTCTGGCTAGATTTGAACCTCTGATCTTTCAGTCAGCCATTGCTTGTGAAGATTAGGCTAGGTTCTCTGGAGAAGCCAAGCCAGTGACCGTGTGTGTGTGTGTGTGTGTGTGTGTGTGTGTGTCTATATGAAGAAAGGCTCACGCGATTGTAAGAGTGGGTGGGACCAATCGAATCCAGGTGCATGGTTCACGTGTTTAGCTGGGGCCTCTCCTTGAACTGTGCATTTGCTGGGGACCAGAAAGAAGGAAGATGAAGCCAAATACCAAAGGTTGCTGGCTGTCAACAGATCTGAACTGTGGTTGCCAGAGGGGAATGAATTCAAGGCTGGCAGCCTCTGATGGCCTCAGGGTTGGCAGACAATACAGCAGGCCGCTGGCTCAAAACCCAGAGATTGATGTGACAAGTGGGGAATCCAGGCGAAGAAGAAGTGAAGTTCTTCATCAACTCAAAAATACTGCCATCCAGTCGATACTGACTCATAAAGACCCTACAGGACAGGGTAGAACTGTCCCTGTGGGTTTATGAGACTAACTCTTTTACATTTTCCAGCAGTTTTATTGGCATATAATCCACATATCATATAATTCAATAGTTTAATCACATCAAGAAGAGTGGTATAATCATGATCACGATCAGTTTTAGACTATTTTCTTCAATCTTGTACTTATTATTAGCTCCCCATTTCCTTCCAACTTCCCCTCAAGGGACCATTTATTCATCAAGTAACTATCTCTATAGATTTTCCTACTCTGTATTTCATATAGAGAAAAGCATAAAAAGACAAAATATTAAGACGAATATACATAATATTAAGAATATTAGGGTTTTTCCCCATTTTATTGAGGGCTCTTATAGCCAAAGAATACTAAATTTAAAATGATTTTAAAACCCTCAATCATGAAGGAAACAGAAAATATTAAAAATTAGAACAAAGGTAAAGGGCTCATAAACATCAAATAATAGGGTGCTAAATTTTAACCTAACGGCATATATAACAATACACTTGACCCTATGAAATTTTGGCCTAACCAAGTCTGCCATGATCAACTTTACAATACACTCTCTCTGCTAACAGGGCTATTCATGTTTCCCAGCTACGACCAGAAGGGATTCATGGAGGCTAAATACATGTGTGGACCTTGAATATGGATTTGGGGCTTCCAGGTGTTTATAATTTAAGTTCCAATGCCATTCCCACCTTTGGATTTTTATTATATTGTTTACGACCCTTGGCTCACACAGGCTAGAGTGCTTCTTCCATGTGGACTTAGTTGACACCTCACTTAGATGGCTGCTTGTCTATAAACAAACCTTCGAGACACCAAATATGATTCTTTGGGATGGTTGGGCACCATCTAGTTTCTTCACTACCCTTTGCTATCGCACCCATATCTTCAGTGATCTCTTTATGAGGGTGAGCCTCAAGCAAGGCCATGTCATAAGAACTATGACAATTAGTCATAATTGTTGATTAATTCTTATTGGGGCTAGAATCAGGTGCAAGCCCAAAATTCGTTCATGCATCTATAAGTCTCTGGCTCACTTAGAGACAGCATGGTTATTTTATTTTAGAGAACATTATCAATAATCCCCTGGGGAATCACTTCTGCTGCCGTCAAATCAATGTTCACTTCACCCGACCCTATGGGACAGGGTAGAACTGCCCCTGTGAGCCACAACTAACTCTTTATAGGAGTAGAATCCTGTCCTTTTCCCTTAGAATAGCTGATGGTTTCGAACTGCTGACCTTGTGGTTAGCAGTCCAATTCAGAACCATTATGCCACCAAGACTCCAATGAAGGTTTCCATCGTTCTTACTTAAATATTATGTAGGTCACACCCTTGAATAGATATCATAACTGCTTAGCTCACAGAATAGCCCATAATTTGTTATATTAGATCATATTAATTTACATTATGGGGGATTCCTCAACTACCAAATCATTGAGAATCCTGGCCCAGTCAAGATAACACAAAACTATATTGTGTTGACTACTTGTACCACCTCTTTCCCAGACATAGCAAAGCTTGTTGTTGTTTTTAGGTGCCTTCAAGTCAGTTCCAACTCACAGTGACCCCATGAACCACAGAACAAAACACTGCCCAGTCCCGTGCCACCCTCACGAATGTTCTTATGGTTGAGCCCATTGTTGCAGCCACTCTGTCAATGCATCTTGTCAAGGGTCTTCCTGTCTTTTCCTTCTTCTTCATTAAGCATGATGTCCTTCTCCAGGGAGCAGCCTCTCCTAATAACACATCCAAAGTTCGTGCGATGCTGTCTCACTAGCCCCGATTCCAAGGAGGCCTGTGGCTGAGCAGACAGACTTGCTCCTTCTTCTGGCAGTCTCGTGTGCTACTTTCAGTCGTCTTCACCAGCAGCACCATTTATATGCACGGATCCTTCTTTGCATGGTTGATCTTCCTTATCCAATTCAGATTGCACAAGCAGATGGTCAGTTGAAAAGGCCGTGGCCTGGGCCAAGTGCCCCTTAGTCCTCAAAGTGACATCCTTGCTCGTTAACACTTTAAAGAGGCCTGATGCCGCAGATTTTCCCAGGGCAATATATCTTTTATTTTTTTAATTTCAATCAATCATTTTATCGGGGGCTCTTAAAACCATCCAAACCTTAATTGTATCAAGCACATTTGTACATAGGTCGCCATCATCATTTCCAAAATACTTTCTTTCTACTTGAGCCCTTGGTATCAGCTTTTCTTTTCCCCACTCCCTTCCCTATCATCTCACCCGCATGAGCCCTTGATAACATATACATTATTTTTATTTTCACATTTTAAACTGTCCGCTGTCTCCCTTTACCCATGTGTCTGTTGTTCATTCTTTGGGGGTGGGGCAGCGAGTGTACCTCGATCACTGTAATTGGTTCTCTTTTTCTTCCCCTGCTCCTCCCACCTTCCCCCTACCTTTGTGGCATTGGTACTCTCATTGTTGGTCCTGAGAGGTTTCTCAATCCTGGATTCTGTGTGTTGAGAGCTCTTATTCATACCAGTGTATATGTTCTGGTCTAGCCAGATTTGTGCGGTAGACCTGGGTCATGAGAGTGTGCGCAGGAAGCATTAAAGAACTAAAGGAATGTTGTGTGTTTCTTCAGTGCTACACTGCACCCTGGCTGGCTTGTCCCTTCCTTGTGACCCTTCTGAGAGGGTTTGTCCAATTGTCTACAGGTGGGCTTTGGGTCTCCATTCTGATCTGCCTCGTTCACATCAGAATGATTGTTAGTTTGTGGTCTTCCGATGTTTGACACCTAATCCTGTTGGCACCTAATGATCACACAGGTTGGTATGCTTCTTCCTTGTGGGCTTTGTTGGTTTTCTGCTACATGGCTGGCTGCTTGTTTAACTTCAAGCTTTTAAGACCCCGGGTACTATATCTTCTAATAGCCGGGCACCATCAGCTTTCCTCACCATATTAGCTATCTACCCATTTTGTCCTCAGCAATTATGTCAGAAAGGTGAGCATCACAGAATGCCAGATTATTAGAACAAAGTGTTCTCGCATAGAGGCTCAAAGTCTGTCTGTACCTTAATACTTAACCTATAAATATGTGTACATAGACCTATATCTCTATTAATATATATTACTATATTTACATATGTACATGCCTATGTTTATAAATGTCTTTGCCTCCTAGTTATTTCCTCTGTTTCCTCTTGTCCCACTATCATATTCAACCTTCATTCAGCTCTCTGTACTTCCTCTCAGCTATATTGCACTTGGTTGACCCACACCAGGCATTCGATGCCCTCCTTTCCATCGATTTTAGATCTCCTCTTGTTCCCTTGTCCCTGGGTTTGTTGGTTCCCCTCCCACTTCTCCCCCCACCCCTCCCCAGACTTGTTTTCTCCTCAGGATTGTTTGTCCTACCTCTCTTATATAGATAGACAAGAAAAAATGAAAGAAACAAAACAAAAAATAGCATATGAATAGTTCCAGGTCTGTTTGCTGACCCATATGAATGTTTTCCAATAGGGTCTGATGCAGTGCCAAGGCCTGCTCCCCAAATCCAAAGTCTATTTTTCAGAATTCTCTGAGGAATTCTGCTCTGTTGTGCTCTCTTTTTGTTATGTTCTGCTGTGTGGGTGTGGGTGGGTAGGGGTATATGTGTCAGGCCGGGCACAATTCCCACAGTGTCTCTGGTGCTGACACAATACATCTTTTGCTTCATTGCTGCTTCCAGGAGCATTGATTGAGGATCCAAGCAAAATGAAATTCTTGACAACTTCAATTTTTTGTCCATTTATCATGATGTTACCATGTTACCTATTGGTCAAATTGTGAGGGTTTTTGTTTTTTTTTATGAGTTGCAACCCATCCTGAAGGCTACAGTCCTCGAGTTTCGTCAGCAAGCATGCCGAGGCACCCTTGTTTTAAGCAAGCAGTATGGTGGTAGTGCAAACTGCTGTGGTGGTTAGGCGCCATCGAGTCCGTTCCGACCCATAGCAGCCCCTGGCCAACAGAATCAAACACTGCCCAGCCCTGCTCTATCCTCACAATCATGCCTGCGCTTGAGCCCACCATGGCAGCCATGGGGCGAATCCATCTCATTCAGGGCCTTCCTCTTTTTCACTTCCCACCCCGCCCCGATTTTCCAGGCATTAAAGCCCTCGCTGATGAAAATAAGGACTTTAGCCTTTGGCATGCATTACAACTCAATACAAAGAAGATCAAAATGGTCACAACTGGAATATAGGTAACTGCATAATAAGTAGAGAAGAGATTGACGTTGTCAAAGATTTCATCTTGCTTGGATCCACAATGTTCATGTAAACAGCTGTCAGGAGATCAAATGACGCATTCCATTGGGAAAATGTGCTGCAAAAGGCCTCTTTAGAGGGTTGAAAAGCAGGTAAGTTAGTTGGAGGACTAAGATGCACCTGACCCAAGCAGTGGTGTTTTCAATCGCCTCATATGTATGTGCAAATTGGAGCTTGAATAAGGGAGACCGAGGAAGAATCAGTGAGTTTGAATTCTGGTGCTGGCGAAGAGTATTGAAAGAACCATGGACTGCTAAAAGGACTGTCTTGGAAGAAGTACAAGCAGGATGCTTCTTCGAGGCAAGGATGGTGATACTTCATCTTACACAATGCAGGCATGTTGTCAGGAGGGACCAGTCCCTGGAGAAGGCCATCATGCTTGGGAAAGGCGAGGTGCAGCGCAAAAGAGGAAGGTCCTTAAGGAGATGCCATGGCTCCACAGTAGGGACAGCGGAGAGGCTGATGCAGGCCGGAGCAGTGTTTCATTCCATCGTGCATGAAAACCAACCCCCTGGCCCCTGACAGCAATGACCACAATTTACATACAAAGTACAGAGAGTTAGAAAACAAGGAAGGACATAAACAGGAAACAGGAAGAGACTGGACAATCGGCAGTACATTGAGAGGATTGTAAACAATGAGTTAAAACAAAATGTGTATGAACTGTTGAATCCATTCTGTAAACTTTCAATTAATTCGAAAGAAAACGACCAAAACAATAATAATCTTGGTTAAATACACAATATCTTGGGGCTGTGTGTTCATTTGGCTGGTCAGCCCGCTAAGCAGCCTGAAGCAATGTTTCAGTAACCACCAACATTCAATGAGTCAGCGTCTGATTATTCTGCTCTTGCATTATCCAAGCTCTCTGCTGTTTTCCTGTTCCCCAACATTTCCTCAGGAAGGTGATTTTGTATTCTGTCTACTAACTTCTTTCCAAGTTTGATGGGGCAGATGTGGCAAACTTTTTGGAGGGGGAAGGCAAAGAGAGAGAAACTGTGATATTTTTAGTTGAAACTGATTCTTCATTATAACCAATCCTCACACATTTCCTATAGGTTCAAAACAATTTCCAGTCGTCAAAACTCTTTTGTCTCTAGCTCTGCTCTTTCTGTTCTCCTCCTCCACCCTCCTCCTTCCTTCCTTTTCTCTCCCTCCTTCTCCTGGCTTGTTCCCCATCTTCTGCTTCTCCTCTCTTCCTCTACTTTTTCCAGAGATAGAAAGGTATTAAAGCCAGCCAATTCCATGTCCCTTTTTCATTTACCAGGTCTATAGTCACAGACACTCTGTGATTTGATCCTCACAGGAAGGCTGGGACTTAGTTCATTACTCATCAGGAAAGTGGACATCAGAGAGGTTAAGAAGCTTGCCCAAAGCTTCACAGCTAATAAAAGCAGCGATGAGATCTGGGCACAGGTTTTGTGACTCAGAAGCTCTTAGTGTGCATCCACTGTTTTGTTATGGGCCATCCGGAAGCTCCAGTTTACAGGGCCCTAAGCACGATGCCCAGTCCTACATCATCATCCTACATTGTCCTCATACATCGTCCTCACACTGCTGTTTGGGCCCATTGTTGCAGCCACCGAGTCAATACATCTCGTTAAGGATCTTCCTCATTTTCTCTGACCTTTTACCCTGATGGAGTAGTAGTTACCCACTGGGCTGAGATCCACATGGTCAGCAGTTCAAAACCACCAGCAGCTTCAAAGGGGAACACAGGGCTTTCCACTCTGGTAAACGATTACCGTCTCAGAATCCCACAGGGCGCTCGTGATGCATTAGCATCGGCTCCATGGCAGTGAGTTTGGGTTGGTTTGGTATTACTTTACCAAGCATGATGGTCTTCCCCATCAACAGGTCCCTTTTGGGAACATGTCCAAAGTGCATGGGACAAAGTCTTGCCATATACACCTCTTGGGAACATTCTGTCCATTCGACCTGCCACATGGAAAGATAGACTGTTCCGTGGTGTTGGCTACTGGCTGACGCTGAGGGAGCAGACGTACTTCTGTGTAGTGAGCACTTTATGAATATGGATGGTGTGCTGACCCATGAACTGATTGCATTCCATAGCCGTTATCATGCATAGAGAGTTAGAAAACAGTCATGGATGTAGAACTGACAGAAAAGGGCATAACCGCATAAGCGTATTATTTCTTTGGGCTTGAGATGATATAGAAATCAATATAGAGAACAAACATTTTGGACTTAACAGGCTCTATTGCTAAAGATCTATGTCTCTTTGTCTTTGTAAGTTTGGCAGTGCACATATTTTCTGACCTTGAACTACTTGCAGCCTTTATGGGTGCCTACTTTATGAAGTCACGGGTTTTAAAAATATTTTAAAAGAAAATGAGAATAATTAAATGACTGTTATCGAGTACCTGTCACTGTGCTGGGCACATAGTCAAAGTTCAAGGGATTGCAATTAGTATTGCCATTAAGATGGTTGCTGTGAGAATCATTCTGACAATCTTCTCTTGATTAAGAAATAGCCAGCTCTCTGTAATTTTGACTTTGCCTTCTTTTAATCTTTTATTGGTACAACACACATAAAAGAGATTTTATACATTCTAATTAAAGATAAGTACAGTGACTCAAAGCTAAAACCAAATAAACTTGGATACCAAGTCCATTCTAATTGGAAATACATTATAATCATAATATTCAGACACTCCAACTAGAATTGCCCCCAAATAAATGGATTATCTGGGAGGTATTACCCAGACAGCCAGAGTCAATCAAGTATGCCAAATAATGTAGTCTTTTCCTCTCCCTCCCCCCTTCTCTCCCTCCTGTCCTCATCCTGGTTCTCCTTCTCCTTCTGCTGGTGTTGTTGCTGCTGCTGCTTCTTCTTCTTTCTCTCTCTCTCTCTCTCTCTCTCTCTCTCTCTCTCTCTCTCTCTCTCTCTCCTGTGCCCTGCTTCCATAATTGTGTATTCTGGGTTTCACAGTATCTCACTATCAGATACTTGAAAGAGAGGACAGAAAACATCTGAGTATTAACAGATATGTAATCAATGCTTTGGTTGATGTTTGGTTCCCAGTCCTGTAACTGATGATTGTTGACCCAATGGGATTTGAGGGTAGAGAGCCACTCCCTACCTGAACTGGAGGTTTGCCTTAGGAATTCCCTTCTCTTTGCCCATAACTCTCTTTCAAAGGGAAAACCATCCTGGGAAGAATGGCACTTCAGCACTTTCAGCTTGGGATAGATATACTTACCTATTGCTTTCTCCTTGGACCTGAGTTACCAAAGAACTTTGAGAACATTGACCAAATGGATGAGATGGTGGAATGGGGCAGGACTTTTTAAAGATAATCACTTTCTACCACATTATTTACCCAGGGTCATCCCTAGCTGTAAAGCTCATTAATTCTGCAAAACAAACACTTTCAAATCCTGCCAAATTAATTATGGATGTGAAAGACAGACATTGAATGAGGAAAGCTAGGAAGAAACGATGCATCTGAATTATGGTGTTGGTGAAGAATATTGAAGTACCACAGACTGTCAAAGGACCAATAAATCTGTCTTGAAAGAAGTACAGCCAGCATGCTCCTTAGAAACAAGGATAGCAAGACTTCCTCTCATAAACTTTGGACATGTCATCCGGTGAGACCTGTCCTTGTAGAAGGACATCGTATTTAATAAAGTAGAGGCAAAAGATGGATGGGCTCAAACATAAGAACAATTGTGACGATGGTATAAGATCTGTCCGTGTTGTTCATGGGGTGTCATGAGTCAGAACTGACTCTACGGCACCTAGTAACAACAGCAGCAGCATGCACATACACTGGCCTCCTTGGGTTCTCCCAAGCCCCGGGTTTCCCATCAGCCCTCCAAACTGAGATCGTCCCAGGTGTGGGCCTCTACCCTCTGCTCTTTCCTAGTCACCCTTCTCTCTCTAAGCTCATGCAGTCATACGACTCAATAGCGACCATATGCTAGTGGTGGAAGACAGAGCCTGAGCTCTCCGTCCATAAACATGACTGCCACTGGCACTCTGTGGATCAAAGCACTGCTGCACAGCGCTGGAGATCCCAATGGGTGGAGTCAATTCACTTCACGCCCACAGGTTTGTTTGGTTTGGGTTTGTAAGCTTGCCTATGATGCTCAGGTTTACATTTCTTGCCTCGGAGTCTTTGGGTCCTTGGGACTCTTGGGTGTCTTCTCAATGTTGTTCGCGGTGGAGGACCTCTGATGTAGAATGAGAACCAGAAGGTGTGGAAAATGACAAGAGGCAACTGCGACTGGAAGAAGATGGGGCAGAGTAGTGTCTCTTAATGGGCTGGTCGTAGAGCAGAGCCATCTAGTGTGTGTGTCACAAATGCAGGCTCCTGGGTCCCACCCCCTCTCCACCAGAGTCTCTAGAAGTGGAGCTTAGTAATTCACAATTTCACAGATTTCCAGAGGACACGTAGGCACTCCAGTATTTGAGACTGGGCTTAGAAAGAGGAAATCACTGGAAGAGTGACTGCTCTTTGTGTTTCACCTGAATCTCATCAAATAAACGGTAAAGATACTCTAACAATGGAAAAGATCTAAACTTTCCTCAAAATAAGATCATACTTGGGGATGATTAAATCTAAAAGAGTTTAATGTCCACACTTAAGACACTATTCAGCCATATCATACAGTTGAAGGCCACTGTCTTTTACAATAGACAAATCTTCCTAGATGAAAAGGTAATGGTTCTACTTAAAACACCCTTATTCTAGTACCTCACAGGAGAGGGAAACCTCAGTACTCAGCTGATTTGCACATGGGAGAGTCAGGAAGCATACATTTCCATAGATGCTGACGGATGAAAAGCCAGACATCATTTGTCTTGGGGCTCCTTGATCAGATCCCATTCCAGTCTGTCTCACAACACTTCCATGGTTTCCATGAATATCCTCTCTGCTTCATCTTTGAAATTCTTAATCATCAATGGCTCATTGTTAAACACTCTCTTCTGTAGCTTCAGGCCATTTTTACTAGCTGGCTGCATATTCCCCTGCCCCCAACCAAGGCGCCTTGCCTCTTCCTGACCACCAAAGGATCAGCCATAGAACGCTGTGCAGCTCTTTCAAGGATGCTAAGATGTTCTTGCCGTGCCAATGAGATTCCCTCCTTGAGTCTTATTGGGTTAGTAGACACCCTCACCTATCTAACAAATATCCCCGAATACTGCAGAAACTCTGACAGCACTTAGCTTCCCTGAGCCACTGGTAATCTCCATAGCAACAGGGATCCATCTACCTACCTGCTGGATGAGAGCAATTTCCCTCCCTGGGGATGCTGATGTAGGAACCTATATTATTAGATCACACACATTCCAAGGACCTTTTTAAAACCATATTTTTTACTTTGGCTTCTGAGGATGAAATACTTGCTCTTTCTTTGGATGTCTATGCTTTCTCCCCACCCCACCCACTCTCCCCTGTCCCCACCCCTTATTGGTGAACTGCACATTGGCGGTCTATTAAACTACTTCAGCACAGTTGCCCTTTGTTTGCTCCATGTCAATGTCTGGGGCTTTCTAAGAGGCGGTATTGTGCTCGGCAAGACTATTTGATTGGAGTATTGCTTGGACTGTCGCAAGAAGAAGAGTTCTGTATGATGTTCTATGGGGTTAAACTTCAAGGGAAACAGTAGACATCATTAAGGCACACAAAAATGAAAGAAAGAAAGAAAGAAAGAAAGAAAGAAAGAAAGAAAGAAAGAAAGAAAGAAAGAAAGAAAAGAAAAACTTGGCAGGGATTTGAAACTTGGTCATAATAAAACAAGCGTTAACTCAGATCTTCCTCACCATTTCACCAAATTGGAATTTTTTCTTTTAAATGGAATCCAGTGAGTGAATATTTCAGTTTGCAGAGGTACAATTGGGAAACTGAAAATTTTGGAAATGTTCATGAACGTGAATCAAAATCTGCATGCCACTGCTTATTGAAACTCAATATCTTATATCTTAAATTCTTTCATAATTCTCTCTCTCTTTCTCTCCCTCCCTCCTTCCCTTCCTCGCCCTCTCTCTTTCATCATGTGGATTGAACCAACAGAGTGGTCCTTCTTTTTCTAATATTCTATACTTTCTTCATGATTGGAAGGAAGCATCTGTCTGCTAAGTTTATGCCAAAGTGGCTCTCACAGTTTGATGGCGCTCATTAGATGGAGCACATGCCATAAGGAAGAGAAAGCTTATATAAACTTCACTTCATCTTCCTTTTCTGTTGAAAACTTCACACCCCTCCTCTCATGCCCTAAAAGCTTCACGTTGTGACAGTGTGTTAGCATGCATGACAACTTCATTGTAGATGCCATCTTCCCTATAAACCATATGTTCAAGGTCTCTACAGAGCTTCTGTAAGTAACACAAAATGTAATTACACAATCATTGAAACAGGAGTAGAAAGGAAATCAAAGAAAAGACAATGAAAACAGATACCAAATATGAACTGTATTTACAATTTATCATCTTTACAATATATCATCTGAAATGTAATCACTGAAAATAATGTAGGCAAAACAGCCTACATGTTCAGGATTTCAGATGTAATGAACATTCTTCACTTAGCTACTGGCCGTATTTTGAGTTTGAACAAGTTCAAATAGTTCACAGGCAAAGCCTGCTTCAATGGAAAGTTCACATTTTCAAATACTCCAAGGATTTTAGAAACTTGAGCATGACTCTCAGACCAGAACACATCAAAGTAATCTGGCAGGTCAAGGACTTGGATTTCTGTAATAAAATCCATAGATTTACTAAGTATCAAAACAGTGCATTTTAATTCAGTTAACAAACGCTATACTATACTATACCAAACACAGGTGCCAAGATGGCATCAAACTTTGTTGTGGTTGCTGGCCGCTCACTTCTGACCCGGAGTGAGCCAATGTGCAGAAGGCACTGCCTGGTCCTGCACCGTCCTCGCAGTCTTTAAGCCTGAGCTCATTATTGCAGCCACTGTGTCCATCCATCTCTTTGAGGACCTTCCTCTATTCACTGCCCCTCCACGGAACCAAGCACGATGTCCTTCTCCAGACTGGACTCTCCAGACAACATGTTCAAAGATTAGGATAGAGCAACTCGCCTGTCCTCATTGGCCAGTTGCCAAAAATATCCTCTACCCTGAGATACATAGGTGGAAAAAAATGAACGTGTCTTATTCCACAGCATGTTCCCAGTGGGTTTTGGTTGTTGTTGTCTTATGGTAGTTATATAATCACTTGTTAATTTGGGGATTAAGAGTGTAGGGTTGGAGTCTAGCCTGGCGATTGGGTCATAGACAATGAGACCTCTGTGTGGGCATGACCTTCTCCTGAGACTTCTGGGAAAGCCTGTATTTCCTCCTTGGAAATGGGAGACTCTCTCTCTCTCTCTCTCTCTCTCTCTCTCTCTCTCTCTCTCTCTCTCTCTCTCTCTCTCCTCACGCTCTTGGAGACGCTCTACTGACAAGACACAAGGCTCACTTCCTGTGAGACATCCCTGAGGATAAGCCATGTGGCCCTACTCTGTTGCAGCCAGAACCCTGGAGCTGGAGAAGCCACGTGGAGATGCTTACAACGCCACTGGTCCAAAGACTTTCTGCACACTGGCCTGGGATCGTCCTGCATTCAGCGCCATTGCATGTGTTTCGTGAGTCTGAAGATGACTTTATAGAATGATATCGGACATATGGGCTAATATCTGACTGATGGACTTGGACTGGACTGGGTTGGAATGCTTTCTTAATGTAAAATTACCCTATATATAAAACTCTCTCTTATATACATACATGTCTCCCTGGATTTGCTTCTCTAGTCTACCCAGACTAACACACATCGCTTCTTCCAACGTGCTTTAGTTCATTTTCAAACAGAAAGAGTTAGACAAGAGGAAAGAGCTCAGAGGAATATGGGTCCCAGGTAAGAAGCCCAGGGGGAGCTCTTTGGTAAGTTTTGGAGATGTCTCAACAGGAGGAAAGGCCTGTGCTCCCTGGCAGTCAGAAAAAACAACTTAAAAGCTGACGAAGTACAACAAAGTGTCATAACTGGAGGTTAGCAAGGCCTGCTGATGGAGACTGACTCCCCTTCACCTCTGAGCAGCAGCCAGAGCCCCTCTGTGCAGTGCCCTCTCCGCCTCCACAAGGTGACCCATCCCAGCCTGTGTTCCAAGCCAGCCAAACCTCTTACCTCACCGGCCTCTGACGGCCCTTGGTGCAGACATGCTCATGGCTCAAATAATGCTGGTTCTTTTTTTATTTCCTTCATTTTTTGCTGTCTTTTCTGGAACACCTTCCCCTACATTTGTTACCTATTGGTCTGGTTGTGAGAACTTTGGTCTTCTTTACCTTGAGTTGTAATCCATTCAGTAATCCTTGATTTTCACCAGGAAGTGCATCTAGCCTTCACTTTCAGCAAACAGGTTGTGTCATCTGCAGATGGCAGGTTGTTAATAAATGTTCCCCAAATCCTGATGCTGCATTTTTCTTCATAATTCAGCTTTTCTGAAGATTTGCATCAAATATAGACTGAATAAATATGGTGAGAGGATGCAACCCTGATGCCTACGTTTCCTGATTTTAAACCCTGCAGGATTCCCTTGTTCTGTTCAAACAAGTGCTTCTTGATTCATATATGTTGTTCATGATCACAGTAAGTGTTCGGGAAGTCCCGTTCTCCTCAAGGCTACCCATAGTTTGTGGAGTGTGTTGGTGTAGTCCATGAAACACAGGTAACGTTCTTCTGGCATTCTCTGCTTTCAGCCAGGAGTCATCCGACATCAGCAGTGATGCCCAAGTGTGAACTTCTGGCAACTTCGTGTCAATGTACTGCTGCAATCATTGCTGGATAATCTTTGGCAACATTTTACTTGCATGTGATACAAATGACATTGTTCTAATTTGAGCATTTTGTTGGGTCACATTTCTTTGGAATAGGTACAAATATGAATTTCTTCTAGTCTTTTAGCCAAGGAGTTTTCTTTTTTTAATGACCTTTTGCTTTCTTCATGAATGATGGTCTTGATGGCCTCCCATAGCTCTTCCACAGGTCTTCTGTAATCAGTATTCAATGCGCCCAATCTGTGTTTGACATGGTCTCAAAATTCACTGTGGGATAGACTCAAGGTCTTATTTTGCCTCTCTTTCTTGGGCTTATTTTAATTTTCTTCAGCTTTAACCTGAACTTACATATGAGCAATTGATGCTCTGTTCCAGTTAGCCCTCGGCCTGGGTTTAGTGGTTGTTATCGAGCTTCTCCATCTTCACTTCGCACAGATATAGTCAAATTGATGTCTGGGTCTTCCACTTGGAGAAGTCTATGTGTATAGTTGCCTTTTGTGTTGTTGAAAGAAGAAATTGCTGTGAATGAGTCATTAATGTTGCAACATTGTGTCATGAATCCCCAGCTTCATTTATATTATAAAGTCCTTATTCTCCAACTACTGTTCTTTCCTCTTTGTTTCCAATCAATAATTATCAATGCTTCTGGATTGCACATTTGATCAATTTCTGACTGAACACATTGGTAGAATTCTTCGATTTATTCCTCATTTCCTTTTGTGGTTGGTGCATAAATTTGAAAAATAGCTATATCAATTGGATCTCTTTGAAGGCAAATAGATATAATCAATCACAGACAGAATTGTATTTCAGATAGATTTTGAATTGTCTTTTTTGACAATGAATGGAATTCCATTCCTCTTGATTGTGTAATTATCAGCATAGAAAACGATTTGAAGTGGCTGCTAAAAATCTTATGTATACAAATATTGTTAGATTCTGAAGGCCAAATTGATGGGCGTTGAAGATTGTCAAAGATAGTCCAGATAATGGGCCCCTGGAGTCCCAAGTTGCTCAAAATATAACTTAGGAGGAGCTGCTTTCTCAAAATGGAGTGGACCATGTTGACAGGAATGGAATGAAGCTCGGTATTTTCATTTTTTAATGGGACACAATTCAAGGTAAAAAGAAACACCTGCAAAAGTATACTAATAACCCAAACTTGGAATGTACAAAGTATGAACTTAGGAAATTTTGAAGTTGTCAAAAGTTCAATGCAATGCATAAAGATCAATATCATAGGCATTAGGAAGCTGAAATGGACTGGGATTGGCAATTTTGAATCAGAATAAGAAGATAAAACCATACTAAACATGTACACCCCAATCAAGCCCTCACATTGCTGAATAGAGACATAGATAGCTGAACAATAATATAGGAGATTTCATAGATAGCTGGACAATAATCGGAGATTTCAACAGAAAACAATCTCAAGGATACATATCACTAGGAAAGAAACTCAATAAAGAAGCAAAAGAGCTAAACAACACAACAACCAGCTCAACCTTCTAGACATACACAGAACACTGCACTCAAAAACAAGACAGAACAGTATTACAAAAAAAAACAAAAGAGACATACACAAATGGAAGAATATCCCATGTTTTTGAATGAGAAGACTTAGTATTATAAAAATATCAATACTCGGGGAGTGTAAGATAAGATATAATAATTATTTATAAACTATCAAGGGACCAGGGGTGGGATCGGGGAGGGAGGGGGATGGGGGAAAAAAAAGGGAAACCGAGCTGATTCCAGGAACCCAAGTGGAAGGTGAATTATGAGAGTGACGAGTGCAACGAATGTATAAGGGTGCTTTGCTCATTTGATGTATGCACAGATTGTGATAAGAGCCTTATGAGCCCCAATAAAAAGATTTTAAAAAAAAGAAAGAAAATGATTAGGGCAAAGAATGTACGGATGTGCTTTATACAATTGATGTATGTATATGTATATGTATGGATTGTGATAAGAGTTGTATGAGCCCCTAATAAAATGTAAAATAAATAAATTAATTAATTAAAAATATATCAATACTACTCAAAGCAATCTATAAATATAACAAATTCCACCCCAAATCCAAATTTTTTTAAAGAAATGGAAAAACGAATAACCAATTTCATGTGGAGAGGGATGAGACTGATAATAAGCAAAGGCTTCCTTAACAAGAAAAACAGAATAGGAAGCCTCAAATTACCTGACCTCAAAACCTATTACACAGCCTCAGTCATCCAAACAGCCTGGTACGTGGACCACTGGAGCAGAATAGAAAACTCAGAAATGAATGTACCTACCTTCTTGTAACTGATTTTTGTCAAAAAAAAAAAACATTAAATGGGAAAGAGACAGCCTATTTAACAAATGGCCCTGGTAAAATTAAATTTCCATCTGCAGAAAAATATCACTTTCATGTGATATTAATGATTGTTCAATAATAATTTACCTTTCTTTGGGATGGGTGAAAATATGGATCTCTTCCAGTCAGTTGTCCTAGTAGCTGTCTTCCAAATTTCGTGGCATAGACAAGTGAGTGCTTCCAGTGTTTATCAGCTTGTTGAAACAATTAAAAAATTGTTTTATTAGGGGCTCATACAACTCTTATCACAATCCATACATACATCAATTGTGTAAAGCACATCTGTACATTCTTTGCCCTCATCATTCTCAAAACATTTGCTCTCCACCTAGGGAGAAGGTCACATGTAAATCCTTGTAATCGGTTCCCCCTTTTCAATCCTCTTCCCTCCGAGTATCTCCACTCACACCATTGGTCCTGAAGGGATCAGCGGCCCTGGATTCCCTGCGTTGGAATATTTTAGTTAGAATTCCATCAATTCCTGGAGCCTTCAGTGTAGCTTGAACGTCTTCCTTCAGAATCATTGTCTCTTGATCATATGCTACTCTTGAAGTGGTTGAAGATTGGCTAGTTCTTTTTGGTATATATATTCTGTCCGACTTCACTGGTGCTTCCTGCATCATTTAACACAGGGCTTTTGAGACAGGAATTCTCTCTTGGAGCTGCTGATAGATTTCAACCACAGACCTTTGAGCAACTCACTGCTTACCTGACAGCTCCACCGGGGCTGTTTAAGCCACAAATAAACATAATATTTTAAGAGTGGGAAAGAAATTAATAAAGCAAGTCAAGGAGGTCAATGGGAATAGGTGTGTTTATGCTATTTCATATAGAGTGGGCTATGGGAGAGGTCATAGCTCAAAACATAATAAAAAGTGAAGTGTCACCCTTCAGGTACCTGGGGAAGTAGTTCTCAATCATAAATGAACAGTCCGTTTGCGACCCCTGAAATAAGAGCCTGCTGACCATATTCTGGAAACATCAAGGAGATGAAGCGGGCCAGTCTATGGGGCTGTCTGTGAGTCTCTGGGAAGAGGAGAGTCCCTGCAGAGCACTGGAAGTTCAAAAACTACTCTTTGAAATGTAAAGCGACTGGTGTTATGGAGCTTTGTGGAGCCTGATGAGGACTTTGGATTTAACTGTGCTTGAGACAAGGAACTGTGACAATAATGATGAGGATTACCCCACACTATCAGAGCTGACTTTTGGTTTTCTCTTCCTTGGCTGCTTTTCCTTCACTCTTGCCTCATCTTCCCTCCTTCCTCCTTGTTCTCATCTTCCCCCTCCTCCCTCTCCACATATCTCTCTCTCTCTCTCTCTCTCTCTCTCTCTCTCTCTCTCTCTCTCTCTCTCTCTCTTTCTTTTCACTCTTCTGTAATTGTTCGGCTTTCTGGCAATGTTTACCTTAGTTACTGGCACATGGGAAAGTCCTGGCTGTGCTATGGTTACGTGACCATCTGCTAACCAAACCGGCCCAATGGCTCCACAGGAAAAAGACCTGGAAATCTGCTTCCATAAAGATTACAGACAAGAAAACCCCGTGGGACAGTTCTACTGTGTTAAATGGGTCACTGTGGGTTGAAGGTCAGTGGGCAGGAGCCTTAGAACAAGTGGCACATGAAACCAAGACAGTCATTGCCCCTTGGAGTAGCAGGAGGGAAGCTTAGGCAAGCGTAGGGGTGTCCACGGGGAGTTAGCCTAATTCCTCAGACACTGATCATCAGAGGCTTAGGGAAAATCAGATGAGAATTCAAGCAAAGGTCACCTAGGATCGTTTGCAATTATTTTGTAGACAAGCTTCTAAAGCATTTAAGGAAATATGGGCTTTGTCTTTCTGGTTGACATAAGTATTATAGGGAAGAGATAGATGTGCTATTAACTTCTTCCTTTTTTTTTTTTTACCAGCTTGACTTTTTGAATAGTTGTGTGTTTTGTCCCAGGATCCAAATATAGCCAATTCTTGATGACCAGGAGTAATGTGTGGGACATGAGGACTTTGGGTAGCTGAAAATTGAAATGTGATTTTCCAGGCCATTTATAAGAGAAGCTGTTGTGTTTCCATGAAACAAATCATATTTATATAGATGATGGTGGATCTTGGGTATACACCTGTAGTAGTTACACAATTTCATGTCAACTTGATAAAAGAATGAAGTGGTGGAATCTAGCATGTGCTATGAGAGTCTTAAGAGGAATTTGTGGGCTAATATCGAACTTATGGACTTGGTTGGGTTGGGCTGGGCGGGGCTGGGCTGGGAGTTTCACTGATGTATCAATGGTTCTTGGTATAAAGTTCTCTCTTACACATATATGAGTGTTTCTAGATTTGATTCTCTAGTCAACCTGGACTAACACAACACCAAATTCAAAAACCAAACTCACTGCCACCCAGTTGACTCCAACTCCTTCGTGACACTTTAGGACAGAGTAGAACTGCCCCTTGGGGTTTCCCAGGCTGTAATGTGTTTTGGAGCAGAGAGCCTCATCTTCCTCTCTGGGAGTGGCTGGTTCGATCTGCTGGCTTTGTGAGCGTCCAATCCATAATTCATGATCTTGTCAATGGAATGGAGAGACAAAGAAAAATGGCCATGACCTTGTGGAAGCTCCCTCATAGAGACATCTCTCCATAGATAGCATAGAGAGATGGAAGGGGATGAGGGTGCCAGAGAGGGAAGGTGAAATGAGAGAAAGGAGAGAGAAAGCACGAACAACCCAGCAGTCCCTGTGAACGTGTGGACGGAACTCCACAACTGATGGAAGTGTTCATGGGGCTCAAGTCCTGTGCTTGGAAGCATATGGTTCCACCTGCCTGCAGGAGGAATACTTTTTATTTATTTTATTTTTAAAAACATTTTATTAGGGATTTATACAACTCTTATCACAATCCATACATACATCAATTGTATAAAGCACATCTGTACATTCTTTGCCCTCATCACTTTCAAAGCATTTGCTCTCCACTTAAGCCTTTTGCATCAAGTCCTCTTTTCCCCCTCCCTCCCCGCTCCCCCCTCCCTCATGATCCCTTGATAATTTATAAATTATTGTTTTATCATATCTTGCCCTGTCCGGCGTCTCCCTTCACCCCCTTTTCTGTTGTCCGTCCCCCAGGAAGGAAGTCACATGTAGATCCTTGTAATCAGTTCCCCCTTTCCAACCCACTCACCCTCTACCCTCCTAATATCGCCCCTCACAGCCCTGGTCCTGAAGGTATCATCCATCCTGAATTCCCTGTGCCTCCAGCTCCTATCTTCACCAGTGTACATCCTCTGGAGGAGCACTTTTTAGAAAACATTTAAAGACCCCACATGAGCTAGTGCCACAGGTGTGTTTCTCAAACTATAATATGATACGAATCACCTGGGGAAACTGACCAAGCCACAGAGCTGGATCCAGCGGTCTGGAGCAGATCCTCGAATTGTGCTTTTCTTATAAGATCCCAAGGAGCCCTGATGGAATAGTGGTTACTCTCCTGTCTGCTATGGACAGTGTCTGCGATTCAAGCCCCAATGACTCTCCATCGGAGAAAGATGAGGCAGTCAGCATCCATGACGATGACAACTTTGGGAACCTTGTCAGGGCAGTTCCATTCATTAGACAGAATCACAGTGACTAAGAATCAACAATGGGCTTTTAAAATATGCTTCCAGGTCTCACCCACGTTGATGATCCATGACTCATGCTTGTGTGGCATACTGTGAACTTTAGTATATTCCAAATGAACTTGAAGCCTTAAATATATAGTTTATTACATTGAATAGCACCACCTGTAATAAGGTATGGTGGGCAGAAGAGGGCAGCTGGGTCATTTGATCCGTTTGATTGGCCTGGGCTGGGGGCTGCTATTCTTGTTAAATGCGTTCCAGTTGGTTCTGACCCATAGTAACCCTATATATGTACCTGATGTACCAAATGAAACACGGCTAGAGTTTCTAAAAAGACAAGATTTGGTCAAAGTTACCAAAATGAATTTACTTGATTTGAAAAAAAAGTTATCTCATACCTCCAGGAAACAATTCCAAATGCCACATCAGTGCCCTTTATTCTGCGGTGTCGCCAAGTGGACTCCATCCTCCTACCTTTTAGTTAGCAGCCATGTTCATTAACCACTGGCACCAAGGGATCATCTTGAACCTGAATCACTTCTACTGCAACTGGTTTTTCATTTCATGTGAGAGCTTGCTGGCTTTGACCGCCATCTAGTGGGAGAAAGACAAGGCAACTTAAAAAAGAAAACCTACACACAGCTGATGCTCATGGAAGCAGCAGTCAAGACATCAGGGGACTTCTTGTGTTGGGTCAACCTGCTGCCGGAGACCTCCAGAAAGTGTTGAAAAGCAAGCCTGTCATTGTGAAGGCTCAGGTGCGCCTGACTCAAGCCATCATACTTTCAATCACCTCATTTGCATGGGAACCTTAGACGTTGATTAAGGAAGCCCGAGTGAAGAAGAATGAATTTGAACTGGGGTGCATTTGAACTGGGGTGCATTTGAACTGGGGTGCTGGGAAGGAACATCGAAAGCACCATGGACTTCGAGAAGAACAAACTAATCAGTCTTGGAGAAGTACAGCCAGAAAGCTCTGGAAGTTCGGATGGCAAGACGTCAACTCGCGTTCTTTGGACATGTTCTTAGGAGCGACCAGCCCCTGGAGAAGGACATCCTGCTGGGTAAAGTGAAGGGACAGTGAAAAAGAGGAAGGCCCACAAGGAGATAGATTGACATGGTGGCTGCAACCATCAGCTCAAACAATAATTCTGAGGATGGTGCAGGACTGGGCAGTGTTTCTGTTGTTGTATTCAAGGCAGCTATGAGTCAAAATAGATTTGATGGCACTTAACAAGACACAGAGTCAAAAAAACAAACAAACAAATCAAACTTACTTTCACGGAGTAGGTTTGTGCCACCAGGGTTACTTCAAAACAACGAATTAATCAAAATATGACATTGCTAAAATGCAAGAGATGAGGTGTTCTAATTGTACAGATGACCACCTTGCTCAATTCGACACTATTCCAATGAACATCCCATCTACTCGAATTTGCTGTTTGACTCAGGAATTGATTGTGCTCTACCTTGCCCTCCTGGTTCTCAGCCCAGGCTCAGCCCAAATGCCCTGATCCACTGGTGGGTTCGACTGCTATCTGAAACCCTGTTTGGGGAGCTGAGTATGGATTTGCAGCACAAGAGACCTGGGTGGATGATCTTATCACCATGCCCTTTACCTTGACTGAACTACGCTGGCTAGGTCTTAGTTCTCCAGTCCTACCGCTGATCATTTCCTCATTCCTTCTTCTTTCAAAAAGACACTCAACTCCCAGTGGAACCCAGACACAACCACACTCAAAAAGAGCCTACACAGAGCCTGGGGATGTCTGCAGCCAGGATGGTCTCCAGTTCGCTCCACCGGGTTGCCTTTGGAAGCAGCCCATTGGAAACACCAGAACAAAGCTCCTCATCCAGAGTTACATGACAGTTCTGAGAATTTTTATCATTCATTTAGTTTCCTGTTTGCTTTCTGTAGTGGAAGAATACAAGAGAAATGGATGGATCAAGGCTGGAGTTGTGCACAAACCTAAGCAAACTCTTAAGCAGTCGTGTTTGTCTATGTAAACTAGAGAAATAAATTCACAGAAACTCATATATGTATCAGAGAGTTTGATATGTAGGGTAAGTGTACATTCAGAAAGCATGCCACCCCAGTCCAGTCCAAGCCCATAGGTCAGCCACCGATCTACAAAATCCTCCACAAACTCACGAAACACACGCAATGACGCCGAATGCAGGAGGATCACAGGCCAGTGGGTAGAAAGTCTTTGAATCCAGTGGCAGCATAAGCATCTCAGCGCTGGCAGGGTCTCCCCTGGGCTTCTCCAGCACCTAGGGCTGCATCGGGGTAGGTCCATGTGGCTTCTCCTCAGGGATGTCTCGCAGGAAGTGATCCTTGCCAGCTGAAGCATGGAACTGGCTAAGGCTGCTCCCTGTTCCGACCATCAGAGAGCAAGAGACCCAAGAACCACAAAGGTGAGGCTCACCGAGTCATTTATCTCTCTGGCCTTCAATTAATCCCACATGTGTTTATTGGCCAGGTTGGCACAATAAACCGTAACTACCTCAGCATTTGTCTACCATATTCATGGGACTGTAACAGAGACAGACTGCAAAACATCTTTCACTTGTGCCTTCTGCCTCTAGGTGTATATATGAATTCCTTGAAAATAGGATGTGCCTCATTCTGAAATTTCTTAAGAAATAGAGGCTCCTTGATGACCCACATCTTTGAAGTTTTCCTTACAGATTCCCTCAAGGCCCATCTTCCAGTCTCTCAGCTGGAGGTGACTGGTGTTTAGGGAATGCCAGTGAAGGCTCCACTTTGGGGGGTGCATTCATTTCCCCACTTTCTACCTCTTTGATTTTGTGAGAGCAGCCCTGCCTCTTTGTCCCCATTTCAAAATCCCATAATCGGACAAGGATATCAGTTCCCACTTCAGAGGGTAGCCGCGAAGCTAAGTTACCTAGCTAGCACCCAGAACCATCTTTAGAACACAGTACGGGCTCAGTAAATACTAATTATTATTATTCACTGATTTGGCCCATGAAGCAATTCTGATAGTTGCAGTAATCATAAAAACAATTGAGATCCTTCTTACTGATTGAGGCCCAATTCACTCGGCAGTATTTAATGTATTTAGTCCCCATGAATCGAAAACAAACAAACAAACAGACCCACTACCATGAAGTCGAATCTGACTCACAGAGAACTGCTCCTTTGGGGTTGGGGGACTGTCCATTTCTATGGGACTGGACAGTTCCATCTATCTCCATCTTAGCACCTGCTGCATCTGAGTCACCAGCCTTGTGGTTCGTAGACCACTGCACGACGAGGACTCTTTCTGTCCACGTTCTGACTGCCATCAAGTAGATTCCAACTCCTCGTGGCCGGTAGGGCAGAGTAGAACTTCTCCATGTGGGCTCCCGAGACGGAAACTCTTCATGGGAGTAGAGCACCTCATCGTTGTCACTCAGAGCGGCAGGCGTGTCACCTGCTTACCGGGCGTGTGTGACCCCCGCACCACCGGCGCTGCTGCGTCCACATGTGGAAGGCGAAATAAGGTTGTGGTTCAGAGTCAATGAGCTTTGGGAGCCAAAACTGTCAGGTGAGGGATTTGGAGAAGATCGGTGCAGCAGAATCAATGTCGTCACGCCTCCAGGGATATGTGATGTTACAGCCACATGGTCAGGAAACAATGGCTTGTTGTTGGTGTCATTTCAGTATCAACGTCAAGGTCCAACAAGGGCTGTGGTGCAGGGAAGGCCACGTTACACCTGCGCCTCTCCTCCAAACTCAAACAAGGGCCCTTCAAAGAACATCTGCCAGAGTTGGCCAAACCCAAGACAAGCTGACTGCGGGAGATTTCCAAGTGCTCTGGGGCCAGTGCAGGCCCAGTGAGAGATGCAGATTGGAGAGCTGCCTCTGTAACATGCGCCTCTGGGACAGAAGTGCAGCTGATGACCCACTAAATAATAAACAGGTGGAGAAGTGAAAACTCCAGGTTTGATTCAATTTACGCCTGCAGCCTTTCCGTTTTAACTCGCTAAACCTTGGTCAGAGTCTTGGGAGAACAAGACAGTACAATTCCAAAAAGCAATCAAAAAGGGACTGCCAAGTTATTGGGCGGTTCTATGGTGTGTTTCTAAACCAGCAGTAATCTAATAAACGTGCATGCAATGAACTGTGAAATTGAGAACATGATTGCCCACGTTCTCTCAGCCCAGGGAAGAAAAAGGCTGTTTCCCCTCTCATTCTATATGAAAAAAAAAAGATGAAGAATCACAGATCATCTGCTGTTTTTGTACCTTAGTATGGAGAGTGGAAGTCTGCCTTTCGAATGGCATTTCTGAACATGGAGAAAAGACTCAGGATTATTATGATCCTAGGTTGTCCACAATCAGGGCATTAAACAAAGGCCAAGGGTGAGCGATGGACTTTCGATTTAGAAGACCTGAGTTAGGAGCTGCAGCTCAGTCACTTAGAATTCTTGGATGCGTAGCCATTGGTTCTATTTGTCTAGTGAATGCAAGCTTTCAGTAAGATGGCATTCCTGAAAATACTGTAATCAACTGGAAGCACTATTTTAAGAGTGAGTGAGTATAATGAGGTGATCTGATGGCCTAGTGGGTAGCTCGTTGGGTTGCTAACTGACTGCACTGACTGCAGGGTTGCCGGTTCAAATCCACCCGCCACTCAGTAAGAGAAACTTGAAGCTTTCTGCTCTCAGTTTTACGATCTCAGTAAGAATATTCTTTGCGGGGCAACCCAGTTAGAAAAAAAAATCCAAGATTCTATCACTATGTTGAGTACAAGCTACTAGAGTGTAATACTTAAAGCATAACGGAGACTATGGCATCCTTGCTGCCTGAAGATTTTGTGAGATTTTAGGGTTACCATTTTGGGCATCAATTCAAATTGGCCAATATTTCTCAGAGTATGAACTGAGTTCATGCTACTGAGCTAGTTGCTGTACGAAATGCAGTTATAATTAAAATTTCCTAACTGCTTTCAATGTGCTCACACTGTTACGGAAGTTGCAGGCGTGGGAGACATGGGAGATTCTACATAAATGAGTCTATATAAGATGGAGAATTGCAAACACAGAAAGATGCATTGAGATCTTTTTTTTCTTTTCTAATAAATGCCAATAGTTACCAGAAGAGTTCTGGAGGAGAAGACTTTGTGGATGAAAGGGCATCGTGGATGTGCTTTGAGGAACAGGCCACTAATAGTTCCAGTCCACACAGAAAGTAGATGCTAAGGCAAACGGTGCTGCGGAGAGGATACAATTTAGAGAACTAATTACAAAAATATTCACCAGCTCAAGTAAGGAACAGCAGGAAGGAGAAGCAACCTAGAAGTTTTTCCTGGAAGGAAGAGATTCCCACTACTAGACACAGGAGCAAAAAGGCAGAGGCGGCTGCTGTTAGGTGCCTGTGGTGGTTGCATCACCTGTCAACTTGAGCAAAGGGGTGGAGTCTAGTCTGTCAATCAGGTCATCACCAATGATGCCTCATTGTGGACATGGCCTTCTCCTGAGGATTCCGGGAATGCCTTTCTTCCTCCCTGGAGGCGGGACACACCCTCTCAGCTACACATTCCTATTGAAAAGCCACATGGAGCTATGCTGATGGCAGCCAGACCCCTGGAGTTGGAGGAGCCATGTGGAGACCCGCACCTGGCAGAGATGCTTCCACCACTACTGTATCCACAAGATTTTCCACCCCACTGGTCTGTGATCTTCCTGCGTTTGGCATCATTGCATGTGTTGCATGAGTCTGAAGGGGAATTTATGGGCTGGCATCAGACCTATGGACTAATATTGAACTTGTGGACTTGATCTGGACTGGGCTGGATGTTTTCTTAATACCCAATTAATATCCAATTACGCTTGGATATAAAACTCTCTCTTAGACACTTAAACAAATCTCTGGATTTGTTTCTCTAGTCAAACCAGGCTAACACTATGGAGTCAGTTCTGACTGTCTGTGACCCTGGGTACAGCAGAGTGAGACACTGCCTGGTCCCACACCATCGTCCCAAGTGCCCTTATGTTTGTGTGGTTTTTTGTTAGTGTTCTTATCTTTGAACCCATTGTTGCAGTAACTATCAATCCCTCTTTTCCACGGTCTTTCTCTTTTTCCCTGCCCCTCTACTTTACAAAGCATGATGTCCTTCTCAAGGGACTGATCTTTCTTGATAGCATGTACAGAGTACATGAGATGGTCTCTCCATCCTTGCCTCTAAAGAGCATTATGACTGAGCTTCTTCCAAGACAGATCTGCTTGTTGTTTTGGCAGTCCGCGGTACTTTCCATAATCTCCATAGTTCAAATCCATTTTCCTCAGTCTTCCTTAGTCAATGCCCTGCCTTAACATGTGTATGAGACAAGTGAAAATTCCATGGCTTGGATCAGGCATGCCTTCGTCCTCCAAGTAACGTCCTTGCTTTACAATTCTTTAAAGAGGTCTTGTGCAGCAAATTTATCCAATGCAATGTGTCATTTGATCTCTTGACTGTTGCTTCCATGAGCATTGTTTGTGAATCCAATAAGATGGAATCCTGGACAACTATCTTTTCTTTATCATGATATTACCTTGATCTCTTGACTGCTGCTTCCACGAGCACTGCTTGTGAATCCAACAAGATGGAATCCTGGGCAACTTCTACCTTTCCTTTATCATGATGTTACCTATCGGTCCAGTTGTGAGGATTTTAGTCTTCTTCACACTGAGTTGCAATCCATGCTGAAGACTGCAAACCTTAATCTTCATCAGCAAGGGATTCAAGTCCTCACTTTCAGCCAATGAGATCGCACCATCCATGTGTTTCAAGTCGTTGATAAACTTCCTCCAATGCCATTCCCTTTCAAACAATACTGATTCTCTGCTTATCTTCTTAACATGCAGATTGAATAAGTATGGTAAGAGGATGCAAGCTGGATGCAGACCTCTCCCGATTTTAAACCCTGCAGCATGCCAGTGTTCTGTTTGCCTCAGATCCACGTACAGGTTCCACGTGAGCACAGCGGAGTGTTTATGGATTCCCATAGTTTGCTGTGATCCACACACTCGAATACCTTGGCACAGTCCATATATGACAAGCAGACATCCTTCTGGTATTCTTTGCTGTTAGCTAAGACTCTTCGAGCATTAGCAGTGATACCCTTTGTTCCGCGTCTGCTTCTGAATCCAGCATGAACCTCTGTCATTGTAGTGCTGCAACTGTTGTTGGATAATCTTCAGCCAAAAGCTACTTGTGTGTGATGCTCAATGACATTGTTCTGATTTGCATGCTGTTGGTTGCCTTTCTTTGGAATGGGTCACAAAGGTAGAGATGGTACCGCCGCAACCTCCACCCCCACCCCATACCCGGGAGCTCACTTACTGCTGCACAGCCAGGGGTGCCATCCAGTTAGCTGGGACTCTGTTGAGGGCAGAGCTGCTGCTGAGGTCCATCTTGGCCCAGTGGAGGGGAGGCCCGCAGCTGGTGCTGATGGGAAGCACCAGACGAACTACAGTTTGTTTGTTTGCTTCTAGAGAGCTCTGTGTGCCTGTTGCTGAGACCAGGAAAGAGGTTCCATGGCACACCTGCCAAAGGTCACTGGATCTTAGAGTTCATGGTCCAGTCCTCCTTGCTGGAGATGCTTCTTCAGCACCTGGCAGCCCTGGGAGTATCCTTCTCCCTGCCTCCCACTCGCCAATAGCCAACAGTGCTCCCATTCACAGATTCCCATCTGGAAGTCAGGTGACAAGCAAGTCTGGCAGAGGAGGTTGGTGGCCCAGACCCCCTATTATATGTAGCAGGCTGGTTGGGGGCTGTCCGAACATCACCAGCAAAGGAAGGATGGTGGGAG